>NW_003303742.1:958688-1006429 GCF_000142945.1 Phytophthora infestans T30-4
CCGCGGGGGAGGCGCTCAATTTGGCAATGAGAGTCTGGGGGCGGTCTACGTATGGCTCTTATTCCTTGATGTCCTTCCTCGACTATCAAGCATTTCTCCTAGAACTTTCGATCAGACGAGCTCAAACCCGCTCCCACTGACTCCCACATATAGCTCCATGCCCTCGAGGTCTACGATTGTTGGTCTCCCAGAAAACATTTAGTCTCTCAGAGAGGGAGGTCTCCAAGTGGGTGAAATTCAATTTTGGGGCATCTTTTGCCAACAACACAAAGGGATATAAAATAAAAACTGGTGCTTTTGGGGGCTTTGAAATTTTTCGGCGCGAGGTCTTTGGGCGGGCGAGACCGATTAAAATAAACACTAGGGATCGAGAGCTCACATGAGTTGCATGGTGGTGTACACAATACTGTTATATGTAACATGTTGCACTCACACCTCTGCTTGATCGATATTGATGGAGAACTTTTATCTAGTGTCAAAAGGCCCATCCGCATTTTTTTTACTGTAGCAGATCATATGGAGAACACCGTGTAGTCGTCGCGATCTTACATTTAAAAATTCTCCATCAATATCGATCAAGCAGAGGTGCGAATGCAACACGTTACATATAATACTAATGTGTACACCCCCATGCAACTCATGTGAGCTCTCGATCCCTAGTGTCCATTTAATCGCCCTCAGAAACTCAGCCCATACAAATTTCTAGTCAGCCAAAATGACACATGTTTTATTTTATATCGGTTTTTGTATTGGGCCGATGATGGCCGTAAATTGTGTCCAGCCTGACAAATCTCTTTTTTGAATGTGAGCCTCCCTATAAAGTGCAAAACTAGCACATCCGTGGTATTTTGAAGCATGTTTCGCAACTTGTGTGAAAACCGCACCGTCAAATAATAAAAATTGACTGAGTTATGGGCACTCGACGAGGTGGCCGTATAATTGTGTCCACGAGTGTATTATACCGTATCCATATATTGTGCTTTGCATATATTTTGGCTAAACGGATAAAAACAACTATCTGTAATTGCAAGGGCTAGGTATAACAAACTAAGAATTAGCAGGTGACAACCAGATAGATATCACGGCGTGATTCACGCCTCCGTAAATATAACCAATCAAAAGCTCAGACACAAAAGAAGGGTTCGTTTTGAAAATTTGGAGTAGATTCGGTTTTTAAGTCTCACTCTTAAGCAATATAACTCCACTATGGCGGTGAATCATCTGCCATCCAGCAGTTTGCGTCAAAACCGACGCGATAGTCAGTGTAGATTTTGACTAGCGACGAAAAGCCATGTATTCCGTTGATATGAAGTGGCGTGGCGTAGTTCTACTGTACGTCTATAACATTGACGCTGCTACAGTTGCCTCTGTTCTAGGTGTTTCAGAGCGCAGCTTAAGTCGTTGGTATCACGACTTTAAACGGACTGAGAACGTATTAGCCGAGAAAACAAGAAATCGATCGTCAAGGTGGCCGGATCATGTGTGCTCATTTGTGCGAGAGTATGTCAACGCCCACCCCTGTTTCTACTTTGAAGAGCTTCGAAAGGAGCTACAACTTCAATTCGGAGCTTCGATAAGCCTGACAGATTCAACAATTTGCCGTGCGTTACGGTTCGATCTGGGATTAACGCGCAAGGTCTTGACAAAACGTGCGAAGTAGAGTGTCCCTAGAGACCGACAAGAATATATCAACCGTCTGCTACCGTTTTATAGTGGACCTGATCAACTTGTCTTCGTAGATGAAACGTCAAAAGACGGCCGGTAAGTAACTTCGTTTTATCAGTTTATTTTGTTTTACTTATGCTACAAGCGGTTATTAACCTATTGTTTTGTCAAACAGATCTGTATTGAGGAAGTATGGGTGGTCCGCCAGGAATACTCCTGCTCATGCTGTACTACCGTTTAGCCGAGGGAATCGAGTTTCGTTGCTAGCAGCGGTCGATGTCAACGGATTCTTTGGTTGGGGGATTACTGAAGGTACTTTTACGAGAGCGATATTTCATGAGATTTTCAAGACCAAAATTGCGCCTTACCTGAATCGATGGCCACTACCGAGGTCAATCGTCATCATGGATAATGCAAAAATCCACATGTACGAGGAACTCCAGGTGTAAAGATTTAAACCTACAGAATCTTTTTGTCGTGTGCAGTTGTAGAGCGCAACTTTCATCACCGCAACTGGGTCAGCTTGGAATGCCATATTTGCATTTCGTTGGATCCACCTCTTAAGAAGTGAGAAGGTGACTTCAATTGGGTTTAAGTCTGGGGAATATGGAGGAAGGAACATCAGTATAGCTTCCGTTTCATGGATTGTGGTTATCATTCACAAAAACTTGAAATACAGGTCAACTAGATGTATTTAATGTGATCTTTCCATTTCATTCGGCTCCATGTGGTCTATATCGACAATATTTTGCGCTGGGTCAGGCGTGTCAACCTCTATTGGTCCTCAAAAAGGAGGGCACAAACTATATGGCGGTAGACCAAGGGCATCGCGGAGGTCCGCTATGTTGACTTTTAGTGGAACTGGAACGCCGTGGATTTGAACGCGAATGATGCGATAAGCTGCATCGTGCTGTAGCTGTGTCGATGCGATCTCTTCATTCATTGATCGTTCTTGCTCATCAATATGTAGAAGCTGTCGGAACGTCGTATTCTGGGGAATTTTAATATCACTGCCCTCGGGAAGTCTAGCCTGCGCAACGGCCATATAGTTTTGTGTAGCAGGTCCACCAGTAATACCACCTGACCATCCGTCCTTTAGCTGCTTAAACGGCTCCTAGATCACCTGTGTGGCCATGACCACAGCACCACGTTCAGGTGCTTCAGCGGCGCCTTGGCCACTAGCTCTACTCTTCACGCAATCTCCAATTCTTTGTTGCACGTTGAGCCGCTCCTTATTCATCTCCGGCGTGGTCATGTCCGCGCCCACCTCTTTTGGCAACTCTGTGGCCACCAGCGCGGCCTTTCCGCAGCTACTGGAGCGGCTCCTTGGTCACCAGCTCTCCTTCTTCAGCTTGAGCAGCTCTAGGTTTACAGCAGACACGACTTTGGCCTGCAATCGCCGCCTTCCACAGGATGAGAAGCTTCCCATAGCACGTTCGTGGTCACGCACACCTCCTTCTGCACTCGACAAGCTTCAGATTCCCCACAGGCGCGACCTTCTACAGCTCGAACAGCTTCTTGTTTATCACAAACGCGGCCGGCGCCGTTCCCAACTCCTTCTCCAGCTTGAGCGGCTTCTGGCTCACCGCATGCGCGACCTTGACCACGCGCACCTTCTTTTGTAGCTTGAGCGGCCTTCGCGTGGGGTCTAGACTCGGAACTGACGATTTACACTAATCAGCAAAGATTTAAATGGCGAACAGAGTGATTTTACAAATCAAAAACCGGAGTACCTCAAGTCCGAATTTGAGTAAAATCGGACGGCAAATTACATGAAAAGCACAAAAAAGCATCAGGCGACTGATGTATCCAACATTAAACCATGTGGGCCACGCGATTTGTGTTGAGCTGCGAGGGATACATAAGTGATCAACCTACGATCGCGCCACCATGAAGAAGACGCGCATGTCCATCGATGACATCCACGCGATGGTTGGCAGCATCCGCGCCAACGTGGTGAATATGCGTGTGACCAATATTTACGACGTGCAGGGACAGGGAGATAGCGGTGCAGCCAAGACATATATCCTCAAGCTTCACCAACCGCCGTTCCCCAAGGTATTTCTACTACTCGAGTCTGGCGTGCGCTTTCACACCAGCAAATACGCACGTGATGCCAAGGCTGGTAATGCTCTGCCCAGCCAATTTACGATGAAGTTGCGGAAGCATCTGCGTGGCAAGAGGCTGTCGGCACTCACGCAGCTGGAAGGGGATCGCGTCGTGGACTTTACGTTTGGCCAGGATGCACTCAAATGCCACCTCATTCTGGAGCTGTACGCGTCTGGCAACATCATCCTCACAGACGGAGACTACCGCATCTTGTCGCTGCTGCGCACACATCGCTTCGACGAGAACGTCAAGATGGCGGTCAAGCAGGAGTATCCCGTGCAGCTTCTAGGTGATCAGGAGAAGCAGCGCGGTATCCAGACCACGGAACAGCTCACCGAGTTCGTTAACAGGTGGTTTGAGCAACAAGAGGCCAAGGCGGCGATCGCGCTGCCGGGCAAGACGCAGAAGAAGAAAAAGGCGCAGACCATCAAGCAGCTACTGTTGGTCAAGGAGTCAACGTTCGGTGGATTAGGTCCCGTTATTATCGAGCACTGTCTGGTGCGCGCGGCTATCTCGCCTACGCTGAAGATCAAGAACGCTGCGGAGTTTACAACTCTCGGAGAGGACAAATTAGCTGCCTTATTGGCTGAAATCCAGGAAGGCTGGAAGCTGTTGGAGAGACTGCAGGACGAACAGACATCGGTCAATGGCCCTGTACCTCTTCAAAGTGATGATACTGCTGACACAGGAGACAGCGACGAGGAAGATGCTGCACCTGTTGCTAAAGACCCGTCTACGACTTCGCAGAAGTGCGGATTCATCATCTTAAAGGACGTAGCGGGTGAAAATGCCCCAGAGCAGTTCGAGGAGTTCACGCCCTATCTGTATGCGCAGCACCTGCAAGCATACAAGAAGGTGAAGAGCTTTGATACGTTTGATGAGGCAGTGGATGAGTATTTCTCGCGCTTTGAGGCGGAGACTGCCGAGGTGGCGAAGCAGAGCGCTCAGCTTGCAGCGGAGAACAAACTCGCGAAGCTCAAGAAGAATCAGCAGCAGCAACTCGCTCAGCTGCGTGAGGTTCAGGAGCAGAGCTTCCAGGATGCGCAGCTCATTGAAGCCAACCAACAAGATGTGGAGAATGTCCTGCTCGTTATTCGAAGCGCACTGGCTAGCGGTATGGATTGGCGTGGTCTGGAGGAACTTGTACGCTACGAACAGAAGAACGGCAACCCCGTGGCCAGCCTCATTCACCAACTTGACCTGGAACACAATCGTGTAGCTATTTTACTCTGCGATAGCGATGAGGACGACTACGAGGACGGCGGTGATGGCACAGGTGAGGAAGACAAGAAGGCTCATGTCATCTGGATCGACTTGTCGCTTTCGGCTCTGGCCAATGCTCGAGAAATCTACACCAAGAAAAAGAAAGCCGGTGCGAAGGTGAAGAAAGCCACCGAAGCGACCGACAAGGCCATCGCACTGGCTGAAAAGAATACTAAAAAGACCCTCGAGAAGCAGCAGACCAAGCGCAATGTCATCTACCAGCGACGCAAAACACTCTGGTTCGAGAAGTTCCACTGGTTCCTCACCAACGAGAAATACCTGGTCGTCGCAGGCAAAGACGCTCATCAGAACGAGCTGCTAGTGAAGAGATATCTGCGCAAGGGTGACGTTTATGTCCACGCCGATCTCCATGGTGCTGCGACGTGTATTGTGCGCAACCATGCGACGGTGAAGGACAAAAAGACTCAGGAGCTCCCGTCGATTCCTGTGGCTACGCTTGAGCAGGCAGGATGCATGAGTGTGTGTCGAAGCAATGCTTGGACTAGCCAGGTGATTGCTGGTGCCTACTGGGTGCATGCAGACCAGGTCTCGAAGACAGCCCCCGCTGGCGAGTACCTTACGACGGGTAGCTTTATGATTCGTGGCAAGAAGAACTACATCCAGCCTTCAAGACTCGAGATGGGGTTGGCGATTCTTTTTCGAATAGACGATAGCTGTATCGGCAACCACGCTCGACAAGGCGAAGGAAGAGATCTCCGTGTAGCTGAAGGTCCTGAGGATGATGCTGGCGAGGAAAGTGTGGCCCGTGTTGAAGAAATGCAGCCGGAGGTGCAGACAGTTGAGACGGTTGAGACTGTAGCAGATGAGAGCACGTCGAAGCACTCTAAAGCTGCGAGTGTAGCGCAAGACGACGAAAACGACGCTGAAGAGGAAGACGCTGCTGATGCTTCTACGGAGCGTGGAGGTAAGAAGCGCCTGTCAGTGAAGGAGCGTCGTGACCTGAAGAAGGGCAAGACGCCCGAGTTGATAGGTGAGCAGCCTCCAGCTCAGCAACAGCGCAAGGGAAAAGATAAGGCTTCTGTCCTGACGGCACAGAAGAAGAGTGTTCGTGGTAAGAAGGGCAAGATGAAGAAGATGAAGAAGAAATACGCTGATCAGGACGACGAGGACCGTCGACTACGCATGGAAGCTCTGGGCCACGTCGTTGAAGAAGAACAGGAGGACGAAGAGCCGACGAAAGAGAACGACCCGGCCGAGCAATCAGGAGACGAGGACGGAGAATACGTCGCCGGTGGTAACGCTCAGACAGAAGTGAGTGAGGAATACATTCGCCAGCAACGTGAGAAGAAGGAGAAATACCTCGATGAACAAGAGGACGAGGCTGAAGGCGTCGATTTCTTCGATGCCTTCACAGGCGAGCCGCTTCCCAATGATATTGTGCTGTTCGCAATGCCCATGTGCGCTCCGTACGCATCGCTGACCAAGTTCAAGTACAAGGTGAAGCTGACGCCGGGTAGCCAGAAGAAGGGCAAGGCGGCGAAGCAGGCGATGGAGCACTTTTTCGCCTCCAACCTCAAGGACGAGAAGGATTCTAGCAAGGTGAGCGGCTCTCACGGGAACGGCGACGCGGACGAGGAGGCTCAGCCAGACGTGAACCCGGTCGTGGTGCAGCGCGAGCTCATGCGCTGCATCCTGGACAACGAGCTGGTGAACTGTATGGTCGGCCCTGTCAAGATCTCAGCGCCAGGTCTGCACGGCCCCAACGCAGGCGGCAAGAAAGGGGGCAAGCGTCCGTCCGGCAAGCCCAAGAAGGGCAAGAAGTAGATTGGCTTCAAGTTGAAGTGGAAGACGTAACTTTTTGAGATAATATTAGTTTCAGCCAATTACAAACGGTTTCCATTTTTGTTGTTACATTTAAGGCTCTCCCTACGCTCACCAATATTTTGTGCATAGAGCAGACGAGAGTGCCTTAAAACGCTACCGGTTCTTGTGTGGTATTTAGAGAAGTTTCTCTACTATTATGTAGCTACACAAATGACTTGCAGCACACTCCTCAAACCCACTAAGTGTTAAGCCCAAGATGAATTTGAAGATCCTTCTCACTCATAGACTAAAGATGGTTTATTTATGCTAAGTATCGACGTTGGTCACTACGCTATCCAATACGTACGAGAAATGCTTGTACCTCTCATATGCTAGTTGCTTCGGATCCAGTTTATCATCGTGGGCAAGTGGAATGCTTGCATCGGGAGGTGTGCTTTGCACCAGTGACAAATACTGCTCGAACCATTGCACGACCAATACACCACAGCTGTGTCCATCACATTGGCGCCATCCAGTAAATGTTTTAGCTTGCACCTCCATGTGAGAGCTCATAAATTTCATGAAAACGCCACTTATAACCTCTTGCACTGCATCCAAAATCGATTTTTTGTGGAACGGATCATACTTCCACTCAATTTTGCGCTCCATGTCAAAAATGATGCCGCACCAGTGAGGAAATTCAATGTCAACGTACGTTGGACAGCAAACGATGCGATTTGAGTGCATCTCCGTGAAAATATGACCCTTTGTGTCGATGTATTGATTCCTTCGCTCCACATCTGACAGCTGCAAATATAGTGGGTCAACAACCGTAACATATTTCGGATTTTGCCAGGTTTGTGGCTCTGCCTCTTTGACAACGCGTAGCGAAGCCAGAAATACACACGAATCACTCAGCCATTGGTCACCTCCATATCCTGCTAAATCCAAGAACGAAATATTGTGGCCATTTGCACTAAAAACACTGTCGACGTTCATGAAAGGTATCATGTGCAGGATGCGTTGACGCTCCACTTCTTTGTGGTCGTCATCAATAACAACTTTCTCCACAAACTTAACCAGCTTCCGGGCCTTGGTCAGCTTCTTTGATAATTCGTGCCACGTTCGCATTCGCTCTATATCCACCAGACTAAACGTCCCAACGCCAAGAATTGAAATCACTATATCACTTGATGCCAGTTTTGTGTCATTGATTAGCTCTTCGCGGATCTTCACGTTTGTAGCCGAGTCTATGCTTTTCATCACCAAAGTTTCTATCAAGATATTGGTTAATGAGTTTGCATGTTGGTAAGTATTGGTGAAGATGACACCAATATCACCAAAATATTGAAAATAACACATTTACATACCTGGAAGCACGAATCGGATATTGCTCTCTACAGAACGGGAGTGATTACCCTTGATCACTAATGCTTTGGGACGTTTGAAAACCGCACCATCGAACATGCGGCGGATACCGTCGAGAGCATCTCCAACAACCGCTATTGAAAGCTGTTGTGTCTTCACAACCTCGTCCAAAACTTCCAACGTAACATCACCCACAGTGGCGACCGTGTCCACATACGCTAAAGTATCCGTAATCTCCTTGCTCCTCTTTGTCTTCTTAAAGCTTTCCTTTTGCTTTGGTCTTCCAGATGGACGACTAGCTGTATTAAGCTTTACTATGCTTTTGACATCATCATCCAATATTTTGTGGGGAAACTTTTCTTCAGCTGTCTCGTCCAATTCAAGTTTTCGCTTCGCTGAAAGTGAAGACAGCTTCTTCGACGCCCGTTTTTGTCTCTCGGATGTTTTGTTCTTCTTCGTCCAGCGGAACTTGAAGAGGTTTTTCGAGGCCCACCTTAAACTCCTGTCCAGAAGTCGAGATGCATGGTGGATTGGTACTGTTCTCACCCAGTGCGTCCAAATGTGTGGTAAAATCACCAATATTGGTGGTAATACCACCAATATTGGCACTATCGTCATCGGCTTCTCCTATATCACCTGAGCTGAGCGTGCCTGAACCGTTCCTTTCTGCATCCAACATTAGCGGAACTTTGTCATCACGAACCATGTTATCTAAGGCCTTTAAATAGCGGTACCAACTCGTAAATCCTCGCTTTCCTTTATCAGTGACACCCTGATGCACTCATCCATGGGCATGTGGCGATGAAGAATACCTTTCGCAGCCCCCCAACTTGCTTCCAATCGGTTGTTTGTGCTGTTGTCCAAGTGAGGGATGCATCCGCGCAGGAACGTACACCACAATGGCTTACAGCTTAACCAATTGGCTTTTAGATACTCCAAAAATTGTTGCTTACTCTTACAAAGAGCTTGAAGGGCTCGCATATAGCGATCGAATTCTCGTTCATCACCAGTCCGCACCATCATCGTAATCAAGTTCTTGGCATGTATCTTCTCAAATGCCGTAAACGCGTAGAATTTTTTGCTGATTTCGCGTTTGAGATAGTCAATGACGTGGAAATGACAAAGAATCACTGTAGCCTCAGGTAGTTCTTCTGCTAGTACGCCAAGTTCAGTGAAATCCTTATCAATTATCACCACCTTGATATTGGCCCACGCTGGATTGTTCTGTTTAAATGCCTTGAACGCACTCTTCATGTTAGGCTTTGTCTCTCCGTCAATCAAGGCATGCTGAACAAACGCCCCGCTGCCAAATTTATCTGTCACCATGAAACTAAACAACCGATACCTACATCAAATTCATTGTTAGTAATTGATGAATATGAAACCAATTCCTACCTAATTGGTGACATCACCTAACGTGTTGGTAATTATGTCACCAATTTATAAACTGGTGCTCACATCGTACCTGTTAATGTTTGTGCCGTGTGTGGCATCTATACAAAGTGCTTCTGGGAATTTGCGAGCCATCCTTTTCATATGTGCTGTCTGGAAGGTTATACAGCTCGTCAATTCGGAACCTGGATCGCGATAGATATTGACAAACGTTCCTGGACCTTCACTGAAATCTTGCAACAAATGTGAAACGCGGACATTGTCATCCGGCGAAATGTATATTTCGCGTCGCATCTGAGCAATCATGTTTTCGACGTCCTTTGGCTGGATCGGTTTTCCGGATGCTTCTTTTAAATATCGCAGAATCTTTTTGCGGTTGGACCCACCTAGAAGACATCATGTTAGCAAATGACCAGCTATTTATTGTACCACTGTTGATCTTACCTTGTCACATTGTTTTAACAACAATCTTGGTGTCAGGCGAGTCCACCTTGCGAGTCTCAGCGTACGTGAAATACTCTTCAGGACCAACGCTATGGTTGTGGACCGACGTGTGCTTTGAAACACATACCGTGTACACTCCGCCTTCGTCTTGTTTCAGGAGCGCGTTCAGTCTCGCCTTACAACCAATCCCTCGAACAGTGTGGTTTGTTCTTATGCCTTTTCCACGGGGGTTAAACTGCCAACCGTGAGTGCAGATAAAGGTCTTCGAGTAGAACACCAATTTCTCGTCGTACAGGACAGGCTGTGTACCTGTCAAAGCACAACGTTTACTTCGCTCACGATTCCGATCACGTACAGAGTTACTTGTTCGCAACTTGTAAATCTGATGAGTGTCCTTCTGGTACCTACGCGTCAACACATTTATTAGATACATCACATCAAACGCACCCGCCAAATGTCATTGTACCGTTCAAAAGCCGCCTCAAGGTCAGGCCACGATGCAAATACACCGCTGAATGGAGGGAAAGTAAGTTGAATTGTTTTCCGCGTTGTATGCCCCGTATTATCTCGGCTTTCATCGCCTGAAGCTCTCGGAAGTGCCTCCATCTTGGAGATTAGCCTTTCCACTGGTGGGGCGCGATATTCGGCTTGCTGACATGACGCTACGACGAGCGGCGCCGATAGGAAGTACCGGGGAAGAACTGGGAAGAGCTGGGGGGAGCGGGAGGCGGGAGCGAAAGACGGTCTAATGAACGGCGATAGAGACTCGCAAATTTTGAAAAACAAAGTTAGAAATTTTGGATACCGGTATTGACCGGTACTCCAAATGTTTGTTTTATGTCAAAAAATATTGGTGAGCCTAGACACTTCCTACATTTAATCAGCTTTCGGATCGTCCACCAAGGGTGAAGACGATGGAGGAGGTGGAGCTACGCGCGTTCCAGCGCGAGGTGCTGGAGCTTGCGCGCGAGAAGAACGTGGTGATGGTGGGTGACACGGGTATCGGCAAGACGTTCCTGGCCATCGCGCTGCTATCCGAGCAGGACTATTCGGGAGACAAGCGCGCCTTCTTCATGGCCCCCACGCGCCAATTGGTGGTGCAAATCACGGCAAAGATCCGCCAGACCAGCACTCTGCGCGTCAATTCGTACTGCGGACGGACCGCTGACCTATGGGACGCTACACAATGGGAACGTGAGCTGCAGCTCACGCGCGTCTTCGTGTGCACGCCCGAGATCGTGCGCAACGTGCTGCTCAAGGGCTACGTGTCGCTTAGTCGCATGAATTTGCTGGTATTCGACGAATGTCACCACGTGACTAAGCGCCACCCGTACGCGCAGGTTATTAAGATGTTCAACCAGGAGAATTCAGCCTGCATGCCCCGCATCTTTGGCACCACCGCTTGCCCCACACGCCACTGCGCTGAGAAGCTCCACGCTGAGATGAAGAAAGTGGAGCTGGACAAGAGCCAGATCGCCGAGTTCGCAGCAGCAGCGCCGATGATCTACGAGACGTACTCGGTCCAGAAACCGTGGGCTGTGAAGGGGGAGGAAGCGCAAGAAGACCCAACAAATGGAGCGTGGATCTACGAGAATATCGAGAAGGAGTTGGCGGAAGTCAAGGCCTTGGCGGTGTTCGAGAAACTCGTCAAGAAGGGGAAGAGTCATGCAGCCACAGACCCGTCCAAGCTGGAAAAGGCCACGAAGAAGTTCATGCAAAACAGTATCACGGTGTACAAGAACCTGGGCCCATGGTGCTACTATCGCTTCGTGGAGCTGGAGATCCATCGTCTCGCCATTGCAGCATCGTTGTTGATTACGGTACCCGGCAGTATGTTTGGACTGGATAGAGACGCCGTCAAGACCATGCTACTGCTGGCTGGGAAGCGAACTAGCTGCGAGTTTGCGTGTACTGCCAAAGTAGAGAAGGTGGAGGAGATCTTACGTGCACAGCTGTTCGATGAGGATGGCAAGGTCGAAGAAGTCGCTGGAGCTGAATTGGACAATTCGGACGTGTCAGACAGCGACAGTGAAGCTACGGAAGAGCAGGTTGTCAGTGCATCCACTCGTGCAGAAGGCGAAGGAGAACAGAACCGAGACAGCAATGGAAGTCGTCTGGGTCTGCAAGGAATCGTCTTCGTGGACACACGAACGGAGTGTCGTGTGTTGTCGGACTTTTTCAACGAAAAGTTTGCAGTATCGACCAAAGACGCCGAGGAACCTGATGAGGAGGAAACAAACGGCAAAAATATGGAAGAAGACCCTGTGGACGAACCGTTTGCGAGCATCCTGGGAAGAGCATCACGTAGCGACACGGCAGCCTTTCAACTGGACAAGATGGAGACCACACTGAAGAAGTTTGAGTCTGGATCAATTCGTGTGTTGGTGTCCACGGCCGTGTCGGTGGAAGGAGTTGACTTTCCCCAATGCGGACTAATTATTGTGATGGATCGCGTCGGGACTGCGCGCAAATTGATGCAGTTAAAGGGACGAGCACGTCACGAGGATGGCGTCGTGTACTACTTGGCTGAAGAAGGAGACTTGGGTCACGAGGTGTACTACAAACAGTTGACTCGTGAAGTGGAGGTGATTGACCAGCTCGAGTTCTCGCGAGAGAAAGTTGAGACGATCCAGCAACAACCGCGCTCGATTGCAGCCGAGATGATGGGGGCTGGTGTCCACAAGATCGAGATCGAATCCACGGGTGCTGTGCTGGATTTGGACAGTAGTATCACCTGTATTAACCAGTTCTGTCAGTCGCTACCCACGCGGTTGTTCACGGTGGATGCGAAGCGGCTGTACACTATTACGGAGGCTCGTTATGGTGGCAAGAGCATGTTCACAGCTGAGCTAAATCTGCCGATGGAGCTGGAGCTGGAGACGTTCCGTAGCGATCCCATGCCTTCGAAGGCCAGTGCCCGAGCATCGGCAGCATTTAGTGCGTGTCAAAAGCTCTTGGAGCAGCAGTTGATCGACGACTCGCTGAATTCCATCTACCGCACCTGCAAGGTCAAGTCGTCGTCGAATGTGCGCGATCTCAGCTACTTCCTCAACCGCCTGCACACGTAGCGGCTTTGTGCTCTACCTGGAGAGTGAAGACTGCGTTTTGTTACGTGCAATTATCGTATTAAAACGAGTCTAGTCAGAGGCATCAAGAAAGGACTAGGACAACCTGATAATGAAATGGCTCAAGTGGTTTAAAGTGTCCCGCCTTAGATCATGAACGCGATGTCTGGGTTCTTTCGGCCGTCTCCGAAGTAGACACTGCCATGGTGCGCTGTTTCGGGTCGATGGAAGCAGAATGCTCCCGGGTACACGTAGTTGCGTAGTGTCGTGTATGCGCCAGTGTTGTCCTTGGAGATGACCCACACGCCGTCCAGGTCTTGGATGAGCGGGTCGAGGAAGTCTCCAGCACGCACCAATCCTTCCGCATTCTCGATGATCTGAGCACGTTCAGGTAGGTCTGGATGGCGGAAGTGGAAGAAATTGTAGAGCTGTAGAGACTGATCCCATGTTAGCCCATGGAAGGATGGGTTGGCTATGACCTGGTGCATCGGAGAGACGACGTAGGCTCCCAACGGCACTACCGATGTGGCGTGGTCGATCTCCTCCACAATGTACGCGAGTCGGTCCAGCTCGCAGAATGGAGCGTCGCCCTCTTCCTGGCTCTGTGGATCTCCAGAGTCACTAAGCAAGAACGCTGGATCTCCTTTCAACCGCGACGTCAGAGCCGCTGCCATTGTGCTCTTTTTCTTGTTCAACTGTGGGAACTGCTGGAGCTCCGGTGACGAGTTGGTACTGCGGACACATAACAGTAGATTCAGCACATTAAACTGCATCAGTCAGTATAGTCGGTGGCGTACCAAAAGTAAAATTTCTTCTTGGGGTAGTCTTTACCGGACATGACGGCGACACAGATGAGGTAGTCCTGCGTCTCGCCCGAAATGCGTCCCCAGAAGCGCAGCGACTGGAACGTCTCGGTGGCGCTACGCTTAAGCATGCCCAGCTCCAAGTTCGACCGCTCCTGTGGCGTCAGCGTCTGCCCAATGCAGCGACTCACGACGTCGAGCTGGTCCAGCTCCATGTGAATGGTGTAATGATCTTCAACTTTATCTCTTTCGCGTCGCTTCAAGATCGCAATTCATTGAATTGAAGAAAGTGGTGTGACGACACATCAACCTGCACATCCCGTTGCAACAGACTGACTCATTTCAAACGCAACGGCCATGACGCCCGTGTGCCTCATCGAGGGCGGCGCGGATGGGCTGCGTGTGACGGATGCTGGCATCAGGTGCGCTCATCAACATATATACTATACTATTGATGCATATGCAAGTTAATCTGCAGTTTTTTTTCGCCTTGATGCTTTACTAACGCAATGTGTGCGCAATATCCGTCTACTGCCTTGATTGCAGTCTGCTGGAGAGCCTCAACGAGCCTGTGGCAATTGTCTGCTTGGCAGGACAGTATCGGTGAGTTGTAAAGCTCAAGTTGTGGCCTTACCTATCGTCGCTGACTCGCCATTCATTGTTGCCAGGACGGGCAAGAGTTTCTTCCTCAATCAACTCGCGTCTCGTCCCAACGATTTCCCGTGGATCAACACCAGCGAAGAATCTTCTTCACTTGCCAATAGCAACGTATCCAATGGCAGTGTCAATTTCAAGATCGATGGCTTCCGAGTGGGACCGACAACCGAGTCGTGCACGAGAGGCATCTGGCTCTGGGCCCCGCAGCCTCCGGTGCGCAATCCCACGGGCCAATTGGTTTTGTTCTTGGACACGGAGGGTATGGCATCCACAGATAATGATGAGAGCTATGACGCCAAGATTTTCTCGCTCGGACTGCTGCTAAGCTCACTTTTCGTGTTCAACACCATGGGCGTGATCGACGAAGGCGCCGTTGACCGCCTCTACCTTGTGTCAGAGCTGACCAAACACGTCTGTGTTAGTACACATCCTGGCACAACACCGGCGTCTAATAACGGGTTTGGTGGGCACACTACGAGTCCGGAAGAGGCGACACTGAGTGGTGACAAGCTCGAGGAATCGCGAGCATTGGCGCCACATTTCCCGCCGTTTGTGTGGCTGCTGCGTGACTTTCTGCTTGACATGCAGATCGACGGCAACGACCTGACTGCTAACCAGTATCTGGAGAAGGCGCTGGATGCACGAGACGTTAGTTTGACGGCGTCGGAGAGCACAAAACTGCGCCAGATTGAGCGGAACCGCACGCGTGCCTCTATTCGAGTCTTGTTCGGTCGTCGCGAGTGCCTTACACTTGTCCGTCCCGTGACTGACGAGCGCGATCTACGACGTGCAGCAGAACTTTCGGATGTTGAGCTGCGACCCGAGTTTGTGGAACAAATGTCAGCTATACGACGTCGTCTGTTGTCGTCGGTGGCTGCAAAGGAACTACTA
Source organism: Phytophthora infestans T30-4 (assembly GCF_000142945.1). Lineage (NCBI taxonomy): Eukaryota > Oomycota > Peronosporomycetes > Peronosporales > Peronosporaceae > Phytophthora > Phytophthora infestans. Next base: position 974,110 of record NW_003303742.1, read on the forward strand.
GGCAAGACGCTGAATGGACCGCAAGTCGCTCAGCTTGTAAAATGCTACACCGACACGATGAACAGTGGCGCAGTGCCGGATATTAAGGCTGCCTGGGAGTACGTATCCGATGCGACCTGTCAAGCTGCCCTTGCTGCTGCTATCGAGTTATATGATACTCTGATGGAAGCTACAAGTGGTAAGAAGTCAGTGAAAAAGGCCAAGGAAGAAGGAGATTCGGACGAGACGGATGAAGTGGAGGAAGATACAGACGAAGGTGGAAGTGATGACGCGGACAGCGGTCCGAAGATTCTGTCACAGGCGGAATTTGAAGCCATTTACAAGGACGCTCAAGAGAAAGCACTAACGCTGTTCAAGGTGCGCTCGGTGGAAGGAGCCTCGAGAGCTACATGCTTCCAAAAGCTTAAGCAGCACATGCATACTCAACGTACAGCTTTAATCACACAGCTACAGAAGCGGTCCAGTAAGTTCTGCGTCAAGGTACTAGCGAAGCTTCGAGCCAAGTTTTTGACTCGGCCTCTGGCTGCGGGTGCGTGGGATGCTGCTGCCAATAAAGAGGAGGCTTTTCAAGCCACGATGGAAGTTCTGGAAGAAGTGTACGAGCGAAAAGCTCGCGGTCCAGCGAAGAAGAAGGCGTTCTACCAGTTCCTTCGTGTCGACTCGCTTGAGTTCTTTGAAACGTTATTCCAGCGCATGGCTACTAGTCATGCACAAGAGAAGGCTGAGTGGAATCACACACGAGAACAGCTTGCACAGCAGCATGTGAACGAGAAAATGGAGTGGAAACAGCACGTACAAGAGAGAACGATGGAAGTGCAGCAGCTTCTCGACGCGAAGACGCACTTGGAAGATAAAATTGCAACTCAGGTCGAGCGTTTGGCTGAACTACAGCACGCGTCACAACAGCACGTCACTGCGATTGCAGACTTGGAGAAGGAGCGTCTGGGCTCGAACCAGAAGGTCGAGCAGCTTCATGAACTAGCAGCAGAGCTGACAAAGGAGCTGGAGAAGACGCAAGTGCGACTACAGCACGAGAAGGAGACCTTGGCTAAAGCCGAAGCCGAGGCACAAAGTACCAAGCACGAGCTGATGAAACAAGTGGAAGCGCTGCGTACAACACATCAAGGAGAGAAAGAAGACTGGATACGACGTGCTGCGGATCAAGCAGCAGAGAGGACGATGCTGCAGAAGCAGCTTAAAAAAGCGGAGCTTGATGCTCAGCAACAGAAGCGAGACATGGAGCTGCTGGATAAAGAGCGACAACAGCTACAGCAGTTGTATGAAACTGAGCTGGAGACACGAGCTCAACTAGCGAGCGAGTATGAAAACCTTCGAGGCGATTGCGATGAACTGGAGCGGAATCTGAAGCAAAGTTCTACGCAGCAACTCGGTCTGAAACAAGCTGCACAGCGTGAACAAACACGCTTGGAGACTCGTCTACATCGTTTCCAGACGCAGTTAGGACGCCTAGAAGGCAACCGGGAAGTCGAAGAAGTGCTTCGTGACTGCGTGTCGGATGTGGTTCGCTTAACGGATGAAGACAAGATCAGCAAACTGCAGGAAGAACGTCGCATGTTGCAAGAGCAACTTGGTGATCTTCACGAGAAAATATCGACCTTACCAGATTTTTACGTACGCCAGATTTTCTGTGCCCCAGAACCAGTGCCAAGTTTTTTCGATGCACTTACCAGTAGTTGGAGACCCTAGTAAATGAAAAAGAAAGGAAGTTGAAATCAATAAAATAAAATGACAAGTTTACAGATCAAAGTGGCTGAAGTCGGAGGCATTGGCACCTCCATCTATCGAGATGACAGCGCCAGCGATGTTCATGGATCTGTTCCGGCGCATGGGGTTGGCTACGGGGCTGCCCATTTCCTCGAGACTGCCGTGTCGAGTGCGTTTTCCCTTGCTGGCTGGCGGTGACACATAGTCTCGTGGGGTGGGAGGAGATTGATCCAGGTTGGACAGGTTCATGGAGCTGGGAGAAGTGTAGAACGACGGTACACGACCAATTGCCTTGCGTCCACTCCGTCGTTCGTCCTCCAGAGCTTGTTCACCACGCAAGTACCGTACTGCACGTTCTAACGCGAACTCAACGCGACACATGGTGCGAATCCGAGCGATTGCTGGCCAACAAGCTCGTTCACCGGCCAGTAGAAGATCAGGATACGTTTCTTGTGTAGGATTGGTGAGCACTGTTCGCAGCAACGTCGCAGCAGGGACTTTATCGGTGGGACAGATGGTAATGTCACCTTCGTACTTCTGTGTGATGAGAGGAACGATCCCGATGTCGAGGAACTTGAGCACTGAAGTGTTTAATCCGAACTCGGCGATGTTTTTAATGTAGGCTTTCATTTGCTTTTTGAAGAAGCTCATGAGACTACCCGTTTGTCCATTGCCGAACGCGGAGTGGCCCGAGACGATCTTGTAGTGGATGTTGACTTGACTCACGATGAAGTGGTTTACGTTGAATAGCTCTGAAAGTCGTGCCATGGGGAGGTCACACTCCACACTACCGTCACTCCATTTCAGTCCTTCGCGATAGTAAGGAACGATGTTTCCATTCTCATCTTTGGCCAGCAGCTCCACAGGACGGAACACGTTTGGGATCGCACAAGATGCCAGAGATGCCGACCAGATGATCACGTTCGGAGCTGTGAGATAGTTGAGCAACTGAGGATAATCATCAGTACTCATTGGTGTGACCGTGACGTTGATGATTCGACCTGTTCTGTCGTAAGCTTCTCGAAAGGTGTAGTCCCCCATGACACTACGTAAGCAGTCACGGAGAGTCTTGGTGTCCAGTACATAACGCTTGTCTAGAAACCGGTTAAGCAGGATAAACGCGTCTCGCACGAACTCGAAGCCACCTTTTGGAAGCAGCAGATGTGCTGGAGACAAGAACGACGGCGTGTAAGTTACTCGATCCTGCTCCGTAATGTTCGGTCCGAGGAAGTTCAGGTTGACGTTTTCTCCCGACAAAAACTCCAGCACCTCGTCGTCATGGCGAACAGCGATCGCTCCTGCCAAGATTGATCCAGCCGAGGAGCCGGCAACGACGTTAGGCAGTAGATTGTTCTCCACCAGAGCCTTGATCACGCCCGCGTGGTAGAATCCATGAGCTCCGCCACCTGACAGCATCAAGGCAGAGCGTCCAAAGGCGTGGCGAGTTTCACTGAAGAACGCCAGCTTGTTATCAATAGAAAGCTCGTCGTTGTCCTCTTCGTCTGTTCCTTTTGCACGCAGCACGACGTTCATTGACTGTACAATTGTGTCCAGATACTCCTCGATCACGTGCTTCGTTCCCACTGCAAGTAAAACCACAAAATATTAGTGGAAATCCCGTTGAAATAAATAATAGACTCGTACCATTGCTGGCGGAGTAAAGTCTCGGGTTTCCGAGTCCCCAGTGCTTCCTCAGTAGCCCCGCTCTTAGCGAGAACATGATCCCCATGACGTCGTTTTCGAGCTTGAGTCTCTTATACATCTGCGTCTTGTTCATCACTCGCTCGTACAGGAAGAGACCGGACGCTGGGTCTTCACGCCACTTGTCTTTGCCTTCGAGTTTGTCCAATTCTCCAGCGATTGACTGTCGCTCCTGGAAGGTCTTGACGTTCGCCAACTGTTGTCGGAGTCTCAATGTGCGTCGTCCGTTGGCTGTAAGGCGGAGGCACGTTTTGCCCAGCACTTGGCGAGCAATAGACTGCAGTTCGTAGATTATGTGCAGCATGAAAGTTGCACACAGATAGCGAGCAAAGACATCGGGTACCAACACAGCCCGCAGTGTTCTCAGCCAAAGCTCCACAAGTGTCATGGTCAAATTGTGGAAGAACGCGTGCTTCTCGTTGGCGGTTCGGTAAACGTGGTGCTTAAGTTGCTGCACGATACGCCATGCGAGCTCCTCGTGCTTCTCCAACCCCGTGGCGAAGATCCAGAAGCGCACCCAGAGATGTAGCAGCGAGTTTGCACGCTCACGTAGTCGCAACCGCGAGTCCTGGCGCTGCGTGACCGTCATCGCCCCGCCGGTGGACAACGTTGCCCCCATTGAGTCGCGGTATTGCTGGCAGATTGGTGAGTGCAGAAAATAACGGCAACGTTTCCCCTAATGGTGACTATCACTCTGAAGGAATAGTGAAATCAAGTGAGCAACAAACTTCAGCATGGGTGCCACATCAATTTTTGCTTCAATTTGGCGTGAATTTTATACATGTATCATGCAATTGTTCAGTACAGTTGCCACTTGCAGCTTTGTTGCCTTAGCAATCGATGCCTGTGGCGTGGCTGGGAATATACTTCTCAGCCTTGAGCACCTCGTTAGCGATCTCGCGCAGTTGCTCGTCGTGCTTGACGGCAGTTTTGATGTCGCCCAGTAGCGATTGGATCTTGCTGGACGTCCGGTCGCAGTACAGCGTCGTGAGCTTCTTCTCGTGCTCGGCCGACTCAATGCCCGCATTCAGTGACGTCGTGGCGCGAGAGATTGTGGCTGTCATGGCGAACAGCGCGATGGCCGAATCGGCAATCCGCTCCAGTTGCATCTGCTCGTCCACAATCTTCTTGCCGTGTTTACGAAGAAGAAACTCCACAGCGTCACCAAAATCAGCCGTTCGTTTCTGCAGCAACTCGGCTGGTTCTTTCAGACTCGAATGCACTCCTTCCAGTGGGGTAGGCGAAAACTTGCGTTGCAAACGATCCGAGATCTCCTTGGCGGCGCTCGATGGGTCGGACAAAGGGTTCTGCAGCAACTTGCCCACACTCGACAGACGTTCCCCAGCAGTCTGGCAACATAGCACAACATAAGTCAATAACTTCGAGCTACAAAGCAATAGAGCAGACTGCGGACGCACCCGAATGCCGCTGAGAGCAATGAGCATGCGCAAAATCTCGTTTGTTCCTTCGAAGATTGACAAGATACGGCAGTCGCGCATAAGACGCTCGAACGGCCACTCCTTCATGAACCCAGTGCCACCCATGACCTGGATGCACTCGTTGATGCCCGTGAACGCCACTTCCGACCCGTACACCTTGCACATGGCCGCCTCAATCTCACAGGACGGATCACCTCGGTCAATCATACCAGTTGTCATAAAAGCCATAGACTCGATGGCGTACGCGTCCAATGCCATAACACCGAACTTCTTCTGGATGAGCCCAAAGTTCGCCAAAGGCGCACCAAACTGCTTGCGTGAGTTAGCGTGTTCTGCTGCTGCACCAAGCACACGACGAAGCGACGCTCCAGCACAAGCACCAAGACCGAAGCGACCGTTGTTTAAGATGTTCATGGCCACTTTGAAGCCCTGGCCGACACCTGCAGCGCCTCCCGTCTTCATGTCTGGACCGCCGCCCAGTACATTCTCAATAGGCACTTTGCAGTTGTCGAAAAACACTTGACACGTGTTGGAACCACGAATACCAAGCTTATCCTCTGGCGGGCCACTGGTGACGCCTCCAAAGGCTCGCTCAACAATAAAAGCCGTGACTTTATCCTTGCCATCCACTTCCGTCTGCGCAAAAACAGTCATGATCTCTGCCCACCCGCCGTTGCTGATCCAGATCTTGCCTCCGTTGAGGACATAGTGCTTACCATCTTCTGATATTGTAGCACGAGTCTTAATCGACCCGGCATCAGAGCCGCTTGAAGGTTCTGTGAGCGCAAAAGCCGCGACGTGCTCGCCTGTCGCTAGCTTGGGCAGGTACTTGGCCTTCTGTGCTTCGTTGCCGTTAAGCAGGATGCCCTTGAGACCGATAGACTGATGCGCCATGACTGTCACCGCCAAACTGCCATCTGTGATCTCCTCACACACGCGTGCGTAGCCTGTGTTCGACAAGCCAAGACCCTCGAGATCCTCGGGAATCTGCAGACCAAAGAGTCCAAGCTCCTTCATGTCGTTGAGCACCTGCTGCGGAATCTCTTTCGTCTCATCAATGGCACGAGAGTCCACAGTCCCGAAGAATTTATTTACAGGATCCACGAGCATCTGCAGCGTCTCTGTCTCGCTGTCCGACAGCTTTGGGTACGGGAAGGCGCGCGTCGCGTTGTTCACGCCCAAAAACAGCCCGCGTGTGTACGACACGTTGGCGGCAGCCTCAGCCGCGGTCTGAAGCGAGCGTGCACCATGTTGCAGTAGCAAGCGTTGGCTTGGGCGGAGCAAAGATTTCATCACCATGGCAGGAATATTCGAGTGTGAAAGGACACAAGAATCTTGTGACAAAATCCGACGTGGTTCTCATCAGGTTTTGCAGTTGAACCCGACGTGAAATTCGCTTCAACTTTCCGGTATTCTGGTAGAATACCGGTACTCAGAGAGCCCAAAATATGTGGACCACATCGCTTATCCGGATAAATTGGACATCGAAATCATACTTGGACATCAGCACTTATTAAACGATGAGCGGTCTGGGGCAGCGTGTGCGCAACACGTACGCGTCCGGCGCGCCGGCCAACTATGTGCCTGGTCTGGGTCGAGGTGCTGTGGGCTTCACCACGCGCTCGGACATCGGGCCAGCACGCGCGCCAATGGCGCAGGACGGTACTCAAGACGCGCCGTTTCTGCCTCCCGCCGGACGCGGACGCGGCGTAGAAGTACCAGGAAGGCCCGGTCCAGGACCAAGTGCTGGTCGTGGCTCCGGTACGGCTGGTATGGGTGGATTTGGCCGCGAAAAAGATGAGAACGAGGACTTTGGCGACTACAGCGAGACGAACTACGACGAATTCAGTGGCTATTCGTCACGCGGATTGTTCCAGGACACACCATACGACGATGATGACAAGGAAGCAGACGATATTTACGAGCAGGTGGATGAGCGAATGGACTCGCGACGTAAGAGACGTAGGGAGATCAGGCAACTCGAGGAACTGAAGAAAGCGCGTAAGGAGATGCCCAAGATCAGCGACCAGTTTGCGGACCTCAAGAGCTCATTGCAGCAAATGTCAGATGCTGAATGGGAAATGATCCCGGACATTGGAGACTACTCTCTCAAGTTCAAGACCAACACGGCGTTGCAGAAGCGCAACGAGATGTTCGCACCCGTTCCTGACAGTGTCTTAGGAGCCACCGCAGGCCTTTCCACGTCAGTAAGCGGGACTATCACACCGGCAGGTAACGGGATGGAGACACCCAGCGGCATGACGAGTTCTGTGACAGGTTTGGCTGGAGCTCGAGGCGCGCAATTGTCCCATAAGCTGGACAAGATGTCGGACTCGATCTCAGGCCAGACTGTGGTGGACCCCAAGGGATATTTGACGGACTTAAACAGCGTGAAACTCACCAGTGACGCTGAGATTGGAGACATTAAGAAGGCTAGACTACTGCTTAGATCCGTGACTATGACGAACCCGAAGCATGGACCAGGATGGATCGCTGCCGCGCGACTGGAGGAAGTGGCAGGAAAGATTGTGCAGGCCAGGAAGATCATCGCCCAAGGCTGTGAGTCTTGTCCCACACAGGAGGATGTGTGGCTTGAAGCTGCACGGCTGCAGAACCCGGAGAACGCCAAGACGATTCTGGCTAAGGCAGTTCGACATGTCCCCAAGTCAGTTAAAGTGTGGCTTCAAGCTGCGCAGCTTGAGAGCGACGATGAGCTGAAGAAACTCGTGATGCGTCGTGCTCTTGAATTTATTCCCAACTCCGTAAAGCTGTGGAAGGCGCTGATCGAACTGGAAGACGTCGACGGCGCGCGTATCCTGCTCGGTCGTGCTGTCGAGTGCGTTCCTCAAGCTGTGGATCTGTGGCTGGCGTTGGCTCGGTTGGAGACGTACGAAAACGCCAAGAAGACATTGAACAAGGCACGAGCGGCGATCCCTACTGAACCGTCTATCTGGATCACAGCGGCCAAGCTGGAAGAAGCGCAAGGAAAGAACTTGGATATGATTGACCGTATCATTCAGCTAGCACTCAAGTCGCTGCAGAAACACCAAGTGGTTATGAACCGAGAAATGTGGCTCAAGGAAGCAGAAGCCTGCGAACTAGCTGATGCACCATTGACGTGTGCAGCCATTGTTCGTGCTAGCTTGGATGTGGGTGTGGATCCTGAAGACAGAAAGCGCACGTGGATGGACGACGCTGAGAACAGCATCAACCGCGGTGCTCTGCTGACTGCGAAGGCTATCTACGCCGCAGCGTTGAAGGTGTTTCCTGGCAAGAAGTCAATCTGGCTTCGTGCTGTCGCCTTGGAGAAGAGGGTCCAGGAGGGCAAGAGTCCCGAACCTGTTGAACAACTGCTACAGAAGGCCGTCACGTGTTGTCCTCACGCAGAGATCTTGTGGCTTATGGCTGCCAAAGAAGTCTGGACGAACGGCTCGGTGGAGAACGCTCGCTTGATTCTACGCCAAGCATTCAGTGCGAATCCGAATAGTGAGGCGATTTGGCTGGCAGCCGTCAAGTTAGAGTGGGAGAATGACGAGATTGACTTAGCTCGAGCATTGCTGGCAAAGGCACGTGCTCAAGCTCCGTCGCCTCACGTATGGATGAAGTCAGTGCTGCTGGAAAGGGAGTGCGCCGAGAACCGCAAAGACGAGGAAGATCTCGTACAGGAAGGCATCAAGCTGTACCCGGACTTCCCGAAGCTTTATATGATGGCTGGTCAATTCTATGAAGCGCTGGATCCGCCCAACTTCGAGAAGGCGAAGAAGATGTATCGTGAGGGAGTTCAGCACTGTCCAAAGTCGATTGCGTTGTGGACACTTTCTAGTCGGTTAGAGGAGAAGATGAACGGCGTGACGAAGGCACGCTCGGTGCTGGAGATGGCGCGTCTGAAAAACCCGAAGAACGACATGTTGTGGCTGGAAGCTGCTCGTCTGGAGGCTCGATGGGATAATTCAAAGGGTCAGGAGATGTTGATGGCTAAGGCCTTACAAGAGTGTCCAGAGTCGGGTATTCTATTGGCTGAATCCATCGATATCGCTCCTCGAGCACAGCAGAAACGTGCATCGTTCACGGCGCTCAAGAAGAAAGACAATGACCCGTCGGTGTGTCTGTCTGTGGCGAAATTATTCTGGCAAGAACGCAAATACTCGAAAGCGCGTAAGTGGATGGAACGCACTATTCAGCTGGACTCGGATCTCGGAGATGCGTGGGCGCATTACTACCTGTTCGAGTTAAAGCACGGCTCTAAGGATGCCGCGGAGAAGGTCTTGAAGCGTGCAGTAACGGCGGACCCTCACCACGGCGAGAAGTGGACGTGCGTGTCCAAACAAACACACAACCGTCGTAAGAAGGCTGAAGAGCTGGTGAAGCTAGTCAGCCTGACATTACCGTTCGCTGAACAGGTTTAGGCCCCACTCGGGTAAGAGTGACAAGCTGAAACATCACACAAAAACACATTGTTACAACTCACTCTTTGTATACTTGATGTTGGACAAACACATGAGGTCTTCTTCTAAACGAAAGTTGAGAATTTCTGAGCTTAGCGCTAAATTATGAGGCTCTCCCAGTATTCTTTTCTCTTTTGGCTCGGATCTGAGAAATAAACTTAGTGAGCTCCGTCTTCAGAAGCGATTCTGCCAAGACGGCAGAAATATGCGTGCTGTAACGTGGCGGGGCCGGAGAACGTTGCGCGTCGATCTCTCGTCTACCCAGCATACATTTCTTACAAGTGATTTTGCTGCAGCCCAAACACAGTGTATTACACTGACAAACACGTCTACATTATTATTAACTAGCCGCACTAATTGCTCCAGCTACACAAAAAAGCGTCCTCGATGCTTACAGTCATTTCGTGCCGGATAATCTAAATTATACCCAGATTTATGAAATAAAATAGTCGATTTAGGAACATAGGCTCAGTTGTTTTGGAATAATTATCCGAACTACCGCCGCGGCGGCGCCACTTTTTTGATGCGGTTTTCAGTGCTGATCCTAAAAACGGCTGGGAAATAACATAATGAGCGTACAAAATGATTTTGTAGCTTGCCTCCTAGACTTTTCCCCGTTTTAGCCAATAATATGTTTCTATTTTATCGTGATAGGTTTATGATAGCTAATATTTTATGACACATTTATATTCGAATATAAGGGTTTTATGATTTAGACTTGAATAAAATAAAGAGCAGTCACAGCTAAACTAGATCGCACTGAAACGTATACAAATAGATTCTGTAGAGTTAGAGCTTTCGATTGGTATATTTTAATGCCAGGGTAAAAAAAGCGTCCTCGATGCTGTCGACCACTGTTAAGCAGTCTCTAGTAGGCCGTGCAGTTATTTATACTGGTACAAAATACCGAGGCCCCAGCATCATGCTTACCTGATTAAATATATATATTCTAATACTATTAATGTAATCTCTTTATTATTGTTATATGTAGCTATCACTGTATCTTCATCTTTACCCCAAAACACCCTGCACTTTAAACAACATTTGTACAAACGCTACACAATACGTTAAGTTTAGCGTCGTGCTCGATATCACGGGCCGTTTGTGAGCCGCTATGAAGCTTAGCCCACATCAGCGCAAAAGATAGTAATGACCTGTTCAGCTTGCACTAATTATCCGCTTGCACTGCCTGTTTGATCTAGTGGGTAAGTAAAGATTGATCACTTCTCATACCAAACTCAACCCATTTTTGGATGTGCACTACTACAGTTTACTATACTATACTATAATTTATTACGTGTTCGCGTAGCCACATTTACACCTGCGCTAGGCTCAGCTTTGCTAGCTGGCGGTATAAAGTGGTGTCCGCATACGTCGGGTCTTTTTTCACCGGGTGAGAGGGTTCTAGAGCTTTCTAGTAATAGCTAAAGACCACCACTCTTCATATTCGAACTCGTCGTCTACGATGGCACGAGCAGTCTCTAGCACAGCGTGTAATTTTTAATATATATCCATGTGGTGTCAATAGTACAAGTAGTCTGTTAATAAAAAATTTAAGGTCGCACAGATGGATTTAATGGAGCCTTTGATTAGATTTAGTATATATAACCCGCAAATAGAATGATGACCGGAGGCAATTGAAAACTGCAATCATTGCAACCTTTGCAAGCTTTCATAAAACCTTGACTTCCTCGCCTGCAGCCTGGAAGTCAAGGGTATTCAAGAAGACCGTGGTGCATTTTGATTCTTTTTTTTTCAGAACGGGTTCAGCTATACTTGGCAATTATTGTAAGCCATACACGGACAAGCACGCCTTTGTGGTTAGTCTCGGAGCCTCGTTACGACAGTCGTATACAGTTTGTATACTTCCGAGAGGAACAGGATATGGTTCGCGATATGAGGCGTAGCAAGAATCTACGATTTTACACTACAGTACTAGTTTCACAAGTTGTGACTCGCAGGGACGCAAGTCCAAGCCGTGACAAATCACAAGATTCACAAAAAGTACAACAACATTGCCTCGCATACGCAGTCGTGGGGACATCATCATACATTTATTCAGTAAGAGCTAACGGATTAACTTCAGCTCATGTGGAGTTGAAGACCCCGGGAGTGGCGTGGTGGGTGCTTGAGCTGCTAGAGGAAACTTGAGAGCTGAGGCTGCTGTATATGTCGAACTCGTCCATGGCTCTTTGGCACTACAATGAGTGGACTCTACCGAGCCGGGACACCTGCTGAACCAGGAGCACTAGCGAGGTTCGGGCTTCTGCTGCTGACTCCTTTTTCCGAGGAAACTACTATTCTTGCTAATCAAGAAATTTAATTTCCTCGCATACGCAGTCGTGGGGGCATCATCATACATTTATTTAGTAAGAGCTAACGGATTAACTTCAACTCATGTGGAGTTGAAGACCCCCAATTATGGAGATCCGGAAGCTCTACTGAAGTCGGTGCATGTGTCTTGAGCCACTGACGATCCTGGCCGACAGCACTTGGACTGACTCCTTGCATAGTCTTGTGTACGGCTTAAATGTGGTGGATGCCCAGCGTCCGTGGAATTGGATGGAGAGTGTGTCAACTCCTGCCCGGTACATGTGAGCTGCGCCGCCGGCTCTGAGCGAGTGAGGACCAAATATCCTCGGATTGTTGCCGAGCCTTGTTGCTGCTTGTCTGATGGCTCTTGATATTGCTGATGAAGATACGCACTCTAGGAATCCGTTTCCGTTGATAAACACCGCGGCTGGGATTTTTGATGAAAGACCGCGTCTCGCCCTGAGGATGCAAAGCGCGCCAAATACTGGGCATAAAGAGCGATGACCCGAGCGGTTCAGTATTGGAGTGTCGGCACGCCGCGCTGGTTAGTCTTGGAACCTCGAAGGCGAATGTGCACTGTTGAGACATCGTGTGCTCGCGTGGTGGCGACACCTTGATGATTCAGCACGACGATGTCCTCGGCGTTGAGGGCAAACCACGAAAATCTTGTCCCGTTAGAAGCGATTTCCGAGCGCCGTAATAGGAAGAAGAAATACAAACTCAAAACCCCCCATAGGGCTTGATCGGAAGGTTTGGACAAGTCGAGAGCATCGAAGCATCTCTCCAGCACTTGGAGAGATACGGGGGATTTGTGCGTAGCTGGCCGATCCAGACGATTGATGCTCTTCAGAAGCATGCAAATTTGTGTTTTGTCGCTCGGGAACGCCATGTTGGCGGCCAGGAAGAAACGTCGCATACCGTGTAGTGTAGATGCAATAGTTGAGCCACGCACGGGTCGTCCAGAGCCGTAGCCGACCAGTAGACCATATATTGCGAAATCGGTGATGAGCTGAACTTGGTCGCCCACTGTGTAGCTGCGTTGCAGCGGGGCTGCCGTAGCTTTAGCGTCAGAGGAAGACGTTCGACTCAAAGAGTCACTAATACTAAGTTCCTTATCCAAAGGAACTTACAGCCCAAGACCAGGGCTCAAAGTTAATACCTTAACTTTTATGCTTCAAAACCAGAAGTGTTTTATTTACTATTATTGCGGCCAAGCCGCCTAGGGGTAAATGTATCTGTTTAACTATCTAGCATAGTTAAACCTAATCAAATGCATAACGTGTGGCTTTCGGCCAGCGTACTGAGAGACCTTGTTAACTCTCCAACTTATGTACTGAGAGTTTGTTAACTCTCCGGGTACTTCGTACCCCTGCGTGTTCCACACTATGTAACCCCGTTACACTCTCCCCCACTAAGATGAGAACATTCCGTTCTCGAAACTTTCCTCAGCGAGGTCACGTCTTGTTAAGACGGCGGAGGTTACTACACCTCACCCCAGCGTTGTACAGCTCCGTGAGCTCACAAACGCCTACGCATTGTCGATGCCCAACTTCTCGTCGTCGGCCCACGGCCCAATGTTTCAAGCGCAGAGCGCATCTTGCTCTCAAGCGGTCTCAGACCTACGCTCGCGCTCCGCGCCTACTCCAAGAGTTGCAAACCGCTAAGAGCAATGCTCTTGACTCATTCGAGTCGTCAACAACAGCTCAGCGGTTGAACACTCGCTTCACAAGCGATAGGTCGGTGGTTCGAACCCACCAGGGCACAGCCCTCTCGTTCCATGAACGATTGTTCACGCTTGGACAAGCTTAAGACAACACCCTTTTAGCTCAATGGTTGAGCGTTGGCTTTGAAGCCACAGGTCGGTGGTTCGAACCCACCAGGGCACAGCCCTGTCGTTCCATGAACGATTGTCCACGCTTGGACAAGCTTAAGAGCAATCCTCTTTTAGCTCAGTGGTCGAGCGTTGGCTTTGGAAGCCACAGGTCGGTGGTTCGAACCCGCCAGGGCACAGCCCTCTCGTTCCATGAACTGTTGTTCTTGAATGGACAAGCTTAAGGGCAACGCCCTTTCAGCTCAGTGGTCGAGCGCTGGCTTTGAAAGCCACAGGTCGGTGGTTCAAATCCACCCGGGCGCAGCCCTCTCATACCATGAGTAGTCCGTTCTCGGACTGACGTACGGGCATCGCCCTTGTAGCTCAATGGTAGAGCTCCGGCCTGTCAAGCCAAAGGCCAGTGGTTCGATCCCCGTGCGGGACACCACTTTCGCTGTTACAGCGCATCCACATTTGGATCATGCTCATCGAGCAAGTTGTTTCAAAACAACTATGCGTCTATCGAGACGCTTGTGCCTGAACCTTGTTCAGCACAACACGAAGCACCTGCTTCCTTCGGGACCATGTCCCTAACACTACGAGGTCTCTCCACCTCCTGCTCCCGCTGCGAGCACCGCTCATACGTACGAGCTGGCTGCTGCAGCCACTGGTCAGAGCCTGAGCTCAACTACTGACCTCATCGCTCCCCACTCTAGTGGGAGGCGCCCAGCGCCTGGCGACGCTGTCGCACGCCATGGTGGCGCTTCGGCACATGATGTGCCCGGTCGTAAGCGTCAACGACGTCAGGGCAATCTTGCCGGAGGATAACCTCAAACTCCCATGAGTTCTGTGAGTGAGGGTAACCCCTCCACTTCACTAAGTACTGGGTACGACCCTGGCGTCTACGCCACGCCACAAGGCGTTCCACGTGAAAGTGGAGCTCACCATGCTCATCGAGCAGAGCAGGAGGAGGCCTTGCCTCAGCTGGGCTCTCGCGGGGAGAGTCAGCACTTGCCGGAACGGCGTCTGCGTCCATACAACGCCGGCGTCCACAACGCGAACGTTCACCGCCCATCGGTCGATCTCGAAGAGATGATTCACCTTGTGGATAGGTTAGAGCCACCACTGTTGACTCACAACCAGGTCTCGGACCTTGAGCGTCCAGTCGCTCGGCTGAGCGTTCAGCTTGGCTTGCTCCTGCATCTCGAGCACTTCGCTCCGCGACCTGTGGCTCTGCCACATGCTGTTGATCAGCCATCTGTGGATCCACTACTTGCTGTCGTTCAGCCTCCCGTGGCTCTACCACTTGCTGCCCTGCAGCTGTCCGTGGCCCAGCCACCGTTGGTGCCAACGCCTCCGCGCTCACCTGAGCAGGGTCTTGATATGGCTTAAGCAAGCCAACATAGAAGACCGGATGCGTGCGCATCTTCTTCGGAAGGTTTAGCGTATACGCTAGGCCCTTCCTGGCCACGACCTTAAACGGTCCTATGAACCGAGGTCTTAAATTCGTTTTGAAGACTGCAGACACTGCATGAGTAGGTAGGTTTTAAGCGTTTAATAAAACTTGGTCTCCGACCTCAAACCTCTCAGCATTGCTTCTGCCCTTGGCATCTGCATGTTCCTTCTGCGTGTCTTGGCTTTCAGCCAAAGCGTCGCGTACTTGACGCATTACGCTCAGTCTCAAAGAGACAAAGTCATCGACTTGCTTGCGAACCGAAACAGGGCTGACATCAGCTAGCCGCTCGGCTATCCCTCCCCCATCAAGCCCTGAGCCACTGCGTGGCGGCGTCAGTGGGACGCGAGAGCTAACCAAGCCGTTCACACAGAACGGAGTGTAATCTGTCGAGGCGTGCACTGCATTATTTAATGCGAGCTCAACGAGTGGGAGCATCTGGCTCCAGCGTTTTGGCGCCTCAGCGCATACGCTTCGGAGGATATCCTCCACAACGCGATTCACGCGTTCGGTTTGACCATCGGTCTGCGGATGGTCCGCTGTGGACATGTCCAAACGAGTGCCAAGCACTCTGAAGAGGGACGTCCAGAACTTCGCGGTGAAGCGCGGGTCTCGATCCGAGACAATTGCCTGAGGCAAGCCATGTTGGCGAAAGACTCGGTCTAAAAACAGCAAAGCTGTACCTTCACCATCTATGGTTTCCGGCACCGCCGCTAGATGAGCCATCTTGCTCAATCGGTCTACAAAGACCACAATACCCGTGTTTCCTGCCTTGTCCTTGGGAAGGCCAAACACAAAGTCCATACTCATGGACTGCCAGCATCTCTTGGGGACAGGCAAACTCGCCAATGGCGCTGCCGTGCTCGGCGCGGACTTCGTCCGTTGACACGTCTCACACGTGCGTACATAAGTGCCGACCCACTTATACATCTGGGGCCACCAGTACATCGTGCTCACCGAGCCGTAGGTCTTCTCCCGACTTAAGTGCCCGCCCACGGGCGTATAATGAACCTTATAGAAGATTCGATACTTGAGATCCTCATCATGAGGAACGACTACACGAGGGTTATCCTCAGAGTCGGTGCTGTAGTACAGCAGGCCACCATCGAGCGAGTATCGATGCAGCCTCGCGCGTAAGCGCCCAGACAATTCCTTGTCAGAGTCTTTAAAAACTCTTCGCTCCCAAGAGCCCGTAGCAGCGCTACGCACATGTCGTCTTGTGCATACGCTCCGCGTATCAAGTCAGGCACTGACGACGTCACTGTCGTGACATGAGCTGACTCGTAGTTCGGCCTGCGCGAGAGCGCATCGGTCACTACATTAAGCCGCCCCGGCTTGTACTTCACCTCGAAGTTATACTCGGCAAAGAAGAAAAACCATCTTGCCATTCTCTGAGAGAGATGAGGCGACTGTGTCGCAGTGCGTAACGACGCATGATCCGTAAAGATCACAAAAGGATTAGAGCCTAGCAGGTGTACCCTGAATTTGACTAGAGCATACTTCATTGCAAGTAGCTCTTTGTCATCAACTGGATAGTTCTTCTCTGCAGCTTTGAGCTGGCGAGACTCAAACGCGATCACGCGTTCACGCCATTCGGCGTCTGCTTGTAGTTAAGCACAACCGATTGCAAAATCGGAGGCATCACAGACGACGCTAAACGGACTAACGGGTCCGGTAGCGCAAGGATCGGAGCCTGGAGGAGGCTTTCCTTCACAGTCTCAAAGGCTCCGTCGTGCTCGACGTTCCAGCACCATGGTGCGTCCTTCTTAAGGAGATCTGATAATGGCCGAGCCATCTCCGCGTAGTTCGCGCTGTACTTGTGCAAGTAATTGGCTAAGCCTAGCCACTTGCGTAAGTCTTTTTGGTTCTTGGGAACCGACCAGTCCACGATGGCCTTGACTTTGGCAGGATCTGCCCGTAAGCCACGCTTCCCAATGAAGCACGTATCTCCTCCGCGCCAAAGACGCACCTGTCCAAGTTGGCATACAACTTATTAGTGCGCATGCACTCGAGCACCGCTCGCAAGTGGTCAATGTGGTTATCCACGTCTGACTTTCCGTGATCGGCACGACTATGGACGAATATATCGTCAAAGTACGTCTGAGCGTACGCCCGGTGGGGCCTAAACAACTGCGTCACAAGACGATTGAACGTTGCTGGTGCGTTCGACAGCCCCTGGGGCATGACCAGCCACTCCCAGAGCATACCGCTCGGAGTACTCACCGCTGTCAGCGGAATGTCGCTCGTTCTCATGAGCAATTGGTAGTAACCATCGACCAAGTCGAGCGCACTGTACAGCGTAGCCTACCATGTTGTTCTGCAGAACATCCTTGCGAGGAATCGGCGTTTGCGCGGGGATAGTGGCCGCATTTAGCTTGTTAAAAGCATGAACAATGCGCCACTTGCCGTTCGGCTTTCTGACACAGAACGTGGGTGTCGAGTGCGGAGACTTACTCTCGCGCACCATCCCTGCCTCGTGCTTCGCACGGAAGAATGCGTCAATGACGTCACACTGCTCTCTCGGCAAAGGCCATTGCCTTGTTACGCAGTATTTGGTTCCAGGAACCAGGTCAATCTCATGACACACGCCTCGATCCGGAGGCAGGCCCGTCGGTGGGACTTTCAAGACAACGTCTCCATACTCCTTCACCACCGGGTAGAAGGGATCCGAAGGATCTTTGAGGATCGCCGATCCACTTCTTGCGCTCAGCGCCTTCTTGGTGTCCTCTAGGACCGCGTCGTCCACGACGGATGAGGAGTTCAACTCCTCCTCAGGTCCCAGCAGGACCCCATCGGCTAGCTCGCCTGCCTTTAAGGCTTCGCCAAGCCCGGCAATGGACATCTCGTCCAGCTCTAGCAGAGCATCTGCAGCGGGCAGAGTATCAAGGCTGATATCGCCTTCTACCTCCCCCGTCACTCCGCTCACGAGTGTATACAGCTGTTCACAGCAGTCACGTGGAGCATCACCGCTCGTCACGGTGGACACATCGTCCGACGTCGAAGACGTCACAGACGCACTGCGTCTTCTTCTCCTCTCCCTCCGCGACCGAGCCCGGCCGGATGAGGGCGGTGTGGCGACATCTCCGTCACCACCACCGGGTGCAGCAGCACCATCACTCCTCGAAGAGAATACAGTGTCTCGCAAGACACTCGGCTGAAAGCCAAGAGGTTCTTGACCTTCACACAGTGAACTAGGTGTCACTTCACCTGCATCTCCTGGGCCACGCCCATGATGCCTCGACTCGCAGTCGACCGCGACCCTCGGGTCACGCAGCGGTAGGTCATCGACCAAATTCATACCACTCAGTGGATTACGCGCCACTCCGCGCTCGTCCTCACCAGGACCCAGCAGTTCGTCATTGACCTGACCTGCACCGCTCAGCGGATAACGTGCCGCACCACGTACGCCCTCAGGGCAAACAGCAACCTCGTTGCTAACAATTTTGGACATACCAATGTCCAGCACTACGGCCGCCTCGGCCTCGTGCTCGCGCCAAAAGCGCTTCTGCTTCCTAGCAGAGGTGGGTTCATGACTCACCAAAGCTCCACTAGAAGCAGGGTGCGACGCACCCGGCGTTTTCGACTTCCAGCCGATCCATGGCTCATGGCGTTCCAGCCATGCCATGCCAAGGATGAGGTCATACCTCGCATCCAGGTCTAAGACCAAGCAGCGTTCCACGATATCGAAGTTCTCAAACTTCACTCCAAGGTCGACAGAGACCTTCGACACAGTTGCCAGTGTCCCCGTCGCGAGACGGACAGAGATCGTATCTCTCGTTGGCACTTCCAGTGCCTCAGCATACAGCTGACTCCCTTCTAGGGTGGAGCGACGGGCGTAGTTGCCCGAGGCTCCCGAGTCAATCAAGACTCTCCATGGCTTTGCAAAGCCCTTCACGTTCGCTTGAACGACCAGCAAGCCCGGCTTGCACACACTCTTCTCGTAAGAGAGCTCAGCTCTCTTCGGGGCTGAGCCCCGTTGCCCTCTACCTCCTCGAGGTACAACAGAACTCAGTTCTTCTCCAGTAGGCGCGGGGCGGCTACTAGGAAATGCCGTTTCCCGGCGATGACCCGGAGGGTTGGCTCGCCGGAGCCACGCGCTTCTTGCGCAGAGAGCAATATGCCCTCAAGTGCTTAGTGCTATTGCACACAAAGCATCGGCGGATGCCGGCACGCTACTCCGCAGCAAGAAGCTTCGCTTCTTCATCTTCAGCATAGCTGAGGTCCATCGGCTCTGGACCGCTCGAAGGGCTTGCGCTACTAGCGCTCCAACCAGGTCGAGCCGACCTGAAGTTGTGCTCGGCATTTAATGCCACATTCACCGCCTCTTCGAAAGCGTTAGGGTGTACACGGAACACTTCCGTTCGAGCTGCGCTCACGCGAAGTCCCTCCATAAACACGGTCACGCTGACCAGTTCCGGAAGAGGGTCCGCCGCCATTCCGGCGATAAGAGTTCTCAACTCTTGGACATAGTCCAATAACTCCTTCTTACCCTGGCGGGTAGCAAGGAACTTCGACCGGATACGGTACGCCTGTTTAGGCGGCGCGAACACGCTCTAAAGCTGTTGCTTCAGCTGATCCCAAGTGGGAAATGCAGCGTCAACAGACGTGCCGCACGTTAGTGCCCATTCGCGAGCGCGACCTCCAAGCCTGGAGATAGCCAGCGCCACGCGCTGATGCTCAGACTGGAGCAGGGCCGACCCCATGGCCATCTCGACCTCACGGGTCCAGAGAAGGAGATTCTCTCCATCCTTTCTCTCGAAGGTTTTTACGCTCACCATGAGCGGTTTCAGTCTCATAGACTCTTCACGCGTCATCGACGCCGCCGCCGTTGCGGCGATCATCTTCTCTTGGACATGCTCCAAGAGCGCGTTCTCGTAGCGGGAGAACGATTTCAGCCTGGTAGTGACCGCCTCTGGACCTTGCGATGCCAGATGAGCCACGCCCGCCGGGCCAAGCAAGGACATAAGCTTAGTAAGCGCGTCCTGCTGCGCCGGGGACAAATTCGCAAACACGGGGTGTTCCATCCTCGCAGAGGATATAGTCAACCGACTCAGGAGCGGGATTGGCTACAAGTGCTACCAAGTGCAGCGGGGCTGCCGTAGCTTTAGCGTCAGAGGAAGACGTTCGACTCAAAGTGTCACTAATACCAAGTTCCTTATCCAAAGGACACTTACAGCCCAAGACCAGGGCTCAAAGTTAATACCTTAACTTTTATGCTTCAAAACCAGAAGTGTTTTATTTACTATTATTGCGGCCAAGCCGCCTAGGGGTAAATGTATCTGTTTAACTATCTAGCATAGTTAAACCTAATCAAATGCATTACGTGTGGCTTTCGGCCAGCGTACTGAGAGACCTTGTTAACTCTCCAACTTATGTACTGAGAGTTTGTTAGCTCTCCGGGTACTTCGTACCCCTGTGTGTTCCACACTATGTAACCCCGTTACATGCGTAGCGTAGGTTTCACCCCGTTGCAGGCATACCACGCGCTTAGCGCGCTGCGGTATTTGCAGTAGGTTGATGCCGCGACAGAGTGGGCTCTGATATAGAACGCCAAATCGCTCCCAGACCCGACACGTCTGTTGTCAGAGTAGCCTGCGTCCAGTCCAATGTTAGTTGAGCAAATAGAGATGCATGTTGAGCACTAGATGTCACGCGAGAGCCCGCGTCAGCAATCCGGTTGTCTACACCGGCCACGTGAACGGCAGAGAACCGGAGCCTGTATTCCGCTTCCCAGTCGCCGAGCAGTCTAATGACGGTTTGCGCTCTGGGATTGCGGGACGACATCTTGTTCTGCCATGCCACCGCCGACGTGTTGTCGATGCAGAATTGGACATGCCCAATGCCGCTGCTGCCCGAACGTTGTTGTCTAGACCAGGCTGGACCCCATGTGTGCACTGCAAAGACGCAGGATAGTAGTTCCATGTAATTAATATCGAAACCGACGGTGGAATCGAGTTTCGATGCATCGATCATCTGACGCTCATCGCTGGAGAATGTGTATTGGAGCACCATTTGTGCCGTTGAAACCAGAGCACAGAGGCCACTGTCGGAAGCGTCCATTTCCACATTGATGTCTGGTGGGGGCGCATTGTGGAAGTATTGTAGGGAAACGCCGTTGAGTAGCGGGAAACGTAAGATGTAGGACCACCAGCACAGGTCCTGGCGCATATCCACGCTAACAGGCACCCGATCCCATCTGCGAAGCTGATTTTCTTGGCGGCGTAGGCGCTGTAAGAATGGACGAGCGGGGCGGACGCACGTGGCTACGTGACGTAGACGACCGAGTAGTGAGCGATATTCGGACCGACCGAGGGATGTAGTGGCTAACGCCGCTGCCACGCACGTTTTGGCTTTCTCTATCTTCTTCCGGGGTATGGTGACGTGACCGATCTCAGTGTCAAAGATAAGACCGAGAGCCTTCTGTCGACTACTCCAAGGCGTGAATTTGTCTTCATTGATAGCCGCGTGACCGAGTACGATGATCATCGCGTGACGAAGTGACTGTTCCGTGTCGCTGCAATTGTTGCCAATATCGGCTGCCACGTTGATGTGGTCGTCCACCCAGTAGTAGTTGAACACGCCTGAAGGTTGATGCGGGGTGACGGAGTTCCCGTCTACATGAGCGATCGCTCCGCCGACAACTCCGTAGCTACCGGGTGAGCCGGACCATCCGAAGGCAGCGGAAATATCGACAACTAACGCATTGTCTGGCTCTAGTCGGCCGCCAAAGAGATATGCACTCTCACTATGCGTGCATACGTTACGGAATGCGTGCCACGTCACCAGCTTGTAGTTTGACCACTGTACCCGGGTGGTTCTGCTGCTGAGTGATGGCCTCAGACGCGATGGCGTCGCAGTGCTGATATGACGGTGGACATATACGCGACGTGTCCGTTTGATCGTTCAGGGACTGTCCGTCCGGGTAGGATAGGTCGTGAATGACACGCCCGTTAACGAGAGGGTCGTCGTCGCCTTTGTCCACCACTCCGAAAGGACTAACATGCACCTCGGGCCATATTTCCAGGATGTCGAGGTCGACGACAATGCACCGCCAATTGTCCTGTTCCTTGCGTATATTCATGACCCGGATGTGGTAGCGATCTGTGGCCGATTGGTGGTTTGGAGCATAGGAGCGCTGGCGCGTCCAAGGTCCGACGAGAGGTGTACGGACGCCGTATTGGGCGATATCGAGCAGCGCTTCTAAGTGTTCGTATCCTCTGCAAGCATGGCGTAGTGTTACAGGAAGAATGTTCTTGTTGAATCTATAGTCATCGACCGTTTGGACGCGCAATAGCTCGACGAGCTTTGGTAAACCGATGTGCGTGCGCCGAATGAAGTCTGAGAGCACCCGTTGGAGAGGCTTGTTCAGTACAGGCCCTCCGTCCTGGAAAGGAGATGGCGCTGCTGGCATCGATAGTCCAACTGTCTGTAGTGCCGCGCTAACATGTTGTAGACGAATTCGTTCTCATAGATGTGCTCGTGTCTCCGCCTGTACCACCAGGGCCTGAGTTGCCGCGATGCTCGGAGGTGGGCGCTTCAGAGATTGATGTGCCGGAGCTCGACAAGTATATGTTACTGTGAGCTGGCGGCGTGCTCCCGTAATGTAGTTTTGTGTAAGCTGTGGTACTAGCGGTGCTCCCGGTGCGCCTAGTGTAGATTGGCGCTGAAGCCGAGGCGGTACTCGGTTTGACGTCGCGGATGGAGATGCCATGCGACGTCCGAGCATGGCGTGGGGCGACGCCGGCTCGGTGGCAGCGCCTTGGGGCGGCTGCGTGTCTGTCGAAGCGCCGTGGGGCGGTTCTACAGAAATGATAGGGCCATAAGGCGCCTTAATGGGCATGTCCTCCTCTCGACGTTCTAGGCCACTAGAGGAGGAAATGGTAGGAGGTGAACGTCCGCGTAGGCGGGGAATATAAAGTTGTTGTCCGTTGGCAGAACCATATACCGGTGTATTAAATGTGGTTGTGCAATCGTACCGTAGAGCTGACGAACTAGCAGCGCCACGGCCACTTCACTGTCGTGTGCGGCAGTTGCCTTGGTAGCGCTCTCGCCCGTAATTCCGGTCAAGAAATTCCTGTAACTCCCGCGGTAGACGGCCGTTCCAGTGGTGGGTACAGCGAGAGTGGGCACACCGGTCGGCATTTCCGAAGTAGCACATACCTCCGCCCATAAACCGCAGGCAAGGCTCGCGCCCGTCGGCATCACGTGGGATGAGGCGGCGAATGTCGTCCGGCATCACCGGCACACGGGAGGATGAGCCACGACATGAGGACGAGTTTGCCGACGTCTGGGTTGGGTGAGGCTCAGTCGCTGGGGGAAAGCTAGTAGCTCCTGGTATCTTGGCTGCCAGACGGAGGGCGAGGCCATTGAGAGCTGCCTGCCAGTCGGGACTATGATAGTCGACGGATCTCACGGCCTCGGAAAAGTCACGCCACCAGTGTGGAGCGTCCATCATCATGTGAGCCAGAGCCTTGCCGAGAAATTGGTTCACGTGAAGAAGTGTGAGCAGTACACGCTCGGGTGCGTTCTCGTCTCGCTCCTTGTTAGCAAGTACAAACCGCTTCAGTCGCGAGAGAAGCCGGCGGACATGATCGTACCATAGGGCGTCTCCAAGCGAGACTAATTCACCAATTGCCGCCAGCAGGTCTTCATACGTCTGGCACTGGGCATTCGTCACCGGTAGAGACGCTCTCGCGTCGAAGTCCACTGAGAAGCTCGCGTTGGGTGAGCCTCGACGCCGTTGCTGCAGTTCCGATTGTGGTCGGAAGTGCATGACGGTTAGGCCTCTTGAGCCTAGACGGCCGCTGTAAATTGCCATCAGTACCGCGGGTGGAGCGTCGAACCGGACGCTGTCGAGTTCACGCAAATGCAATACAAAAGACATTGAAGACACCACTTGGCCTGTCTCAGAGTTAGTTTCCTCTGAAGATACGATGATCCCGCGAAGTGAATGTACTGAGGAATAGAGTATTTTTCCTTTTAGTGCGAGTACGAAGGGCCAGTGAAACTGTCACAACGAACTTGATAAAGCTCGGCGCGGGTGGCATGTCAGCTGGGTTGCCGAGACAGTGGAGGGGTCCACGTAGATGACCCGCTATACGGTCTGTAGTCGAGAATAGAAGCAGACACCAAGTTCTACATTACCACAAAGTGGTGATTGCGAGAAGATGGGTGTCTGCTTACTGTGGAGCTCGCGACGCAGCTCGGTAAATAGCTGAAAAAGTTGATCAACTTTATCTTATCAGCCTGACGTTGCCCGTAAATTGTTTGGGGGGCTGGACTAACAGGTACCGTCGGACCACCCAGTTGCAAACCGCGCATAAAGTCGTCGAGGCTGTATGGTGAGTCCACAGGGGCGGAGCTCGATGTTCCAGGGAGAGGTTCTTCACGGCCACGAGACGGAAGCGCTGCTGACGTGGCGCTCACTGTGTTCACCTGCTTGGGGTATGCCGCCTGGAGGCCTGGCTGGTCGTCTCCACAAGCGGGTGGAAACGCGCAGAGTAGTGGTGCCGGGATGGTCGCGTCTGAAACGACAGGTAGGGGCTCAGTCGATGGAGAAGATGCTGCGTTAGGGTGTCAAGGCTGGATCGGAAGCGCATCACCCGTCTCACTGCGGACGGATGGGCTGTTTTGTTCCGTGGTTGGAGCTCCAGTACGGGGCTTCGCGACGGCTTTACGCTTCTTTATGCGGGCATCTGCAAGGTCGGCTTCAGACACAGGGTCTACGCGCTTGGCCTTACGCGATTCCGCCCTTATGCGTTTGGCCACTTCTTTCGCTCGGATGCGCGCGCTTGAGCGACCCGGAGACAGTGCCGCTGCACTGAACGAAGGTTCGGGCTCGTCGATGACGATCACGTCGTTCAGTGCCTCATTGTCGACGCGTACCGAAGGAATCGGACGGCCCAGAGAGAGAGAAGAGTCCGGCGGGGGTGTACTTCCGGACGAACGCGTGGACTCCGCCGCCGGTGGTTCAGCGCTATCGGGCAATCCGGACGTAGTCGGTGGATTAGCGCTCGAGATAAGAGGGTCCACGACGTCCGAGGCGGCCGCAGCGCTTCAACCAAGTGTCGGCGCTGAAGGTGCTGCCGGGGCACTCTCCGAAGTGGAGGCCGCGCGTGGTGATTGGTGGCGAGCGCTCGACGCCGTTGATGTAGGTTGTGGCAGGTGCCTGGGCGAGCCTAAGGCCGGAGATGCGTTGTTCGAGGACGTCGATGTGGGTGGATAGACCATGGCGAAGGCGGCGGTGAGGTTAGAGAAGTTCTGGAGTTGAGCTGCTTGCTTCAGCTGCTAGAGGAAACTTGAGATTGAGGTTGCTGTAAATGTCGGACTCGTCCATCACTCTTTGGCACTACAATGAGTGGACTCTACCGCGCCGGAACACCTGCTGAACCAGGCGTACTAGCGAGATTCGAGCTTCTGCTGCTGACTCCTTTTCCCGAGGAAACTGCTATTCTTGCTAATCAAAAAATCCAATTATTATTGACGGTCATTGTAGGTGGGGCGGGGACCAGTGAAAACAATAAGATTTAAAAACTATACCGCCTACTCGGCTACGAAGTACTTCGTAATACTTTACATTTACTGTACATTTGATAGCCCTCGCGGCTATAATTGTACACTTCGTCGAAGTCTTCGAGGCCAAAGCTGCATGGCTATAAATCGGCTGAAGAATCTTCAGTGAAGATACGCGAATGTTCCCGGCACGAATCTTCTGTCCCAGCACATACCCACACCAAAGATTGTGCTACCAGCGCAATTTGTTGTGACTCCCTTTTTGTAGGCCGTGTGGTGAATAGAATCACGGATCTTTGTTGAGTATTACGAGTAGTACAGTACAATTTGTATTAATACTAGTACAGTACAATTATAGCCGCGAGGGCTATCAAATATACAATAATCGTAAAGTATTACGAATTACTTCGTAGTCGAGTAGGCGGTATAGTTTTCAAATCTTATTGTTTCACTGATCCCCGCCCCACCTACAATGACCGTCAATAATAATGTTGTTTGTACGTTTTGTAAATCTTGCGATCTGTCACGGCTTGGACTTGCGTCCCTGCGAGTCACAACTTGTGACACTAGTACGGTCGTGTAAAATCGTGGATTCTTGCTACACCTCATATCGCGAACCATATCCTGTTGCTCTCGGAAGTATACAGACTGTAAACGACTGTCGTAACGAGGCTCCGAGACTAACCACAAAGGCGTGCTTGGCAGTGTATGGCTTACAATAATTGCCAAGTTATAGCTGAACCCGTTCTGAAAAAAAAAGAATCAAAATGCACCACTATGGTCTTCTTGAATACCATGGACTTTGAGGCTGCAGGCGAGGGTTTTATGAAAGCTTGCAAAGGTTGTAATGATTGCAGTTTTCAATTGCCTCCGGTCATCATTCTTTTTGCGGGTTATATATACTAAATCTAATCAAAGGCTCCATTAAATCCATCTATGGGACCTTACATTTTTTGTAAATAGACTACTTGTACTATTGACACTACATGGATATAGTAGAATGTACACGCTGTACTAGAGACTGCTCGCTCCATCGTAGAGACGACGGATTCGGGTATGAAGAGTGGTGGTCTTCGATTATTACTAGTATACTCAAAATGGAAAGCTCTAGAACCCTCATTTTCGGCGAAGAGAGACCCGACGCGGACACCACATTATACCACCAGCTAGCAAAGCTGAGCCTAGCGCAGGTGTAAATGTGGCTACGCGAACACGTAATAAATTATAGTATTCTGTAGTAGTGCATATCCAAAAATGGGGGTGAAAAAGCAACTGTTGTGTTGCGTTAAGAATTTTCGATCCTGCGCCTACGGGAACGATATCGCTCGCAGAACAGGTCACTGTATCCAAGAAACTAATATTCTCTTGACCTTTCGGCAACTTGCGACCAGTTCTTCTCTCGAAATCCATTCTCACAAACTTGCGAAGGGCTGGAAAGTTGATATGATTCAACAAATCGTCCTCCTTTAAATTGTACAGGCCCATTTGTTTGGCAACGTACTTCATGCTTTTCCTCTGATCAACCCAGTCCTGCAGCCACACCTTCGCTTCTGCCTTGGTTAGGGCAACGCTGTTGATACGGGCCCATGATCTCTCTTCGTCACTGACATCGTCGACCGCCCGAAGGACACGACGGCCGAGCTGAGCGTTCTTATTCAGCGGAGTGCTTTGGGGATGGTCAGACTGCGTCGCGAGCAAGCGTGCTTCACTACTTGCAAAGAGAGCCCACTAGTAGGGAGAAGAAAGCACGCATGCTTAGTCTAGAAAGTCAAGTGTAGCTGTTGATTTGCGCGCGCGGAAGCAGATTCTAGAATGAATTTGAGACCAGTGGAGCTCGAACGGCGCTGTTGTTGTCTCATACCCCACAGCTTATGGCACAAGTGTTACATATAAATTGCCACCTCCATAATAAATATCCTAACTGGA
Organism: Phytophthora infestans T30-4; assembly: GCF_000142945.1. Classification (NCBI taxonomy): domain Eukaryota; phylum Oomycota; class Peronosporomycetes; order Peronosporales; family Peronosporaceae; genus Phytophthora; species Phytophthora infestans. Next base: position 1,001,434 of record NW_003303742.1, read on the forward strand.
TGATTCAGTCTTTTGTGAATGGTGGTACATGTACGGTACGCGTACCCCACTCCTTACAGAAGAAAGGTCACAGGCAAAGGTGCCACCTTTAAGACATGTAACTTGGTCAAAGCGTATCAAGCCAGCCGCCTACGTCGAGGCTGAAGATTGTTGCTACGCTTCAAATCGATACGCGTCTGCATCTGCATTACTTAGCATCACTGTCCTCATCATCGCTGTTAGCATATCTAACTAGCTCGACACTCTTCGATAGAAACCTTAGCTGCAAAAATGGTAGAACATTACGAAGCGAGTCATCTCCTCTGACTCGTTTGTTTAGGTTTTATAATGTTAAAATAAGCGTGTAAGGCATACATGTAGTAAAAAAACAAATGGTAATTGATATTATATATTTTATACACATATCGCTCATTTGTCAGTCAAATCGGTTAAACTGGTTGCTCTTGTGATTAGTCTCGGAGCCTCGTTACGACAGTCGTATACATTCTGTATACTTCCGAGAGCAACAGGATATGGTTCGCGATATGAGGCGTAGCAAGAATCTACTATTTTACACGACCGTCCTAGTGAGTCACAAGTTGTGACTCGCAGGGACGCAAGTTGCCCCCCCCTATCCAAGCCGTGACAGATCGCAAGAATTACAAAAAGTACAACAACATTATTATTGACGGTCATTGTAGGTGAGGCGGGGACCAGGGAAAACAATAAGATTTGAAAACTATACCGCCTACTCGACTACGACGTAATTCGTAATACTTTACAGTTACTGTATATTTGATAGCACTCGCGGCTAGTAATAACTAAAGGCCACCAGTCGTCATACCCGAATCCGTCGTCTATGATGGCGCGAACAGTCTCTAGTAGAGCGTGTGCACTTTAATATCTTATTCATATATCCGTGTAGTGTCAATAGTACAGGTAGTATATTTATAAGAAATGTAAGGTTCCACAGATGGGTTTAATGGAGCCTTTAAGTAGATTTATTATTTAAAATCCGCAATAAGAATGATGACCGGTGGCAATTGAAAACTGCAATCATTACAATCTTTGCAAGCTTTCATAAAACCCTCGCCTGCAGCCTCGAAGTCCATGGTATTCAAGAAGACCATAGTGGTGCCTTTAAGTTCTATTTATTAGAAGGGGTTCAGCTACACTTGGCAATCATTGTAAGCCATACACTGACATGCACGTCTACGATGAGGACTTGAGTCCGACGAAGACGAGGAGATCAGCGTCAGCGCTCTGGTTTGACGGTTCATGTTATCAAAAGTAGCTGCAGAACATACGTCAAACAAAATGTGAGCGCAGGAGGAGCCTCAAAATCGACTATGGAGTGGCACTGCTGAGAGGACACCTCGTCGTAGTCTTCGAGGCCAAAGCTGCATGGCTATAAATCGGCTGAAGAATCTTCAGTGAAGATACGCGAATGTTCCCGGCACGAATCTTCTGTCCCAGCACATACCCACACCAAAGATTGTGCTACCAGCGCAATTTGTTGTGACTCCTTTTTTGTAGGCCGTGTGGTGAATAGAATCACGGATCTTTGCTGAGTATTACGAGTAGTACAGTACAATTTGTATTAATACTAGTACAATTATAGCCGCGAGGGCTATCAAATATACAGTAATTGTAAAGTATTACGAATTACTTCGTAGTCGAGTAGGCGGTATAGTTTTCAAATATTATTGTTTTCCCTGGTCCCCCGCCCCACCTACAATGACCGTCAATAATAATGATGGTGTACTTTTGCAAATCTGGGGGGTCTCGCAGCTTGTGTCACAACGACGGTCGTGTGAAATCGGAGATTCTTGCTACGCCTCACATCGGGAACCATATCCTGTTGTTCTCGGAAGTATATAGACTGTATATGACTGTCGTAACGAGGCTCCTAGACTAATCACAAGAGCAGCCAGTTTTACCGTTTTGGTTGATAAATGAGCGATATGTGAATGAAATGTTGGGGGACCCGGACCGCGGTAGTGATCCGGTGAGTTCGCAGCTCTCAGGCGTACAAAAAAAGTTTTCGTATTTGGAGAATGTTGTAGTATTGGATGGCAATGTTTCTGGGAATATGCTAGAGGCAGACGAGCGCGAAGTTATCTTGCGGAAGCCACTTGTGTGGACACGAGTACTGATATCTACATGCAGTGTTGTTATAGTCGATGATGTCACCAGCGAGAATCACGACAACTTGACCAAGGTAGACGGATGTATCTTTATCGGGATCTCAGTAGTTTTGGATGAGTTTTAGCATATTATAACTCACCACCATTCTTTGGAAAAGCTTTTTTCTATGAGCAAAAAGGCTTTTTTATATTCAGGGGGATTAATTATATTCAAGGGGCTTCTTTGTATCGACAAATGCTTTCTATGAAATGAAATTCTATGGGCTCTATTGTTTTGAATTGTCAGCTAGGAGCTGACAATGTTTGCAGTAATATGGTCGTTACATGTGGGCTCGTATTTTCTACTATCATAAGCTGACGTTTTTTTTCAGAGAAAGAGCAGGTATTGCTCTGTGCATTGTATTGAAGACATTAACCAGACGATATTTCTGTAATAGAGGAGATAGCGTTCTTTGTAGTGCACTGTATACGATGATCTGACGTAATTGTCAGTATTGGAGTAGGTAGCGCCCTATTCCAGGCGATAAAACTTAGAAAATTTTAAATCTAGAAAAAGTAAGCCTATTTTACCGATTTTTCTAAGCCTTCCCGCGTAACTCACTCTTTAATTTGTCTTCGATGTGCCCGTTAAAGCGTCTTCGGGTCTCTTTAGACCATGCAGCACTCGCAATTGACCGGATTAGGGCCGATCTAGAAGTCACAGAGCGCATGCTCGCCGTCGCGTCGTTACGACATTTAGATGGGTATCGTTCGTCATCTCCCAATCCCTTTTTCCCCTCGGAATCTGAGTCTGAATTCGATTAAGAGACGGAAGGGACATCGACTCGGGCTAAGGTCTAAAGAAATGTCTGACAGCACTTCAAGTTCGATATAGGAATTCGCCAGATCGGCTTGCGATGTTCTCTAGTGTTAAGCAACTGAAGAATCGGTCACAGAGACTACAAAAACATGAACATTTTTCAATCACAAAATACGCCGACGTGATGGAGTGGGTCATCCGAGAATGTGCACAGCGCTTGAGCAATTTCAGTAGCACCACGAGTATGATTTGGGCTCGGATACATTGTAGTTTTGTCAGCATCAATCAACTTTCAGCATGAGCTACTTGTGCCGTATTGCTTTACAGATCCTCTAGAGAATGGAGAGGTTTCTGTCGGGATTATCTTCACGTTCAGGCGATTGTTCAGGACTGCTCCTAGGCAAGTACTAGGTCAACGTTTCATCGACAGATCCCCGGAAGCGCTTGGTGTGACGGATAATACTTATAATATCCATTTTGGCGGATGGACACTAGTTTTGTTCGGGACCGTTGGGGTGAGTTACGCGGAACTGAACAAGTATCAACCGAATTCCTACCCAATGGCGTTCATGTTCACTCGGACAAAAAACAGCCTTCGCGTATCCACGGCGCTTTACTGTCTGCAGGGACAAATGTGATCTGGTTTGTAGTGGAGCTTTGGAGCTCAACTTCGGATCAATGGATCACTCTGCCGCTATCGCAAGTGCATTTCGCCAAGTTTGGCCTGACATTAAATTTTGATCTGCTGGCCACATTGGTATCGCAATGCCAGAGGCAAAACGGTTTTTTGCCTTCAAGTAAGCGCTACCAAGAAATCATTCAGCCGCAGCTAGAATACCACAGCGAAGCGCGCTCGCTTGGGCGGGTTCGAGGTTTTATCCGAGCTATTGGTCAAGAACTGGGAGACGTTGGGTGAAGCCGAGTACGCACGGTGGCTTAGAGATAAATGCCTGACAGCCCCCTTGAATTTGTGGTTCTATACTGCAAGTGACACTGCTGGAGTGCTACCAAACCAAAATCCGATTGAATCCCATAATTGAACAATCAAGGCCACGGTAGTAAGTCATCTTCGAGCAGCGACGGGGCACGTTCTAGCTGGAACTTTGCCTAAACGCTTGATTGAAAGTACTATGGACATCGACTCTGAGCCTAGCAGGCATTATGCGTTTGGCCCAGTGAGCGCACAAGATTTGGAGATGGTTGTGGCTCTATACGAAGACGGCAATCACTACCCTCCTCACAGACGAAAGTCCAGACGGGCGGTTAACAGCATCCAAGAATATTTTTTCAACGCCAAACACTACATCGTACGTGATGACAACGTCCACGACCTTAAGCTTAACGGCAATCGAACCAAAACGCACAACGCCTCGCTCAGAGGTAACCTCAAGCAAAACCGAGAAGGTGGAGAACATCCAGCTGCGCTATTTGTCGATTCACGTCGTGGGCATTTTAGATCGAAATATCTTCGAGCACGATTGGGACAACCATACCTGGAGCAACGACGAGATCAAAACGATTCGCCGTAAATTCAAGTGCGACTGTAAGCGGTTTTACCAAACCGGCTGGCTCTGCGCTCCTGTTTTGACATATCTACATCTCGTAGCCTCCCTAGACCTACAGGCTATGCTACCAAATCTACCGGCTCGAAAGCCACCTGGACGGCCTCGGAAAAAGACAAGATGCCTGGATCATGACAGACTTCGAAAGTCGCAGTATGCTGTGTACTCGCTGATCAAGGGTCGGTGGATAAGCCCGCTAGTGTCATCTACTGGAGCATTATGATGGACGATCATATAACTAACGACGAAGGCGAAGGATCAGATCTCAACCACGTTGGGAAAGTTAAATCACCTTTCATGAAATGCAGTAAGCGATACTGGAACATCGAATTCGAGGAAGGAGAGGAAATCAGCGCCTTGGGGGTTGAAGAATTGGCAAGAGCGATTAACTACTTGTACCAGATAGGACACAACATTGTACCCAACTAGAAGCGTACTACGTTGCAGGCCAGCAGCTGCATGTACAATGCATATTTAGTCCAGAAACATCAAACCGAAAAACTATATAA
>NW_003303742.1:1006529-1012462 GCF_000142945.1 Phytophthora infestans T30-4
GTAATGTGCATGCCATGATACACGGCCGCTTTTAAGGCGTGAATGCATGGGAATTTTGTGTCTTGCCACCGTCTACATGTGCACTCCTTCTCAACCAAGTTTACCGTTCGCCACAAGTGAACGTGATCCAATCTCTGGCTGACGTCCGTAAAGCGCACCATATATTGGCCGCTCAAACAGGGAAGAATCTTAAGACTTTTTGAAACGGCAAGCATCTTTTTCAGATTGTCCTTGTGGAATGGTGCCAGCTGGTCGTAAGATATTGAAGAGCTAGCATCGGTCTCACCATCCTTTGCACAAGCCCCATCGGTATTTGAGTGTTGAAGTTCACCGACATTCTTGATTAAACGAGTAGTTTCTTTGCGGCGAGATGCGAAGAGTTCTACGACTTTCACGAAGTATTGCTCGAACGCGTTCATTGGGTATGCAGACCGACAAGCATTTCCAAGCCACTGGTTAGCCGATTCCGATAAATAGGAGGTAATCTCGTCATACGTCGGTTGCTCGTACGTTTCGCTGAATGCATACGTGACCCAGTGTTCTTTCATAATCTTCCTCAGATACTCGGCTGCTTGAGGGCGTGTATCAGCCAGCTTTGAGCTGTAGAAGTCGTAATCTTTCTTGCATTCACTGCGTGCCATCTGAAAAATCAAGGCTCTCTCGCCAGGCGCCAGCGAGGAGGTTTTCTTTTCCACGTTCGTAATGACATGACGAACGCATACGCGATGACCACAACCAGGATACAATTTGGAAACTGCGGACAGCAGACCCTTCTGTCGGTCCGATAGAAATGCAGGTTTCCAGGGCTCTCCACCAGATCCACCGATGGCTTCTTTCATGTGCTGTACAAACCAGCGCCAGTTCAGATCATCCTCTTGGTCGACCAATCCCAGCCCGAAAACAATTAAGTGGCCATTTAAGTCTTTAGCCGTAGCTAGGAGAAACACACCTCGCTTGTTCATTTCCTTTTTAAGGTGAGTTCCATCCAGACCAATGATACGACGACATGTCTGCAATGCCTTCAAACAGGAGCTCGGAAAAAAACACGCTCGTTTGAAAACGCCGTTTGAATGTTTTTCAAAGCCATAGTGTGAACCAGGATTCTCTGTCGCCACAATAGACAGATATGACTCCAATTTCTGATAACTTTCTTCCATGTTTCCTTGTAATACATCCGTCAGCTGACGCTTGATCCGGGAAGCGGTCTGACGATTCGATTCAATGTTTTTGCTGAGAAGGAATTCGAGAATAGCTTTACCCTTCACGGATGCCCAGTCGTCGCTGTAGGCCGGAAGCATTTCGCGCTCAACAATTCCGCGGATTGTCGCGAAAGACATATCACGGTTGTGCTGTCGCAGACCTGATGTTGCTAGATCACCTTCCACGAATGAATCCCCTTGAAAACCAACGTGGCGGTAGTGGTCGTGAGCTATACACATCTTGGTAACTTTCCATTCGTCTCGAATTCCATACACCGTGATGAAAAATGGACAAGAGGGAGTTGTGCCAGGCGTCAGTTGCTGCTGACCGTTTAACACTTTGCACTCATATCTGGCATTACCCTCCTTCTTCATCTTGCGAAAGCTATTTGTCGCGACACGAATGGAAAACCCAGCTTTACTAGCAAACTCTCGACATCGTTGTAGCAGTACCGCTTTCGTTCCAAATGACTCTGGTGCAAGGTTATTCCCTCGATCGACAACGGATCCATACGTCTCAAGGTCGTTTCGTTCCAGACCCACGTTCAAGTCACTTCGTAGTAACCCCAGGTTTCGGAGAATTGAAACATCCTCCAGCTCAACACAACTAACGCGCAACGATTCGTGACGATCAGGTGTTCTGCTCTTCGACTTTGATGCATTCGATTTCTCGGAAGTAGTGGTGCTAGGTACAGCCACATTCAACGGTGCAGGTGTATCGTCTTCGACTCCTTGTGTTACATGACGTTAGCTGGTCTCTTGCAGATAATGTGACACGTTTGCAGTCTCGACATTTTGGCTTGGCTAACAGTGCACGTAATCAGTCTTTGCGAGAGCTCAAAAAATGATTAATAAAGGGTCGTGAGCACCTCGTCCTGGCAAGGCGATGGGGTTTAAAAACTGATTGGCCAGGAGAAGTTGCGAAACGGACTGGCTGTAGAACGGTCATGTCTTCTTTTAGCTCGATCAAGTGGACAATGTTTCCTGGGTGTGAGCTCCACTGGAAATACTAGGCAGTACCAACAGTAGCAATAATAAGTATGATCGTACGATTGGGCCTGTGTGGCCTTGTGCGAATCGTACGATATTACTTTTAAGACTTTGATATATGTTCTTAAATTTTAAACGGTCATTCTAAATTTGATTATTTGGTTTTAGCAATGATGCATTATATTTTTGGTGTCAATCTACTTATTTTTGAAAAACGCACCTACTTATTTTTCCATTTTGGACCCAATCTACTTGCTAAAGTTAATTCCTCCATCTGATCCCAACTACCGAAAGAGCCAGTAATGTAATATTTTGATGCGTGTCACGCAACTATACGGGTTTGCTTCGATTAACCGGACTCCTATACGGGATTAACCGGACTCTTATACGGCTATGTCTGTCTTGGACTGACAGCAAGCTACGGGTGAAACATCTCACAAGCGCATTTTCATTCGCCTTTTACTACTGGTTTGGTCAAAAATGTAATGTATTTAAATGCACAAGCTAAGGTATCTGTAGCGCAGATACTGCAGCGTCTTCTTGTCGATTAGTCCCGGCGACTGTGCACCTGCAAACACCTCGCAGGCGACTAGAACATAGATACCACAATTGTAGTTATCTGTTTGGACTCCGAGATGGCTCCCATAGCTTTGGACGCGACACCCTTCGAATCCTTGCACCCGAAGCAAATTTTTGATGTGTTGGCCCTTGCCAAAAGCATCATGCACCATGAAAGATAACACTTTGTACTTTGACGCGTTCGTTCCATGAGCTGCGTCGATAAGCATAACCTCTGGAAAGCGGGAAAATAGCTCACGCATGTGCTTTGTTTGCAGTATTATGCATGTAGCAATTTTCTATTCAGCACCATGTAAACCAAGGAGTCTGAGAAAACCAGTCGAGCTGCATAATAAAAAAGGATCTACGTACCTTTTGGTCGTGCTTCTCCACAAAGACGCGACCCACATTACCAGGCTCATCCCCAAATTCTTGCATCCACGTCTTTAGTCTCTGTTTGCTCGTCGTTCCTTCACGCTCTTGATCCTTTAGGCGCTGAATGAGGTTGTGGACGTCGCGAATTTTCATGTTACAGTCTGAATTTTCAAGGACAAACTGCAGAATATTTTCTTCTTTGCCTTCGCCTTGCGCAAAACATCAATCGTCTTCACCATGGAAGGAGCAAGTGCCGTTCGGACCGACGAGTAGTGCTCGTAGTTAGAACGAGTCAGGGGATGGTTATGCTGCAGTTTGGCAGTAGTGACGAATAACGCGAACACAGGGTCGTTTGTGCTACCATTGACGACACGGACACAAGCGTTTATCTGAAGGGAAGAACACATATTTTGTCAGTATTACGAAAGGCATTACAGCACATCCAGTTGCAGGTGTCCCATCTGAGCCCGACTCGATGGGAATTCACCCATCTGTGCCCAACTCGATAGTATTTAGCCCAACTGTGCCCAAATATAAATGACTACATACCTGTGCACCGCACTCAGTCGATCGTATTTCCCGACGTGGCCGCTTGCCTTTACCCCGCGGTTTGTACTTGCCCGCGTGGGTACAAACAAGGGTCTTGTTGTACCAGATCCACTCCTCTGGGATTAGAGGAGCTAAAGTATTTTGCTTCTGGATCTTGCGGTTGCGCTCCTGGACCTTGTTGTTAGTACGAATTCGAAAGCTCTGGTACACATACAGTAGTAATTAGGCTAGTTGTCAACTAAACAATTTCTTAGCGATGCGAACCTGGTATGTCTGCGCCATATACTCGTTGAGGTAAGCATGGAATGACTCCCACGAGTCAAACTGCATCTGAAGTAGCTGGGGGGCTAAGGCACAAGATGTCTCTCCACTGGAGGCCTCCTCTTGGGCGCTCTGTGTCTCGAACTGGCTCGAGGTTTGCGACGACTGTACACTCGAGTCCCCGGATGGCAGTGTCCACTCGGCGTCGCTGTCACCGTTGTCGCTATCATCTTCACTCGGAGCAGCGTACTGTCTACGCTTTTGTGCTGGACGCGGCCGGCGCTCCATACTTGCCGCTTTGCTCTTTTTGTCCAAATGAGGGGGAGCCACTCGTTCTGTCCTTGCAGTATACTGTATACGCCGTCGTTCGTATAGCGTGCGCAGAGCATGACACACGAGGAATAGGGCATGACAAAAAAGAGACCTCCTCAGATGGGCGCAGTAGCCACTCTCTTTTTATATTCAGGGGGATTAATTATATTCAAGGGGCTTCTTTGTATCGACAAATGCTTTCTATGAAATGAAATTCTATGGGCTCTATTGTTTTGAATTGTCCGCTAGGAGCTGACAATGTTTGCAGTAATAAGGTCGTTACATGTGGTCTCGTATTTTCTACTATCATAAGCTGACGTTTTTTTCAGAGAAAAAGCAGGTATTGCTCTGTGCATTGTATTGAAGACATTAACCAGACGATATTTCTGTAATAGAGGAGATAGCGTTCTTTGTAGTGCACTGTATACGATGATCTGACGTTATTGTCAGTATTGGAGTAGGTAGCGCCCTATTCCAGGCGATAAAACTTAGAAATTTTTAAATCTAGAAAAAGTAAGCCTATTTTACCGATTTTTCTAAGCCTTCCCGCGTAACTCACTCTTTAATTTGTCTTCGATGTGCCCGTTAAAGCGTCTTCGGGTCTCTTTAGACCATGCAGCACTCGCAATTGACCGGATTAGGGCCGATCTAGAAGTCACAGAGCGCATGCTCGCCGTCGCGTCGTTACGACATTTAGATGGGTATCGTTCGTCATCTCCCAATCCCTTTTTCCCCTCGGAATCTGAGTCTGAATTCGATTAAGAGACGGAAGGGACATCGACTCGGGCTAAGGTCTAAAGAAATGTCTGACAGCACTTCAAGTTCGATATAGGAATTCGCCAGATCGGCTTGCGATGTTCTCTAGTGTTAAGCAACTGAAGAATCGGTCACAGAGACTACAAAAACATGAACATTTTTCAATCACAAAATACGCCGACGTGATGGAGTGGGTCATCCGAGAATGTGCACAGCGCTTGAGCAATTTCAGTAGCACCACGAGTATGATTTGGGCTCGGATACATTGTGGTTTTGTCAGCATCAATCAACTTTCAGCATGAGCTACTTGTGCCGTATTGCTTTACAGATCCTCTAGAGAATGGAGAGGTTTCTGTCGGGATTATCTTCACGTTCAGGCGATTGTTCAGGACTGCTCCTAGGCAAGTACTAGGTCAACGTTTCATCGACAGATCCCCGGAAGCGCTTGGTGTGACGGATGGTACTTATAATATTCATTTTGGCGGATGGACACTAGTTTTGTTCGGGACCGTTGGGGTGAGTTACGCGGAACTGAACAAGTATCAACAGAATTCCTACCCAATGGCGTTCATGTTCACTCGGACAAAAAACAGCCTTCGCGTATCCACGGCGCTTTACTGTCTGCAGGAACAAATGTGATCTGGTTTGTAGTGGAGCTTTGGAGCTTAACTTCGGATCAATGGATCACTCTGCCGCTATCACAAGTGCATTTCGCCAAGTTTGGCCTGACATTAAATTTCTGATCTGCTGGCCACATTGGTATCGCAATGCCAGAAGCAAAACGGTTTTTTGCCTTCAAGTAAGCGCTACCATGAAATCATTCAGCCGCAGCTAGAATACCTCAGCGAAGCGCGCACGCTTGGGCGGCTCGAGGCTTTATCCGAGCTATTGGTCAAGAACTGGGAGACGTTGGGTGAAGCCGAGTACGCACGG
>NW_003303742.1:1017943-1112839 GCF_000142945.1 Phytophthora infestans T30-4
ATTCACACTCACAGTCCATCCTCCATGGGGCTACCCTAAGCGCTCCATCCGCCGGTTGTTCCGCTCGCCTAGCTGCGCATTCTTTGCATTGTCCAAGGGATCAACCCAACTCTTCACGATGTACGCGTCCGTAGATCCACTGCCCAGAATAAACTGAACACCCTACTAAGCATGCAAAACTCCTACAACTGGTGCCTCCACGACAGCCTGCGGGGCGACAAGCTCGTCAACCGCAGACTCGACGCATTCCCTCCCATGAAAGTGCTTGCGAGTCAGATGAAACGGTGCTCGGTGTGTAAAGCAGACTACGACGAGCATCTAATGCGCTATCGCATCTACGGATGCGGATCCGACCCCGTGCTTAGACTCCGGCGCTACGTGCAGCTTTAAGCTGAAGACTGTGTCCTGCGAAACTTCGCAGCTCTGTCACTTTTATCAGCTTGAGCACCACGTTTCCTCGGGCGGGCAGAGCACGAGGCCAAAGCTGTCAAGAGAGGTCAAGGCCACAATCCAGGACCTTGTTCTGCAAGATGTGAAGCCTGCGCGCATTCGAAACGAGCTCATTGACAGACTCACGCTCACTGCAGACACGCAGCCTGCTCTTAAGTAGATCCAGAACTGTGTCTACAAATACAAGAGGACCAATCTTTCCAACACAGACTTAGTAGAGGAGATGGTTGAGATCGCTGCGGGCTGCCCATATTCGGACCATCTACCTGACACAGCTGCCTTTTCATTTGGATATGAAGTGGACTGCGATGAGCGCCCTGCTTTCGGCGATGGTAGTGACGTAGATTCCTGAGTGATTGGCATACTTACGAAGTTTCTTTTGAGAGCTGCGAACCTAGACCCTAAGAAGTTCGTATTTCACATGGATGCTACGTTTAAGCTCGTGCACTAAGGCTTCCCTCTTATGGTCTGTGGGATTTCGGATTCAGCGCGGCAGTGTCACCGAGTTGCTTTTTTCATTACTTCCCAGCGTACAGCAGTTCAGTACGCGCACGCTCTTCGGGACTTGATGGTTGTTTACAAGGATGGAGTCGGCGACCTCTGCTGGTCAGCTACTTCATGGGTCACGCTGAAGACGCGCAATATAATGACTTTTAAGAGACGCTGGCACAAAACACAGATTCAATCTATTTGATGTGCTTCTTTCACGTGATTGAAAATGTTAAGAAGCGTCTCGATGGACTGTCAAACAACGCCAAGCACTTGTTTTATCGCTACATTTACGAGATGCACTACCCAAGAGATACACGTGAATATGAGGAGATCGTTGCTAAATCGAATTCTGTGTGGCGTGCTGTCCCAGAGCTGGGACTCTTTGCTGACTACGTTCAGAAGACGTGGCTTAACAGTCGATACAGCAAGTGGCTGTGCTTACGGTCGTCACCTGGGTTTGCCAAGACCAACAACCCTGTTGAGCAATTCAACAAGGTGATTAAGCGCGACTATACTTTGAGGGTCCGGATGAAGTTTTGCGCATTGCTCCAGAAGGTCATCAGCATGGTTCGCCACCGCTCGATTGCAAGCCTCACTTTTTCCCTTGAGCTACGACCAGCTAATTTCTCGAACGAAGCATCTCCTGAATGCAAACAAGCTATTGGTGAAACAGTCTCGCCACCGTGTTCAGTTTATTCTGGGCAGTGGATCTACGGACGCGTACATCGTGAAGAGTTGGGTTGATCCCTTGGACAATGCAAAGAATGCGCAGCTAGGCGAGCGGAACAACCGGCGGATGGAGCGCTTAGGGTAGCCCCATGGAGGATGGACTGTGAGTGTGAATGCCAAGTCGTGTCCTTGCAGATCGTGGCTCAAGTACGGCACCAGTGTTTACCTGTTGGCAGGCCTTCGAGCCGCGAATCAACCTATACACGGCTGGGCAGGGGTCAAACATCGATTTGTTAACCGCCGAGTAAAACGAGGTAATACCGAGCATAACGCTTAATGAGGGCGATCAGCGGTAGTTTCTCATGCTCTTTGCGTAGATTAGTAGAGACCCACGCACGTGCTACAACAGCGGATAAAACTAATGAGATCACAGCTGAATGAAGTAAATATGTTCTGGCTAATGCGTGCACTAGTCCAGCAGCTTACATCCTCGCTCGGTAATTGAACGGATATGATTGAGCTTGACCAGCGGCTGCGTAGTAAGTACAGAGCGTCAAAACGGCAGATCTTCACTAGATTCGACATAGGTCACATCTGACAAAACTTGCTCTTAACAATGTGTCAAGTACATGCCAACCGGATAATCTACTGTCTGACAGGATCATAGCTCGTAAAAATAGAGCGTCTGCTGCGTAGATAATTTTTTGTTTTGAATGCACTTCTGCCGTTTTTTGATACGCAAAAAGCAATGGGAATAACTATGCTTTGATATGAATACCGCCTTATTACGTCTGACAGAACTGAACAACGTGCTGAAATTAACATATCCACAGCTTATACAACGTGTGTAGTACAAATGAAGAGCCGCGGCTGCTTATGATACAAATAAAATTAGAAAGGGATACACAACATATTTCACGCGTCAATAACTTCAACAATAAAAAGGTATTAGCTGGATGTGCTCTGGCAAGCTTGTCGAGCGAGCGGTAAAACACTTAATATGAATTGAATTTGGGCCAACGTGGACGAGTTAGAGGTGCGGCTGCGCCAGAAGCAAAAATTCTATTTTGATAGTTTAGTTTTGCTGCTTCATAACACGTGACACGGTTCTGGCCATATTGGTTGCAAAGGTTTAACAAATACAACACCACCTCAAGAGATTTCATCTACTTATTAGAACGGCAGCTGCATAAAGCTCAAAATGACATTTTTTTTTATTTTTTGGTTACGCTGCCGGATTTAGCTTTCTTCTTCTCCCGTTAAGCGCGCATCTTCTCGTCCATACTGCGCTTTTTGTTCCGCTTCGCGTTGGCTCAAAGTTGAGCCTTGGTTGTTTTGTCCGTCTTGGGTAGCTTCTCCATATAGATCTTCGTTTCTTCTTCGTAGTTTTAGTCTTTCCAAACACACCCTTCCATTACACAAAACGCGCTGAGTAGTGCACGCCAAGCTCGAACCGACTCTCGCTCTGACCCGGATGCCAGTTGTGTCGCGTACTTAAGCAACTCCTCGAGATCTTGGACAAGGAGGATAACGTCTCCAAAAATCCCTCCCCACCTTTTGGAGCGGTGTTTCCGGCAGAAGCCCCAACAGCACGGAATGGTACACCAAGCTGTATAGGTAGACGACATCACCTGGACGTTGGACAGCCACAGCGGATCCACTTGCTTTCAACATTCGGCTGAAGGAGTTGACCTTATTACCCCACTTGAACGGCGGCTGGACGTTAGGTGGAAAGAAGACCCAGACCTTGAAGCACCTTGTTGCGCACGGAAGAATGTAACTGGCGATAAGCGCATGGTCGACGTGGATCGGCGATTCGCGATTGCCCGCTTGGAACCAGTACTCACGGGGAACATGTACGCTTGATCCGTAGAAAACTTAAGCTTGCAATAGTAACCGGGTAGATGGAGGGCAAGCTGGTCCGGTAGGCACTCGCGTTGAGCCTCTGTGCTGGGTTACGTAACGAACGAAGCCAGGAACACGGATCTTGGCGAAACAGAGCACCAGGCACAAGCAGCTATACTTCCCGCCGGCAATCCGGCGACAGGAGACTTGTTACAAAGGAAATTATCCAGAAAAAAAGCTCCATCATTTTCTGGATATTTTTCTCGGCCGTTTCTTCCTTAAAAAGCAAGTTTTTCTTTGAATTCAAGAATTCATTCTTATAAGAAAAGTATGGTCCATATCAGGGATGCCGAAAAATAAATTGGCGCTGCAATTATTGCAATAAGAAAGCACCAATTATTTATTGGAGGCTTTGTAAAGAGGAATTCCAATTATTAATTTTCGCTTCGTTGTAGCACCAATAATCTATTGGGCGGTGTTCAATCAGCCATACATTCTTTAGTACTTATGCCCTCGCTGTGTACCAATATTGCTGCACCAATAATCTACTTTCTGAGTTGAGGAAGCTCAATAATCTATTTCGGTCTTGCCAGCTCTCTTACCCAATTATTTATTTTCTGCTTTGATTAGCAATAGATAAAAATGCAATATTCGGCATCCCTGGTCCATATATATATATGGCACTGGTAGTGGGATAGGTTCTTTACACGGAAGAAAATAGCGACTTGCTGCGCCACGAGTAATGGCGAGAAGATTTGATGAAGCTTATGCCCTAATGTGTCTAGGGCGATCCAAGCCAGATGTAGTAATTTCGTGAGATGAGTTTAAAGGTTTTGGTAAATCAGGTTCTATTCTACAGGGGTTCCTCCTTTCCAATGGCTGCGGAAATCGCTGCATTGTTGCGGATTGACAACGTCAAACCTTTTTGACGAACGCTGTGACTTTCCGGGCTAAGCGCTCCATTCTGTGGTTCTCCCAGTACTCTTCCTCTTCGGCAATGGCCTCCTCCGCTCGTATCTGAGAAATAAACTCGGAAAGCTCCACGCGCTGGTCTTCGGCCGCCATTCTACCAAGACGACCGCGGTATGCGCGCTGTAACATGGCGGCTGCCGCATGATCCAAAGCACGTTGAGCGTCGATCTCTCGTCGACGCAGCATCCACTTTTTGCCTGCAATTTTGCCCAAGTGGCCACGATACACGCGCTGGATGTTGGTGGCAGCCATCCGCTCTCTCGTGGCCTTGCGGTTCTCGTCCACCATACGCTTCCTATAGGCTGCCAGCTTTTGCTCGTGGAATTTCTGCTTGCGTGCTTGACCCACCTGAGCTTTCTCATCGTAGAGTGCTGCCTTACGAGCTCGCAGTGTCACATTCCTCTTCTCTCTGTCCATACGAAGACGCTCTGCACTTTTCGTGTGTTCAGCACTACGCTTTGCAGTCGAGACGGACCAGACAGTCTTCTGCTTTTTGAGCAACGACAAGCCTCGGAAGTACATAAGTGTCATGCAGAAGAGTCCGAACTCTAACGCGTTCTCCGTCTCGGTGAGTGATTTATCCAGTTCCGAGCCCTTCTGCACTGCCTTCTTGGTAAGATTGACTTGGAAAGCTTCCACCTCAATGGGTCTCCACTTATCGGAGGGTACTCCCTGAGCATTCTGTAGCTGTTCGTCACGAATATCCTGACGAACTTGAAGGATGCGACGATCTTGTTCAAAGCGTCGAAGATCCTGCATCGTTAACGGTCCTTCGCGCTTCAAACTGGGGACGTAGCCAAGTACTTGTCGCTCGGACTCGCGCTCGCCGAGGATCCATCCTTCTAGCAAGGATTCAAGCACGTCTTCGACCACTTCGTACGCTGTAAGATGCGCAACCAACACATTGTGCTCGCGTTGAAGAGCTATCTGCACTTTGTTCTTGTGCTGGATCTGTCGAAAGCCGTGCAGTGCTTGCGTCTCGAAGAAGTCGTTTTTGGAGCGGAAAGTCTCGTGGAATTCCTCGTCGACAGCTTTCAAGCGCAAGTTCTTCTCCCAGATCTTCACCTCCGACGTCAGCTCGTCAAACAAGTCGCTCTTACGCAACGTAATGGCTCGGTTCCCGGACTTAACTGCAGTCAGACAGACGTTCGATGTGATCGTGAGATCAGGACAGTGTTTTACACGCTCCAACTCCTCGTGGATGACGTCAATACGCTCCTGGATTGTCACGTACGACTCCTCTAGGAAAGGTTTCCACTGACAAGGATTCGTCCAGCAAGCGGTACATCCGCCAGGACCAAGTTCTTGCTCGCGAAGGACCATACGCTGCTCCTCGAGACTGCGTCCTTGAAGTGCGTTCTTGATCTCCCGACGTTGCCTCTGTAGAGACTTGTGCTTGAGTGCTTTACCTCGAACTTTCGGTCCTTGTTTGGCGTCTTCCGTGGCCTTGCGTCTGGCTTCCATTTCGCGAGCAATCACGGCTTCCTCGTCACTGTCAGAGTCAGACACGGCATCTCCGTTGGTGGCAGTAGTTTCTTTCTTGGAGAGGAAGTTGGCGAGCTCGAAGTCTTCTTTTTCCTTAATCTGCGAGATCAACAGGCGGTCCAAGTCTTTCTCTAGCTCAAGTCGCAGCACTTTTGTGGGGAATCGCTGTAGTGTGGAGTGCAGTACATTCGAGTCCATGAACTCGTTCCTCGTGTTAGCGATTGCACGCTGAAGTTCCTGAAACACAAGACGACACCGTGCATCCACGTCAAGGTTGACGCCATCCGTCCTCGTTTGAGAGTCCTGACTCTGCTGCTGGGTCCGCGCAGCAGTGATGAGGTTCACGCTGAGTTGAGGATCGTACTTGAGCAGCAACGTACGTCCTCGCAGCAAGTCACTAGGCAGTTTATACAGCTCTTCCTCTCGCGTGTTGATAGCGGTGAGGAGATCTTGTCTCGTTATCTTGGTCGAGATCGTCACCTCCTCTAGACCACCTGGTGTAGCAGTAGCTTCTGCGAGTTCCTTCGCCATTCGTTTGAAGTTGACAGGAAAGTACATGGGGTTCAGAAGTTGGTCGTACAAGCGCCACTCACGCTCCTCTCGAGTCAATTCTGTGGGTTTCTGGGCTCGTAACAGCGTCACCATCGTCGAATGATTGGGAGCAGTTCTATGCTTGGCGTTGCTCCCATGATCGTCTCGGAATCGCGTGAGTATCTTACGAATCAAGATCTCTTTCCGCTCTAGCAGATTCCACGGAGCTTTTAGGATACGCTCAACTTCCAGTTGAGAGAAAGCTGCGAGCTGTTCCTCGTCTTTCGACAGCTTCGGGTATGCTCCGTGTAGCCGAAGGTTCACGCCGGGGGCTTTCGTGTATCCTCCGTCTGCTGCACCTCCGTGTTTGTCTTGCTCCCATCGATACATTCTCGGATAAAGGATACGATCCAGGATCACCCACTCGCGCTCTTTCTTGTCTAGCGTGTCTCGCCCTCTCTTGTATTTTCGTCGCAGTCGCTCAGCTGGAGTCATCATGGAGGGAAGCTTGGCTTTCATGGCAGACAGCTCCGCCCAGCGCACTTTGGACGACTTTGTACCGCTCTTATTAACGTACTCGACGTTGAGTTCTCTAGCGAGTTTGGCTGCTACGGCGTCTCCACTGTCGACATCTCGGTCTCCTACTACATGTAGTAGAGCTGCGATCGGAGGCAGATAAGTGCGGTACTCAGCCAGCACCTGCTCCATCTTCTCACAGTCTTCGAGTACATCTACGTGGATCCTGCTGAGTTCTCGCAGACTCTGTTCGATGTCGCGTACTTCTTCCTCACGCTTAGAGAACAAGAAGCAGCAGTTCGTGAACATCTCGTTGGCTCTTCGTATCGCGTTGTGGAGATCTCGACGCCCTTCGTGGCTCAGTAGAGGCTCTGCGTTGTCGCGTTCCAGCTTCAGATTATTCCCCAACAGCTCCAGTTCTGCAGCACGCGCTTGGTCTTTGGCTTCGGTGGCAAGTCGACGTGCTAATCGCTTCTTACGTTCGCTCAGCTGGATAGTTAAGAAGACATTCTGCAGTTCGTCTTGCTTGCGAGGCAACAAGTCTTGCTTCTTTAGGGCATCGACACGTTTCCTTCGTAACACTTCATCAGCGAACAAGGCCGTGCGTGCGTGTACTTGCAGAGAGTACGCTGTGAAGACTGGTGCTCCCACTACAACTTGATACGTGGCTGCAGCACTAAGCGGGATGACTTGAGGCTCGTGTCGGAGAACAAGTCTACCCATGCTATGCGGGAAACACAGTGCAAGATCCTCGACGTAGAAGCATTTGCCAATGGGAATTGGGGCTTGGAACGTTCGCTGCAATGAATCCGGGTCGGTCACTGGTGGCAACATGTACATCATGGCAGCTAGACGTCCATTTTGATAGCCGACCGACTTGAAATGTCCCTGGAAGACGATGGAGACACTGAGTGATAACACAGCCACACCCTCGCCGTCCTTGGGCAGTTGGAAGCTGTGTGTGGTGCTTTTATGCGGGAAAATTTGGCTTTGGGGCACGTGGAGAAGCGTAAGAAGCGGCATCTTGTCATCTAACAACGCAGCTCGAGCTCTTGGACACCGATAGGCACGCTGAGACGAAGCGTCTGCGATCGTCTGAAGAGCAGATAGCATTTCAGCAAGACTAGACGTGAGACTCGCGCGTGCAGCTGCTACACCCCTAGGCGCTTCGAAGTCGTGATCTAGTTGAGCGAAGTACTCTTCGCCATCGCCAACCGTGTACTTGCGCAGCAGATAGTGAGCTTCCATTTCCTCCTGCGACTTGAAGAACGCCAAGGCGAGGCAATTGCGTGCTGGAAGTTGCATCAAACGCTGGAGTTGATCCACAGTCAGCTTAGCTTTGCTCTGTTGCTGATACTCCGCGCTCTTTTGGATGATCTCAACCTCTTCTGCTGTCACGTGCTTGTAGTAGTACGCGAAGTTGAGCAAGAAGTCCAGCGCCACCCACATTTTCTCCTCGGGCGATCGATCGACATGCTTCTTCAGTCGCACACTCTCAGCGACACCCTCCTGTGGCTTAGTCCCGCCGGATGCCTTCGTCTTGCCAGCCAGTGAAGCTCCTTGTTGGTCTGTCCCGAGGTCTTTGGCTTCAGTCGTGGCTGTCAATGTCCGTTGACTTTCTTCCAACATGAAGGTGCAGGTGGCTACTTCTTCTAGCGTGGCTCTACCCTTTTCCAACGCGATATGTGCTGCTTCGTCCTGCTGGTCGAGCGCTTTTATTCGCTCAGACAAAGCGTCATTCTCCACCTCAAGCTCTTTGATAACAACTGTCCGCTGTACGCGTTGGAGAGCGCCTACGACTCTCAACTTGGTATCAAAAAAGGCCGTCGTCGCAGCTCGCGCACGCTCGCATTCACCTCGCACGGCATCTTGCCGCAGCTTCAGCTTATCACGCAGTTCAATGAGTGCGTCACACTTGCATTCCAGCGCATCGTTATCCTCTCGAAGCGATAGCACTCTCTCGTTGCCCATATCAGCGCAAAGCGAGAGCTTCGCTAGCACTTCTTCTCGGAAACGTTCATTGCGCTGGATAATAACGCTCACCCGCTGGAGAAGCTGGTCTTTCCATGCCAGATCCTTACGACGCAGAGCTGCATCGCTCTGTAATCGCTCCAGCTCATCGCGCGCAACGTCAAGATCTCGTCCAAGTGTCTGTATCTCCACTGGAGTGATAGGCACAATGCGAACAGTGCCCATACCTGCTTTGGCGATCGTCCCAGTGCTTTGTGCTTTGGCTTGAACACGCTCCAAGTTCCGGACCTCCAGTTCCTTCGCAGCCAGAGGACCGCGTTGCAGTGTCTCCAACTCGAGGCGTTTGTCGGCTGACTCGCGCATTTGAAGCGCTTTGATCTCGTTAAAGTGCACTAAGTCTGTAGCCAGCACACGTGCGCCACTGGAGATGTCGTCAAAGCGCTCGTAGACCGCTGGAGCGTCCAGCCAATAAGCCTCCACAGGACTGGACACGAGCTGATTCTGCTCGAACTCGCGTTGGATGGTTTTGAGCGCTTCTCGATGCGCTTTCTGCTCCTCAAGTCGACGTGCTTGGAGCTCCACTTGCGCCTCGCGACGGACGTGTTCTTGACGCTCAGCTTCTAGCTCACCCATTTGAATAACCACAGCGCGATTCCGATCACTACGTTCGAGATCACTAGCGATTAGTTGCTCTACTTTCCGCGACCGAGCGTCTTCTAGCGTCGTGTTCTCGTTTTCCTGTAATCTCCTCGCGTTCTCGAGTTTCTTGGCTTCCATTTGCTTAAAAAACGCTTGCTGGGACTCTCGTTCACGTCTCTGGATTGCTCGTCGGGCGTCAAGAGCTCGCTGTTCACGCTCGTTCGCTTCTTCTTGCTTTGCGCGACGTTGAGCTTCGATCTCGTCATGCTTTGCGTGCATATACTGCTTATCGCGTTCCTGTTGACGAGCGCGTTCTTCTTCTTGACTAAGTACACGCTCGTAGCGCTCGAGGATGATTTCAGTCGGACCAGCGCCTTCAATCCCTCGGTCGTACAGCTCTTGCTGAATCCACGCAAGGCCTCGCGTAGATAGCTCCTCACAGACTCGCTGACGGAGTATTGATGGCGGTTCTGAACTCTGCGTCGAGGATAGAGGTGTGCTGGCATCAGCTTGATCAGTTGGCAGAGTCTCGTCTTGAATCGAAATGTTGTCTTGGCAACGCGATGGTTGGTGTGAGATGACGCTACTTTTACGACGTTGACTGGTACTACGACGGCCTTCACTAGTGGGTAATTTGCGTTGGTCGGTTGTGATATCTGGCTGCTGGGGTGACGTTTCTGCGGTGGCAAGCTGACGGAACAACTCGTAAAAGAAGGAGCTTCGTTCTTGCAGCAGTTCGTGACCACCTTTTAGCCATGCCACATGTAAGTGTCGAGTATCATTGTTAGATGTGTCTTCTGCGTCGTTATCGAGAGCTAACGCTTCGGACACGTTGTTCACTTGTGAGAACCCAACCGACGATGTCACGTTGTTTCCTGTCATCAATTCAACTTGATGAGGTGTGAAAAGTGCGTTTTGGGACCCATGAACAACGATCAGTGCGAATGGCGCAGGGACGACAGCTGCCAGATTAGTGATAGCCGCAGTGCCGTCTCGGTTCTTGGCAGCACCACGCAGTAAAACCCTAAGCAGATGACCAGCTTTGGCTTTATCGTCAACTCCACAACTATTCGCTGCCGTCCTCTCGGTCGTTTGGAGAAAGCCACGTCGAGTTCGGAAGAAGTTTTCAAGAGCTGTTGATCGACTTTGCACAACTTGCGAGAGATAGTGATCACTAAATAGCGCAGATGCGAGCGCCTCGTGTAGCTCCACAGCATCTCCCGTGTTTGTGGCTCTTTTGTCCAATAATTTCTGTAGTGAACGTAGTGTTCTCCTTTCAACATCAGTGACGCTTGCAGCTGCATTAACCAGCACAAGGCCACGTAAAGACCGAGCAAACAGTCCAAGAGCTCCACCGCCGTCGCCTTTACTCTGCCGCATAGGCAACTCCATTCCTAGCAGTTGTAGAGCTGTGCTGCCACCAGTACCAAAACCAACGAGATACTGTGGAACAGCCCCAATACCCAGTTTCGGCTGCACAAGCCACTCGCGAGACCGAGTCATGACGTACTCGAGTAATCTAGAGTAGACACTCGCGAAACGAGCGTTGTGCCAAGTAGTGATGCGTTTTGAGCGCGTCGGGAAGCCACAAAGTAGTATTTTTCCTCTTGGAAAGTGAACGAGCAGTGGATGGAAGAAAGCTTCCAGTGTCTCTAACCGCTGGAAAGCGTCGAGGAAGACAGTTAGTCGAAATGCGGTCGTGTTCGGAAGTCCTGACGCTTCCTCTTCAGCTGAACTTTCGGCCGATAGACGCGATCGTGGGGGCCAAGCTGCTGGATTACTATCCGCATCAGATGATGATTCCATAGTGTCATGTGAGAGGATGCCGTAAGAGATCGTAGTATCTGCGTCTACCTGGAATGTCTTCCATCTATCCGATAGCGGGAATACGAGTACATCGTCAGGGCTTTCTCCTGTCTTTGCTGAGTGAGGTTTATTCTTTAAATCAAGCTGTGGAAGAGTAGCTGGGGCTTGTACATCAGACTCGTTATTCTCGTCATCGTTAAACACGTCGCTGTATTGGATGAAGCTGTCTGGGGTTGGTTCGGACAACGAGCTGTCCGAGTTGAAGTTCGGTGTGGAGCTCAAAGTTAATGGTGGCTGAGGTTTCGACTTGGACCGACGTCTTGCTTCCAGCCCCTTTAGTGCACGTTTGCTCCGAGCATGAGCCCACTCCGGTAGCGTCACACGCACCTGTTTCTTCTGTTTAGGAAAGCTGGCCAAGGTATGCGAAGCAGCAGTGGCGTGTTCTTGACAGTGTTGAAGGTGGTCAGGCTTCGTTGGAGATGTCTTATGGAAGCGTACGCGGCGTTTGTGACCGTATATTTCTTTGTCTTGAGAGTCGTCTCGTGCAAAGTAGCGCACAAAATCTTCCTTCGTGAAATAGACTCTCGATTTGCCGCGTGAGATCACAGCCACGCACTCTTCAGCGTCTTGCTCACTCCATAGATCATAGCTTGGGTACAGACGCAGCTCTACAACAGCTTGTATCAAGTCGTCCACACTCACGACCCCTTCATCTCGCTGGTCAAAGTGCGCGTAGGCTTCTGAGAGAGGAAGACCTCGCTTTTTCGCTTCTAACACGACTTCAGAGAGAGCTTGCAATACCTCACGGACCCTCTCTGCTTGCTGGTCAGCAGCTTTGGGGCTAAATTCCGCCGGTGGCAATGGCATAACGAAGACTTGGATGGGGACAAAATGGCTACATGCGTCGCTTTGCTTTGTACCGACTATGTGGTACGTTAAGTTGAAGTCAGCAACCAATCAGCAAATCGTATTTAGAACGTTCACGTCGATCACCGAAAAGCAACAAGTTCTACAATGAGGAAAAAGGGACACCCGCGGACTACACGTCGAGCAGTTAGTCGAAGAGCTACACAACGTACCATATTCCAAATTGCAAGCTTCAGCTCATACCTTTAATAGCTCCGACACGTCCTCAGTCATGGGCAACACCACATCGATCACGCGTTCAGAGAGCTCTCACTGGGATTTCACCGCCTCCGACATGCTACTCGATCAGATGGAGAAGCAGAGCTACGTTGTCGCAGCACCCACTTGGATCGAGGCCATCACAACCTATTTCGCACTTGTGCTATCGACGATGGTGGCTCTGCTCACGGGTAGTTTTTCTAAGCCGAAGAGAGCTTCGATCCTCGTCGACACCGCGTGCCAGACGGAAGATGAATACTTCTTCGCAGAGTTAATTGTCAACCGTGATTGGATGCCCTGTCATGTTGACTGCAAGGAGGTCAATGACGACGATACCCACTCCTGCACTTCAGAGGAGACTGAGCTGTTCACCGATGCGGAGAATGAGGAAGACGAACTGAATTTTAGTGACTCTGAATGGGAAAACGAGGACTCCGCAAGTGAAGACATGCTTCACGCTATCTGTGATGCGTGCGAGAACTGTGCTGATTGCGACTGCGAGACCCAGGCTGAGCAGCTATTGCATTTATCTGCTATCGTGTGTCAAGACAACAACGACTTCAGTCCAATCTATCTCGAAGATTATCTTTGCAAGTGCGGTGAGTGTCCACAGTACAAGGAGATCGCGGATGATGTCGCAGCGGCAGCAAAAACATCACGACTACAAACTCAAAGTATCACACGTCTTTTACAGGCTTTCTCGACCTACAACGAAGCTATCGGCTACCGCGCCGACATGATCCCCGCTGCTTGTGAGTGTTTGCGAGTCTGGAATGGAGATGAAGATAAGGCAGTCAAGTCATTCGTCACGTTGTACGATGAAGTGCCTCGACTGTGTGACCCAACCAACGCTTAAACCAACAACGAACCTTAAGATTCGAGCTTGTGGTGCTTTCCCTCATTACGGAAGGCGCCAAATACCGACATCCTTGCTGACTGCCCCTTTGCTCCTATGTTGCCCTCATGACGGCTTCAGATGGTTCAAATGCAGTTAAAGAATGCTGGTAGCTCGTGCGGGGGTCACGTCTTGGGGATTATTGCCTTCATGTACCTACCCATTTGTGCGCTTCCCTCATTACGGACGCGCATGTGTTGGGGGACAGACTTCGTGCTCCAAGTGATACCTTCATGTCGGTGGACTTGATGCAAACAATGTGCATGTGTAGTGTTGTTAGTATTTATTCAAAGTGATATTGCATAGCTTACGTTGCCTTCGATGAAGGAACAAAATTTACACTACCGGTAGCTTGCGGTCCATCTTTCCACTGGATGGTTGATAGATATCGTCGTGGCTGCTACCGCGCTCTAGACCCACTCAGAGCTCGTTTGGCGTCGCATCGATATCACACGCGAACGAATGGTCTCAACCTCCAGCACTTGCCGATAGACGATACTCTCGGCAAGATATCGTGGCATAAGTCCCTTGAAATCTGCTCTTACGATGCAAGTAAGTCTCGTACCCGGATTTGGACCTTCCTCGTCTCCTACAAATGGCTCAATCAGAAAGCCGCCAGTAGCATAAGCCATCCGCACAATACCCTTGCGCTCAGGTACATCGGGACGTGGAATCGACTCCTGCAGCACCGCATACGTATCCGGTCGCCCTGTCTTCTCAACGAAGCTGTGGAGATCGCAGGAATCACGAGGCTTTACCAGCCACGCAGGCCACAGTGACAGTCTAGAATGCTCACGGTATAGCACTGCCTTCGAGTCATCCAGTGGCTCCACTCTCCTGATCGTCATCTTGTCGTCGTCGGTGCTGCTTCCTAAAGCTGCACTGCGTTCATTCACAAGTGATCGCAGATATTCAAATACGCGCTGGGGTGTTGACTGGATGGTGACATATCCCTTCATCTCCACCAGTCGGTCTTTCTCCGAGGCAAAGCCCCCTGACGGACACACAAAATGTCCTGGCGTTTTGCGGAGCACCTCAACATCTCCTCTACTCTTATAGACAGTCCACTCTGCTCCATCAACGTCGTTCACGTGCAGTAGCCGCTGCAGACCATTCTGCGAGAGCTTCGCGTAGTACACCTTCATCAACTGGCTGTCACGGTGACTTGTGTGGCCCATGATCTTGTCCAGTTCATCCAGTGAAACAGGCATCGCGACATCATGTCGTTGTGACGACTTAGATGAGGTATCATTCGTCTTCTCTTCTTCATCTTCTTCCTGGATTTCTACCGGATATGTCGAGCTCTTGGACGTCTTCAGCTTCCTCTTTGGTCGAGCCTTCAGCGGTGAGTTTGACAGCGCTGACGTGGCCGATGTAGGCGGCGTGGAGCTCCCGCTACTACTGCATCCGTTACTGACGACAATATTTTGTTGGCGACGGAACTTGTTGTTATCTGCGACCTCCATCGCCAAGTAGTCAAGATTCGAGCTCATCCAGTTGCGTAAGACAGCGCACGAAGCCTCCGGCGATTCCATAAAGCGCGCTCCCGTGAGGTTCACAATCGCCGGATCTATCCCCAGACTACTGCTACTCCGACTTGCCCAAAGCTGCGATATCCGCGGGACTGTATTGCTACGTGCCACCAAACTCTCTCGACGCGAGTCATTCTGGGCTTGTTGACACAGTTGGTCGTAAAATCGCGTGAGCTTGGGTCGATTTCGAACAAGGAACGCGTTGAACGGCACCATGAACGATTCAGTCGACGCAGAGTACTCGACGTTGTTGGCCAGAGACTGCATCAGCTTTGCCAGTAGCACAAGTGTACGCTGCATCTGCTTGTTGGGTGCAGCACTCCCTGGCGTCAAATTCATCTTGTGGGGGACCACTAGCGCCGGACACAGGAACCGCAGGAAGACCAGACCTCCCAGATGCATGTAGAACTCCTCCTTCGCTGCAGAGACGGTGGAAGACGTGCCATTTGAGCTGTTTGACTGTGCCAGGACTTCGTCAAGAAGACTCTCTTCAACAGAGCTGAGTCGAGGCAGTGCTCCCAGTCCTACGCTTTCAAAGGAGGTACGCTCCATGAAGCTGTTGTTGTTGTTGTTGCCTGCGTCCGAGAAGATGAGACTGTTGCTGCTGCCTCCCATGGCGCTGAGTCTGGGTAGTGACACGTTGCTGCGTCGATCTCGTTCAACAAGTCGCATCATCTCCAGCTCCAACACGCGATAGATTTTGGCAACTTGGTAGGGAAACAGCGACGCTGCACTGAAGATCCGGTCGAGTGTGCGCTCAGCCAGCGCCTCTAGTCGTCGTTGATTGGCATGGAGATCGTCGTGTGGCTGTAGATAGCGTGGGTTCACCTCGTGGCCGTCCGAACTGACCCAGAGCTCGTTGACGACGTCTGCTAGCGCGTGGCTCAGGAAGTCGCCACCCAGTTCGCATGTGTATTCGCGCAGCAGCTGTATTAAGAAAGGAAAAAGATGTCAATTCTCTGTGTTGCCACGTCAATGACTCCATGCAGTTGAAGACGTACAGCTGTCGTGGCCGAGTTGGCTCGGAAGAGCTCGTTCCAGTTCTGTGTGTGCACCATCTCGCGGAACATGAGCAGCCCCAGCAGTTTACGCAGCTGGTCCTCGTGGTTTTCAAATACAAACAACAGCGCGCGGATCACGTTCACGTCGGCACCTGACGGAGTCTGGTAGAACGAGAATGATGGTCAGTCAGTTATAATTTCATTATCTGAGCTACTGTAGTTGTCGCTATCTTACCGTCGCCAGCGCTGAAGCCAAGCGGAACTCTGGGTCGTGGACGAGCGCGTAGATGAGCGCGCTCTCGCCGTCTTCCTGCGCCAGAAACGCTACTGCATTGCGTACAGTCTCGTCCGGTCCGACAGAAGTCATAAAGGTGGATCTCGCGGCGCGAATGTTTGGATTTGTCTTGTGTTCTGTAGTTGATGAGCGTGGCACTCGCGAGTCGCGATCGCTGCCCTCATGACGGCGGCTGCGTAGCAGCTCCATCACGGCGCGCAGCATACGCATCGAAGTAAGCCCAGGCTCAGCAAGATGGAGACTGAGAGATGCGGAGCTTGCGGCGGTTGTCGGTCGACAGAGTACTGAAAGCATTGGATTAAGCCTCATCTTGAAATTTTTCCAGTCAGCGTGAAAAGCTTTTCGCTTTTCTAAGTACGAAATAAATAACATGAACCAGTGGGTGAGGTGTTGTTTGTAACGGTATTATGCGATGGATTCTCCTTTTTGCATGACTTTCAGCCAGCAGCGCCACCACGCAAGACTTGCAGAGCGCGAAACGCCTTCTGTCAGGAACAAGTTTGTATTACGTGGTCCCACATGAGGAAACGGCTTGTCAATGGTGGTCCTGGACTTCATTCACAGTGTGGGCGATGCTGGTCGACGATCAGAATGAACAGTAGACGGGGGTCTCTCACACGTCGCATGCATCGACAACACTTCCTTTTTTTTTAAAAAAGAGTTAAAGTTGAAGTGCCAAAGTATCAATGACTACGAGGCAATTTTTGCGTTGATTGGGTTCGACATGCGCCATTACAATCCATGCAAGGCGGGATTATTAACCGCTGAAGTTGCCGCACAGCGTACAATACGACACGGACAGTCGAAGCTCAGTAGACCAGAAGCTCCCGGGTGCTTCAAACGGCTCGATCGCCGCTTTGCGTTCGGATGGCGCTGGCGACTCGACGGAGCAGTCACGCAGGAGGCACGCGAGCTCGTGCATTGTAACAATGTGAAAAGCTTCCTGTCTGTACATGTACAAAGCCTTGCCCGGACTAAACTTTAGTCCGGCACAATAATCCACACAAAGCTTTGGTAGTAGCCCTGCTGGGTGCGATAAGCTCATGAATGCAGTGCTGTCGGTGTATCGTACGCTCTGGGAAATGCCTCCTTAAAGGAGGCATTTCAAACGGAGTTCTTTGGCTTACATATCGCCGTTCCGCCATTTAACCTGGCATTTTTACATACCAGAGCTACAGTACCACTCCGCACGAGTACTCATCAACGCAGCGACCTCCTCCGGCCTTCATGCTGGACAGTATTCCTGCTTGTTGAGACCTTCCATACAGGCTAAAGAAGCCTCGATGGACAATGTAACAGGGAGATGTGACTCAATAGAAGACGGCCAGCAAATTTTGCTGCCAATAGCAGTGCACGAAGATGCTGGAGACTTGCTGCAGACCAGCGTTGTGAGTCCGTGTATTATGTACTACAACGTTACTGCTGTTATGCTAATTGCTCCAGGAGTTGCTGCATTCGTCGCAAAAGCAGCTCGTTGGCGCACTCCACTGTGCGAAATGGCGCACGCACCGTCGCGGCGCCTCCGAAAACGCGGACACTGCCATCTGCTGCCTCTTCAAACGAAACAAAGTTCTGCCAATATTCAGTAAACTGTGTGTTAATAACGCTCCATTCCCATGCAGCAAAACCATCGCCTACCTTCGTCAAGATTTTACCAAGCTGCTCTCGTCGGCGTTGGATACTCGCCGTGTCTATCTGTTTGTAGTGTCTATCTTTTTCCAGCTCCTGCTGTAAAAGAATTAATGTGGGTATATCTGTGCTCTCTTGCAGCCCCATTGCGATGTCTCGAACATGATGCGCAAGTACGATCTTCACGTTGTAGCCTGAGCCTCCAGGACACAACAGCGCTACGTGATCCGTTTCAGGGTCGATGCAGTACAACACACCGTTAGTGTGCGTGCCATCTTGCAAATGCACGCGCACGGGTTGCCCGATGAGCGAGGAGAACTGGTCGAATAGAGAGTTCTCGCAGCCCATGCTCTGCGCTCCAGTAGTTCCCAAAATTCTTCTCTAAAATGGCAGAAGAGTTTCCATATACCCATATTTCATTAGCCGAGATATGGCATAAAAAGCAAACTAATGGAAGATGAAAAAGCAGTGACGCCAAGTGTCATCGGCGCTACTATACAGCTGGCTCAACCTAGATACACCTCCTCTAGCCGGACGCGGGCTCCTCGACGTGCACCCAGAGCGCAATGAACATGAGACCCACAGCAATGGAGATAGAGCCCATAAAGTTACCCTGGTCCATCAAACTCTGGTAGCTCCAGCCGAAATACTCCTGAATGCTCATACGCACGCTCGGTCCCAGGTTGTAGGCGATGTAAAAACCCATGAGCATGGCGGCTAACAGCATGGAGTCACCGTGCGAGAACACGCGGTTGTAGTACGCCACAATGTAGCGCACCATAGCCCAGATGATACCGAACACAGCGCCAGAGAACACCAGCACATTCGGCAGCTCCGCTAGCGATCCACGCGTGGCATCGCGCTTGTTGAGCCACCTAGACTTACGGCCAGTGAACTTCCACACGATAGCGCCGAGCATGGCCGTAAAGTTGGTAAAGGCGTACACGAATCTCGTCTCCTGTGAGCGCACCACATCGCTGTTCTCCACACCACGAGTGCTCATAGCCGACAACAGACCCTGCACGATAAGCTTCGGCACGAGTGCAACAAGTACGCGGAGGCCGTTGACGAAGATCGGAGCGTAGCCAGTGTACAGGAAGTACAGCGTGATGTAGTACAGAAGGATCACAGGGATGGAATCGATCGGGTACAGAGTCGAGTTGAGGTAGAACACACGACGCATGAAGTTGTTGGGCTTGCGGTACTTTGGAATATCTACGTGAGGACGCTTCCATTCCGGGTCAGCCACGTTCTTGTTCTTCTTCATCAATGCCGTCTGGAAGTTACCCTTGGCCCAACGTTTTCGCTGTGCCATGGCTCCAGCCACCGAGTCGGGGATCAGTCCTTCAGCCAGACGGATACGCTCCTCAGCCTCACCTTCAAAATCCTTACGGAAGTACAGTGCCTTCCAGCCCATCGACACAAGACGTTCGCCAGTGTAGCAGTCCTCGGTCAAAGTACCGTACTGAATGCCACCAATCGAGTCCAGAGCCTCACGACGAATCAAAGCGTTGGTACCCGCAAACGAGGCGCAGTCGTAGCCATCCTGGCCAGTCTGAATCGCATCGTAGAACGTGGAGTTACGGTGACCAAGTGGGTCACCAATCTGCAGCTGCACGCAGTCACGGAAGTACTGTGGTGTCTGCACAAAGCCGACCGCGTTGTCACGTACGTCGTCCGAGTACGTGTGCAGGATCGACATGTCTGCATCTCCGTTGTTGTTGTTCGTGTTGCACTTGCGACACACTCCACTCTTACCAAGTTTGGAGTCGCAGTTCATGCACCGAAGCTCCTTCTTTGTGGCACGCACGTCGCTCAAGGTTCCATTAACCTGGCGACGGTGCAAGTCGCTCTGCACGTGCATGGCGTTCTCAAAGCACTCCTTCGAGCAGTAGCTGATACGTTCCTCCGGTACACCTGCAATCTTACACGAGGCACAGCACATCTTGGCCACGTTCTGGCAACCCATGCACGAGCACGAGTACTTGTTCTTATACTGACGATCTTCATCGTCGAAAAAGAACGGGAGCGTAGCGAGAACGAACTTCGGGTGCGGCTGCATGTCCGAGTCCAGTAGGAGCATGTAACGTCCATTGGCTCCTTCATTATACAGGCAGTTGTTGATGTTACCAGCCTTTGAGTAGTGCGTCTCGGGCTTCACACGGCCAACATATGTCACGTGCGGCAGACCGGGGTAGCGGTAGTCGTCACGGAACGATCCCACGGCACAATCTGCGCGGTTCACAACCTTCGGGCGGGATGGAGACGGCAGATTGGCAGACGAGTGTAGTTTACGCCACGCGTACACCTCCATGTCCTCGTTGGGGTCACACACACGGTCGTACATGAACTGCGCCACTTCTTGCCGTAGATCACCAGACTTTTCGAGCACCACCTTGTTGAGTTCAATTGCAGGGACAGGGTTACCCTTGGTCCACTTAGAGCCGCAGTAGCCGTCGTCCAGCACGTAAATTTGCACGAGGTGAGGCGGGTACTGAAGGTTCATACAAGCCATCAACGTGTCAATTGTCTCCTCAGCCGGCTCCGAGTAGTGGCACAGAAGAACGTCAATCTTTGGCCACAAGTCATCGGGCACCTTGGGGTCGAACTCATCGAAGTAGTGGGCGCCACGACGCACAGGCTTCCACATGCCGAGGTAGTACAGTGCACCGAGCACAATAGACACCAATTCTGCGGCAATGAGAGCGAAGAACGCCACCCACTGAGCAATGGGCGGGTCGTGGAAACAGACCACGTCGTCGACGCCGGCCAGTGTCAGATACCAGTCGGGTGGCGTGAACCAGCCGCTCATGGGGTCGGCGCGACAGTTGAGATCGTCGGGAGTGTTGTCGTACACGTCTTCACAGGCCAATGTCCGGTTGCCGGAGTCACAGGGTTGAACACCCACGACGAACCAGAAGACGAAGCCAAAGATCTCGACGATGCTGAGGATCAGGAAGAGGAAGTACAGCGTGCGGTACGTGGTGATGCCCTTCATGTAGTACTTGCGGACGTTGGGCAGTTTTCGCTCGATGATGTTACCCGAACCACAAGCCACGATGGCTTCCTCCACGCCTTCGAACCAGAGTCGGTACTCCTCGTCCGTCTCGGGGCACAACACCCACACACGGCGCTTGGTCATGATCTCAAAACCTCGGTGAGGCAAGTCCAGACGTGCACACGGACGCAGCTGCAGCGCATCCTTCAGCTCGATGGCACCTACCACTAGGTCCGTGTTACGTGTAGTGAAGTACTGACGGCACTCCAGATGCGAGTGGAAGTAGTAGATCTTGGCTTTTTCAAGCGCAAAGTAGCGTCGCTTCCAGCTCTTGTGCATGGGTCCCTTCATCATTCGCTTGCCCTGTTTGTGCATGTAGCCGTGCACCGTGATGACGTTGTCCTGGAAGCTCCCGCCTTCGTCCGAGCTAACAGGTGGTCGGACGGGAGGATCCGGGGACCCGCGTCGCACGATCTCGGCCTCGCCGGGCTCGTGCACGTCCATAGCCGAGGGCGTCGCGTACATCTCGTAGTCGTCCGTTGGCGGGACGGCCGTAGCCGTCTGGTCCTTGTTGAACATGTTCGCTTTGGAACTGTCAGGTACGAATGAGGCTGGAGCAAAAAGAGAGAAATTAGCTTATTTCGTCCAGGCGAGGGAGAAGACCGGCGAACGCGGACGTACCGCTCAGAACAGACCGAGGCAGTCGAGTATCCTATCGATCACCCGCTCCGTTTCTCGCTCACTCGTGTTTCTCTCGAATGGCCGTGTGCCTCGCAAGAGTCCGCGTTCGTTACTTCTCTCTCGAAACTCCGAGTGTAATCTCTATCGCAAAAGCAGCCAGTGCGGTCCGGAAACGGAAATCGGACATAAGAGGAAACGTGAAGCCTGCGTCTTGCCAAAGCGGGTAGGGCAAGCGGACGGGGGGCGGACGGAAGAGGATATTTGGGTCCGTTACCCATTCATTTTATTCACTGAAACAACTCGAAAACGCAAACAGCATGAATCTTTTGTACTGTTGCATTAACACTACTGGCTTATTATAATAGCAACCTCCATCTGGACCTTAGCTCACCGGTATCTCAGTTTTGTTTGCAAGAAATCAAGCTCTCAATGTTTTAAGTAAAGACGGACGAGCTTGATTCGAGCTTACAGCTTACACAAGCGCTTTTGTTTTTCAACAACAAAGTTTTAGCCATGACTTTTTTCGTCAGGCAAATAAACTCGCTATTACATGTACGAGGTATGAATGCCATCATCATCTATAAAATCCGTGCATGTCAGCTTTGAAACGAAATAGCGTATATGCACATACAAAGAGTAATGCTGCTTGCGTTTCAAGGGCAATCCCAATGAATACACACAGTCAAGCGTTTATTGCAGCTCGTAATTTATAATGAGATCCATCGCTACATGCCTACAGGATGCTAGATTCTGTGAGAGATGGAAGCCAATATATGTCTTCGCCTGAAGCTGTCGGGCGTGATGTCATAATACCGGTGTCGCTGGCTCGTTTGTGGAGGTCGAGCAGCTCGTCGCGTCCACGGACATACTGATGCCTTAACTCGATGTTTTGATAAATAACGCTAGCTCAGATTGAATACATTCTTGTGCGTTTTTCACAAGTACACACTATCATGGATTCGTCTCAGAAGCCATCCTTTCAGAGGATGGAATACCCATTTCGTCCGCTCTGTCCACTCCTGTCTGCTTAAGTGCGACATCTCGATTAATGTGATATGATGCCGAAATTTTCAGAAAGGATGCATGTAATTAAAATGTTATTACACACTTATGGCCGGTAGCGTGTGCGATATCAGGCAGGAATCAAGGCCCTCATATGCCACACCTCATACACCATGCTTGGTTAAGTAACTATTTGCGCCTAGCTTCGAGGCGCTGGGTGCACATCAGCAACGACAGCATGGAATCTATCAGGACGAGGCTGGTGACTGGCTCACAGACCCGCGACGGGTTGGCCAAACTGTACGCAGCGTACTGGCCAAAGCGTAATACGCTGGCTACGAATGAAACCACCGAGGCTTAACGCATCGGCTCATGGGTGGGCTGTCCCCTCGATCTTCACGAAGAGATAACGCGGGGGTTTTCCTGGTTTTGGAATTGTCACGTAGACACGTAGATCAATTGGTTGCTCTTTTGTAGGCTTTAGGGCTAACCCGTGCGACTCGAGTGTAGGTACATGACATGCACGATGATCTTGCGGATGCATCTTGCACGCGCAAAGCATAGCACAGCAACCAAGCTAGAAGCGAAAAATATATTGAAAATCAAGCACGTAAGCATGAATATCGGCGTAGACTACAGTACTGCCTTCGATGCGACATCCTAGGTCCTGGATGGCCTAAGGCCATGCGCTGCTGCTTCCTCCCTTTTTAGAAGGGGTTCGACGTCGGCTGCTCAATCCAGACCCACAGCGTGATGAAGATGAGTCCAAAGGCAATCGAGATCGAGCCCACAACGTTACCCTGGTCCATCAGACTCTCGTAGCTCCAGCCAAAATATTCCTGGATGCTCATACGCACGCTCGGCGCAAGCTTTACGGCGATGAATAGACCCATCATGAGACTTGCGAAGAGCAGTGACGCGCCGTGCGACGTCTGGATGCTGTTGTACCCAGCCAGGAAGCGCACAACCGACCACAGTACACCCACGACGGTTCCGAAGAAGATGATGACGTTCGGTAGCTCTGCGGTAGAGCCACGGCTGGCACCGCCCGTGTTGAACCACTTGGGCTCCTTGCCCGTGATCTTCCACCAGAACGCCTCCAGCACGGCCGTGCAGTTGGTGAACGCGTAGGCGAACCACACCTCCTGCGATCGAATGACATCGCTGTTGTCCACGGTACGGTTGCTCAGCGCCGACAACACGCCCTGTATGAGCAGCTTTGGCACCAATGCGTACACAAGACGCGCACCAGCCATGTAAATAGGAGCGTAGCCCGAGAATAGGAAGTAAAGCGTGATGTAGTAGAACAGGATAGCCGTGATCGAGCCAAGCGGGTAGAGCGTCGAGTTAAAGTAGAACACGCGACGCATGAACTTGTTCGACTTGTGGTACGACGGGATTTGCGCCTCCGGCATCTTCCACTCCGGGTCAAAGTACTGAGTCTTCTTGTTCATCAATGCGATCTGGAAGTTACCCTTCGCCCAGCGTTTACGTTGAGCCAACGAGCCAGCCACAGAGTCAGGGATCAGTCCTTCAGCCAGACGGATACGCTCTGACGGCTCGCCCTCGAAATCCTTACGGAAGTACTGAGCCTTCCAGCCCATGGAGCACAGCACCTGACCAGTGTAGCAATCTTCCGTCAGACTACCGTACTGGATTCCACCAATCGAGTCCAAAGCTTCACGACGGAACATAGCGTTCGTGCCGGCAAAAGACGCACAGTCGTAGCCATCTTGACCAGTCTGAATAGCATCGTAGAACGTGGCGTTACGGTGACCCATCGGGTCTCCAATCTGCAGCTGAATGCAATCGCGGAAGTACTGAGGCGTTTGAACAAAGGCCACCGCGTTGTCGCGCACGTCATCGGAGTAGTTGTGGAGCGATGAAACATCCTCCCCATCCGCCCCGTGGTTGCCACACTTGCGGCACACACCGTTCTTGGGCAGTTTGGCATCACAGTTCATGCAACGCATGTCGATCTTGCTGGCGCGAGTATCGCTCATAGTGCCGTTCACCTGGCGACGGTGGACGGCGCTCTGCACGTGCATGGCATTCTCGAAGCAGTCCTTGGAGCAGTAGCTGATCTGCTCCTCTGGCACGCCGGCAATCTGGCACGAGGCACAGCAAAGCTTGGCGACAGCGTTGCAGCCGATACCACAGCAAATGTACTTAGCCTTATCCTGGCGATCCTCGTCGTCAAAGAAGAAAGGAAGCGTAGCCAAAATGAACTTCGGGTGAGGCTGCATGTCCGTATCCAGGATGATAAGGTAGCGGCCATTGGCTCCTTCATTGTACAGGCAGTTGTTGATGTTACCGGCCTTCGAGTAATGCGTTTCTGGTTTCACACGACCAATGAAGGTCACGTGTGGCAGACCGGGGTAGCGGTAGTCGTCACGGAACGAGCCCACGGCACAATCAGCACGGTTAACCACCTTCACACGGGATGGAGACGGCAGGTTGGCGGACGAGTGCAGCTTACGCCACGCATACACCTCCATATCCTCGTTGGGGTCGCACACACGGTCGTACATGAACTGAGCCACTTCTTGACGGAGGTCACCCGCAGTTTCCAAGATGCCCTTGTTCAGCTCCACGGTCGGGACCGGGTTGCCCTTGGTCCACTTGGTCTTGCAGTAACCGTCATCACAGACCCAGATCTGCAACAGGTGCGGAGGGTACTGCAGGTTCATACAGGCCATCAACGTGTCGATCGTCTCTTCAGCCGGCTCAGAGTAGTGACACAACAGCACATCGACCTTGGGCCACAGATCATCCGGGACGGGCGGCTCGAACTCGTCGAAGTAGTGGGCGCCACGACGCACGGGCTTCCACATACCAAGATAGTAGAGAACACCCAGAGCGAACGTCAGCACCTCAGCGAACAGCATGGCGAAGTACGAGGCCCATTGAGGAATAGGCGGATCGCGGAAGCAGATCACGTTATCGACGTCAGCCACCTCCAGATACCAATCGGGTGGGGTGAACCAGCCACTAAACGGCTCGTTTGAGCAACGGAGCGTCTCCAATGACGTGCTTGTAATTGTGGCACAGTCAACTTCCAGACGTGAGGCATCGCAAGGCTCCAAGCCGATCACGAACCAAAACACGATAGCAAGAAGCTCTACAATGCCGGCGATCAGGAACAGGAAGTAGAAGAACCGGTATGTCTGGTTGCCCTTCATCAGGTACTTGCGGACATTAGGCAGCTTGCGCTCGATAATGTTGCCGGCACCGTTGGCCACAATGGCGCGTTCGACGCCCTGGAACCACATGCGGTACTCCTCGTCCGTCTCAGGACATAGCACCCACACACGACGCTTAGTGTGCACCTCGAAACCCTTGTGAGGTAGATCGAGACGCGCACACGGACGCAGCTGCAGCGCGTCTTTCAGCTCGATGGCGCCCACAACCAGATCGGCGTTACGCGTGGTGAAATACTGGCGGCACTCCAGGTGCGAGTAGAAGTAGTAGATCTTAGCCTTCTCTAGCGCAAAGTAGCGGCGTTTCCAACTCTTGTGGATCGGTCCCTTGATCGTGCGCTTACCCTGTTTGTGCATGTAGCCGTGCACCGAAATGATGTTGTCACGCTGACCGCCGAGACCCACGGCGTCCGAGACATTCATGGGAGGTAGTGCTGGACCGCGCGGATCCACATAACCCTGCTGGGGGGTCGGACGACCCTCCTGCGCGTAGAAGCCGGCGCCGCCGTCATTAGCTCCCGTGGCTGGCGTGCCGTGCAGCTCGTAGTCTTCGTGCTTCATAAGCGACTGCTTGTCGTTGCCGTACATGGTCGACACGCGTATTAGTACTACACAGCAGCCTCTCGATCTCTCGATCCACCTCGCTTAGAGTCAAGGCAGTGAGAAGGAGTGACTTCGCCTGTGTGTATGTGCTTTGGTCTCTCGTGAAGAAGCGCAACTGGCACTCGGCCCGATTCCAGCCGGACGAAACCCCTACCAGGTCGTTACATAGTGAGCGCAAGTTATTTGCGCCGTCAAGTCCCTCTCTATGCCGACCTGTGAAAACGCATTCGCACGTGTTTGCACAGAGTCACAGGGACAGTACGGTCCACTCATGGGCGGACGCAAAAGTACCCAATTGTGTGGCTCACATAAAATCATGATGACTTTGCTTTTCAGTGATGCAGTGATAAGATGTATTCGCTGTTGCGACTCTATGAAGCAGTGCTCGGCCTTTCCCGGAATAAGATCTATGGATTGTTTGATATCCCAGCAGAAACAAGCCTGTGAACCCATTTGCGAGAGATCCTTGCGCAGGATTCTTGGCACCCGGTTTCACTGGCTTCAGCTTAGCTGAATCAGCTAGCGCATCGTTGGTGCGACTTCTTCTGTCAGCAGCTCAGAGCGAATCTCCGCTGACCGTCGAGCTGCGTGGCGCAATACGATTCGCGATTCACAAAGTATAACTTGTCCGTCCTTCTACCCGTTACGATGCTGTTACACTGCACTTACAGGAGTTGCAAACGCCTTCTTTCGTCAGTAGCGACTCGTTTCGGTTGGCAAGCACTGTCTGCTCTGGGTTCAAGTCGCGGCGTTGAGTTCGAACGTGGCGGACAAATCGTAAGGCTCGAACAGGTCAAACTTTGACCTGTCCGCCTTTGACTCAAAGGCTTCAAGAAGAAGAAGAAGAAGCCCAAATTGATGTTGAAGTCACAATCTAAGCACGAAGCTGACATCATATATGTAGTTAAGTAATGGAGATCGCTCGCAAACTGTATCTTCAGTTAAACAACAACTTGACTCAAGTCTTGAGTGAAGTAGTTTGTCGCAGTGGTGAGCAATCCTGTGGCGAAAGTTACAACTACTATTAGTAGTTGTTACAGCACTCAGCAGCGTGACTAAATGTGTATCGCGTGGATCTCAAGGCTTAGTAGACTACTAAGCCTAAGGCTTAAGTAGGCTACTAAGCCACGCGATACACAGTTACTCACGCCGCTGAGTGCTGTAGCAACGATTGGAGGAGCAGAGCTCACTGTACTTCATTGCATTCGCAGCAGAACGCGGATCCAGACTGAATCATCCAGTTCATGTAATTACGATTAGGAGCGTCAAATTGTTTGTCCATTGGACAAGCCAGCACTTCAACTCCAGGCTAGCGGTCACCAACACGTATTACTGCCTGTTCTTATCGAAGATATCCTAGCGCGTTATCCATTGCAAATCGGTAGATATATCATAAATTCCAAGCCATGACATGCGTCAATCATTCATTTACGTGTGTGTATCTGTTCGCCACCTACCGAATCATGATCCTGGTCTTCTCTACGATTTAACAGCCAGGTTCATCAAGTGTTCCATGAACACCTTCAGACTCACGTCGTCCGTGAAGATGACCTCACCCTGGCCATCCATGCTGTTATGCGTGACGCTCGGGTTGAGTTTCGCCATCAGGAAACGCGACTGCGACTTGTGCTGGTCGCACACCACGTACCGAGGAACCGGGAAGCGAGAATCCATGATAAGCTGTGCGTCAGCCTGCGGAGCCTCCAGCAAGTTCTTAAAATTCTCGTGTGCGGGGTCTTCGTGGAACTTCTGGTCACGCCACGCGGCGATGGTGTCACCGTGGAAGACTACAACGTAGAAGAACGAGTCTAGCAGCAGGATCGTGTCGGACCGAACGCTTGCAGCGTCCAGCAGCGCCGGCACGGGCGGGCCATTGAACGAATACGAGAGCAGCGACGGTTGAATCATCACCAGTGAGTTCGTCGTGCTCTCACGCAGCAGACAGTGACGGTAGTACGCACTCTCATCGGGCGAGTAACCAAACACAGTCAAGAACTGCGAACGACGCAAGTGGAACATGAACTGCGGGAAGATAGCGAACTCAGGCGAAAGACGGAACGAGGAAGGATCATCCTTGCGGTAGTCAGCAAAGCGGGCGGCCAGACGGATGAGTGACCGATCGATCCAGCGCATGATGTCAAGCTGCTCCTCACCCTGATCCGAGCGATGCACGGCAATACGCGCTAGCAACACAGCGGCGGCCTCTTGATCAAAGCCACGGCCCAGTGTAGCGGTGTCGTTCGGGTCTACAGTCCAAGGACCGCAAATTGTGGTCACGCGCGTACGGTAACGCCCGCTAGCGTGCTGATAGCGCGTGATCAGCTGGATGTAGCGCGCCTTGCCCGGCGCCAGCGGAGTCTGGTTGGCAATATCAAAGTAAATGGCTACAGTGGTGTTGGGATCAATGCCGCCCATCGACCAGGCGTTGGTGCCACCGACGCCAATCTCAACCTCGGACACGTTCTTGGGGGCTGCTCCTTGGCGCTTCAGAGGCGCGCAAGGACCAATAGCACCGGCCACCTTGAACTCGCGGCTCGTCAACACTTCCACCGAGGCTGCAAAGGCCATCGTGAGCTGGTCCTTATCACAATCCGCTGCTTCGTCCGAGAACTTGCTGAACATGCGTCGGAATGACTCACGGAAGACAGACTGGCCGAAAGAATCAGCAAGCACGATCACACCGCCAGTCTTCTGCACGCATGCTGCCATCTCCATCACGCCACTCTGATCGAGAGCACATGCAAAGATATCCACCACGTGACTCGAAGCCACACAGCGGGCAGCCAGGTCGTTGTAATGTACCAGAGCTTTCTTGGTCAGAGGAGCTTTGTCCTTCTGCAGATCAGTGTGCGAGCGGATATCCTCCTTGCGGTCGCGGCTGACGATAGCACCCGGGCCTACCGTAGGGGGGCCACCGACAAACATCATGATGCGAGCACCCTGGCCACGGAACGTCGCCTCCAACAGTCCGACACACACCGACATGGCTACACCCGTGCATCGCTGCGGGCGCTGGTCAGCAGCCACAGGCCACGGATCACGCTGGAGATCTTCCAGGATGGACTCGAGCGTGAAGCCACACTCGAACACCGGAAGTAGGAAACGAGCCGAGTTGCTCGTCTGCTGCTGAGGTTGCTGGGGTTGGCCCGGCATCTGCTGTTGCTGTTGCTTGCGTGTCGCAGCCAGACCCAACATGTCGTACACTTGCTGCGCTGTGAAGTCCTTGTTGCCACGGAAGACGTGCGACTTGGGCACCTCCGGGAAGTCTAGCTCGTGCACGTGCACCATGGTGCCGAAGGTAACGAGACCGATGAGCGCGTCAGGCGGAAGTTGATTGAGTGTCTGCTGGATGGAGTCCTTGAGCTCCTCGAGTTCCTCCTCGGGGACGCACGTGTCGATGCAGAAGACGAAGACGGGGGGTCCAGCCTGGCGGTTCTGCAGCTCATACTCGAGCGTCGTGTACTGCGGAATGAGCTCAGCTGGCAGATTCTCCTGCGTGATGTTCTCCGCGTAGTGCGGCGGGAAATGGTTGCGCGTCACGCAGAACGGGCACACCCACAGCTTCGAGACAAAGTCCACCTGGCAGAAGGGGTTGAGCACAGCGGCGCAGGCCTTGCAGTGGATAGGATCGTACTCTACAGCGGGGGGCATGCCGTCAATAGGCTTCAGTGGCTGGTACAGACAGCCTGTGGGCATAACGCATCGCGTCTGCTCCAGCTTGGTGCAGGGCCACGAGTTCCACGAGAAGCGCACGCCGTCCTTGGCCTCCATGGCGTGGAAATCCCATTCCTGGGGCTGCATTCCGGTCTGGTAGCCACCCTGCTGGCCATACTGATCGTATCCTCCTTGTTGCTGCTGGCCAGGCTGGTCGTAGCCGCTCTGTTGACCATACTGCTGCTGATCATACCCTCCTTGTTGCTGGTTATAGCCTTCCTGCTGAGCGTATTGTTGCTGGTCGTACTGTTGCTGGCCGTAGCCGCCTTGCTGTTGGTCGTAGCCGCCGTAGCCTCCCTGCTGCATCGTCACGCCAAGAAATAAGGGAACGTGCTAGATGGGATCTACGAGCCGACGCCACGTTTCAAGCAAAGTGTAGTGTGCACCACACTTTGTAAGTAGTATAATTAATACTTCGAGGTACTCTAGATATTACTTTTTTATGTTTGAAAAGTTAAACGTGCATTAAAGTCTAAAACCAGCTGTAATTGTTATTAAAGAGCTGGAATGTCTCAACCAGCTTTATTCCGCTAAGAAACACAAAAAATGACATCCAGCAGGATAGCTCCAAACGACTGGTTTCAAAATTCAGCTCTGGGTTTAATTTTGAATCGTCCTCCTTTGCCCCTTAAAACAGTGACAGTAGCTCTAAAACCAACGGATGGAGCAGCAGACGAAGAAACAAAGGGCTAAGAGTGTTTGGAAGTTCCGCCTGTGGAGACTCTTCAGGATTTGAAAAAATGGACGCTCGACGAACGCTCTTATCTCTAATCGCTCCGGACCTCCCAGCTATCCGAACGACGTATACGTGTATGCATACGTGTATGCGGACCACTCATTACGCATTCCCGCCCCCCGTTCGACGGAAGCAAATGAACCCGGCGGAGCGAATGCGACGGTCGGCGCGGAAACGTGTGCCCCCTGAATCGGACAGTGACAGCGATTACAACGTAGATGACGAGAACAGCGTTAGTGACAGAAGCGAGCTCGCGCTAGGCACGACGTCGAGTTCGACGAAGCATTCAGGCAAATCAAGCCGCTCGGAAGACCTTCTTCCTCAGCATTCGACTCCTCCCCTTCCTGGCCGCACCGTCTTCGAGTCGTGGGATGCGTTCGACACGTACATCCGCACATACCAAGCAGAAACGTACCAGGTAAGGTGTATTTGGTCTGCTTAGTATATGACCTTCTCTAACAAGCCTATTGATATCCAGGTGCTCAGACTTCGAACAAACAAGAAGGTTGGCGAAAGAAACGCCGTTATCCAGCGTGCAGGCTCCAAATCTACACCTTTTCCGGAGACATGGGTATGGTACGCCAAGACGCTGATGTGCACCCACGCCGGAAAGTCCAAGCCGCGTGGGAAGG
This sequence comes from Phytophthora infestans T30-4, assembly GCF_000142945.1. Classification (NCBI taxonomy): domain Eukaryota; phylum Oomycota; class Peronosporomycetes; order Peronosporales; family Peronosporaceae; genus Phytophthora; species Phytophthora infestans. The sequence continues at coordinate 1,049,363 of NW_003303742.1, forward strand.
GCAAGAGAGCACGTCAAGAGTCTCGCTCGAACGAGTGTCCTACACAGGTAAGCCTTCCACTGGCGGGTGCTGGCGGGTGCTGGCGGGTGCTGGCGGGTGCTGGCGGATACTACTAGCACACTAACGTTGTAATGTCTTTTAGATTAATGCCTGCGTTCGAGAAGTGGATAAATCAGTTCACAAGTTTGTTGTATGTATTACGAAGATGAAAACGACCCATAATCACTTGGTTGATTCGACAACGTATCAAAACTACCCAATTAACCGAACAGCAGTTGAGGAGAGTGTTCTGCAAACCGTGGGGGTTCTACAAAAGGCCGGTGCAGGAAAGAAGAGCATTCACCAGTTTATTACTGAGAATTACGACTGTCCACCGACGATAAGGGATGTACACAATCTGGTACGAAAGCTGAAGAATCAATCAACCCAATCAACAACTAGTGCTCAACGTTTGAAAGCGTGGATGATGGATTTCTGTGGAGAAAACGGCAACGCGGGCAGAATTTTTGTAGAGGCACAACAAAGCAAGGTAAACGATGATCGAGCAGATATTTACTCATAACACCGCTTATTATCCTTTTGTTGTTTCAGAAAATTGCTACGTGCATAACAATGCAGACAAAACACATGCGGTATCTGAACGATCGTTTTCAGGAGGTCTTACTTATCGATGCTACACACGGAACAAACGTACCGAAGTACAAGGATATTTTCCTTCATGATTCATGACACCTTTGGTAAAGGGCAGTACGTGCAGCACGCCTTAGTCCAGAATGAGCGGAAGGAAACCCTGGAAGCAGCCATCGAAGAATTAAAATTAAACAATCCTGCTACGAAGCGGCTGCAGTGTGTCATCATAGACAAGGACTTTACCGAAACGAGTGTGCTGGAGGCGGCTTTCCCTGGGGCTAAGATTCTACTCTGCCAGTTCCACGTAATTAAGTACCTATCCGAGGAGATCGCCAAGGCCGACGAGTACGGGTTTACTCCGTGGCAGAAAGAACAGTTGAGAGGTATCGTCCCCCTGTTGGTGTATGCAAAAGCGAGAGAGAGTACAACAAGCACCGACGTTACATGCACCAATTCATCACTGTGGGAGGCGTTGAGCGAGATACTGCTCCAGTCGGGCACACTACCGACTCAGTCAGGCACACTGCAGACGCAGTCGGGCATCGTGTAGAGCCTGTCGGTTGCGACTCCGGTGTGGTTGAACGCGAAGACGAAGAGGAGGAGGATCACCTAGACGCGAGACTGCATCCCTTCGAATCGTATTTCAAACGAAATTGGGATAATTGCAGAAGCAAATGGTGCTCCTACAAACGCCAAAACGCTGTCACGCTGGGAAACAACACGAACAATCGTCTAGAGGCCTCGTGGAAGCAAATTAAAGACATCGTGAACTCTTTCATACAGCTGAACGAATGTATAGAGTCCTTGATGTACTACCAATCGCTCGCAGAAAAAGATTTCGTAAATCGAATGTTCAAGATTGGCGTTATCCACCACGCCCATACGACAAAGAATTGCAGTACGTATCAAATCTAGTCAGCGAGCACGCTTGCAATTTAATTTTTGAACAGTACGCATATGCAGTTGGGCGTGCTACATACAGTTTCTACGAAGGAATTCCTGGTGTGATGTTTATCAAGAACACGACTCACGACGACGATGCGTTGGACGAACTCAATCAAGAGTACAATGTGGACACGGGGAATTGGCGATGTTCGTGTATGTTCATGAGTACACGGTTACTTCCTTGTAGACACGTGTTATACTTGCGCAAAGCATTGCAAAAGGAGACTATAATCCCGGCTCAGCTACATCCGAGATGGTTGCTGTCAACATTACGAGCATCATTTACAGCTCCCACCATACCCGATAAGTCTTTTCGCATACGACGGATTGTTAGACCCGAGCTAAATACTTGGGATGCTAATCGCAAGTTCCGCGAAGCTAACCAAGTCGCAAACGCTATCACGAGTACAATGAGCAGTCTTGGAATGCGTGAGTACCGAGATGCTCTTCGACTGTTGAATACTGTCGCTGAACTTTTCAAGCACCGACAGTTTCATGAAATTGATCGCCTAGTTTCAGACACTCAATGTGTTCAGACTCAGCTACAATCTGATGCTCCCCCGCCCGAGGCTGAAGAGATTCCGCCGGAGCCCGAGCAGCCCCCGCCTGAGTCTGACGAGCTCTCGACTGAGTCTGACGAGTTCCCGATTGAGTTCGAGCCACCGGAGCTCGAGGAATTCTCAGCTCCGTTGCCAGAGCCGATGACTGTGACAGATGAACCGCCGGGGAATCCAATACTTCCCTCGACTGAGTTAAATCAGCCCCCGACTGTGCCCCACCTATGCCCGACTACGGACGAGCTGCAACCGACTGAGTCTGGAACATCGAGCGCAGTTGTACAGCTGTTAAATACTCACAGCGCTACAGAGCCAGTCGAAACTACGGATGATTTTGAAATTGCAAGTCCAGTCCGACCGCGTGGTAGGCCAAAGCAGAAAGCATCCGCAAAGAAAGCCAAGAAGAATCGCGAAATCTCCAAAGTTCACCACGATTCAAACATGCATCACATGAAGCTGGATTTGTCGGTGCTCTCCGCTCTATTACATGAAGACCACACATTCAATTCTGCAGAGACAACATCGCTGTTTTATTTTGGAGAAAGAGAAAAAAACCAAGCAGCCTATTGTCCACCAAAAAAGCAAACTATCACGGAAGAAGACGGTACTAAGAGACGAAGATATATCGCGAATTCTTACTAAAGATGCTGCGTAAGTGCAGCAAGAAGTTATCGGCCTTCCAAGGGAAGAATTACGGTCTCCGAGAGGTGGATATACTTCTTGAAGTGCCAAGTATTGGTGTGTTTACAGCTGGAGCACTGACTACAATGAGGAACTATCACAGAGCGATGGATGCTATTGCTCAGATTGACAAAACTACTGTCTGGGCTACGACTTTTGATTTTGGGACTGAGATCGACCCGTGCTTCATCGTGGAAGAAGATAAACGACTGCTGGCAGGCCTAAAAAACACGCGTATATACGCTGTCACGTAAAAAGGGTGGACAAACTGGCTTTTGACTACCTAGTCGGGTACCCGTCGGTGCAGTCGGGCGTTGGTCGGGTACTTTTGTCCCGTCTTACGGCTTCCAGGCGGTTGCAGCAACACGTGCCCTAAAGTAAAGGGTTAGTATTTCTGTTTTCTTTAAAGTTTAATTTTATAATTTCTATTTGAAGCATATTTTAAAATAATTTAAGAAAAACCCTTTAGTTCCCAGGCTTTATTACGAGGGTATATTTTTACTCCGTCCCATAAACAGTAATATGAGAATTTGTAAGAGTTCCCTTCTAATTTCGAATTTTGACGTGCGGGTTGGGGCGGTGTATAAAATATACATGAGGGTATAGTGCCGGCATCTCCAACTTAAAGGGAGCTTATGTAAGCGATTGAGATCTGCTTACCAGCTTATGCTTGACAAAAAAACATAAGCAGTGACCTTTTTATCTATATCCCGTTTTTTGTGGCATTGCACACGGCCAGCAGCAGTGATTTCATTTATTATAGCCAATGAAACAAATATAAAAATGTGGTATCAATTGATTGCATTGGACATAGCCACCCTCCTGGCCACAACCCATTGCTTACACCTCCATGCACCTCTGATCACCTGGACACGCTGCCAGCCTCGATTTCGGCGACGTCGCCTTCACTCCCAGCAGTACTCTCGCCAACACCGCTGCCGCCGCCATCTCCCCCGCTGTCGTCGTCGTCACCACCAGCGTTGGCAGTAGTAGAGCCTTGCGCTCGTCGCCTAGGCTTCTTTCCCGGTCGTGTTGCCGGCGGGCGCTCTCGTGTTTTGTGTCCCTCGAGCAGTGTCCTCGGGATGTTGCTCCCATTATTCCACTCTAGGTGCCATATACGAAAGCAGGTATCTCTGCCCTCGCGGCCCACATTGCACAGATATTTACTACAGCCACCACAAGTTGCATTAGCGTAGCAATCCATACCACAAGCAATATCACCCACCTTTTGTTCCCGTTTGAACATTCCGGGCAGAAATACTTGGTGAATTTGCGCGGCTTGACCTTGTACACAGCGCACACCTTACAGGAGCGCTGGCGGCGTTTCACCCCCTGTTCACACTGAACTGTATCCGGATTCTCTTCCAGCCTGTGGTCGCCTTCCACTGAATCCGTAGTATTCTCAGTGCGCGGACGCGACCCCTGTTCCCCTCTGGCTGGAGACGCTGCTGTGCGTTCCTGAGCGGTTGCTGCTCTCTAAAGTTGCGGCATCATAAAATAAGTTAGCTTTATGCTGGATAACCAGAACCTTGCTCACCCTTGTGTTGGATGCGATTCGACATAAACTTACCTCGATCACCTCGAACGTTTCGGTCGAGTCGATAGCGAGCAGCTGCTCCATCAACGTTTCCATAAACGCAAAGTGTCGTGGAGGACGTTGGTCGTTTATCTTCCGGAAGTGTCGATACAAGATGAAGGCGTTTACGACCGCCATGTCGAACAGCCCGAGAAAGAGTGTTTTATAGTACTTTCGCGTCTTGTAGGAGAGCTGGACGCTATATCGCTGCATCAGCTGGTCATGGACGTCTACACCGCCCATCCAGCGGTGATAGTCCCGCACCAATTCTGGAGCTGGGACGGGCTTGATTTCACCGTTGACACGACGCACTACAGTACATAAGCATTAGTATGGATGTTAGAGCCTTCAAAATACTTAGAAACATACTCACTACCCCAGGCCGTCGGCTGCCACCAGAGGACAGCATGTGCACTGGGGTTCGGTCCATCCACATGACGGCTGTCAGCTGCGGAAAGCGCTTGTTTTCGGCCAACTTGGTGGTACCCTGTGCTGGGATGGTAACCTTTTTCTTATTGACGGTCTTCGTTTTCATCTTCGTGACCACGTCTTTCGCAAATCCAGAGCGATCCACAGAGATCGTTCCGGTCAGGTACATTCGCCGGTGTAGGAGCTCCAGTGCCAGCTTTACAGAGGTATAGAAGCGGTCGGTAATGACCAGTCTCCAAGGCGAAGTAGTGGACGGATGATAGAGGGCGTTCATGTTTCGGAGCACCGCCGCTTCGCCTGTGTTGTTGTCCTTAGGCACTGGGGTTTGTAGATGTGCCTTGGCACCGCAATATACTTCAATTCTAGTGAAAACCAGGAAAAAAACGGTATGCTAGCTAAATGATGGATGGCCAGCGAGATTTGATGCCTTATGTTTGACATCAGACAACATAAGGACTTAAACCAAAAAAAAATGATGGCGAGTTCAAACTCGCCATCATTTTTTGACGCACCTCATGCAGTACGCGGTTTTGGCACAGGCTGCAACGAACACCTTCGTCCCCCATTTGTGGGGTTTATCCTTGTTGAACTGGCGAGTTGGATTGTACCGGGAACGGGACGGCAACGTAGCTTCGTCGAAGCTTATAACAGGGGGCGCTTGGTATCCTCGGGCGAAAGTTCGTTGTAGCACGTCAACAACAGGCCGTATTTTCCATGCTCGGTCGAGCCGTGCCTGGGGTGACTTGTTATTCGAGAAGTGAAGGTAGCACATTATGTGAAAGAATCGGTTCTTGGTCATGAACTGTCCAAATCGATTCGCTGGCAGTGCGCCAACCCTTTTTAGAGACCAATGAGCCGCAATGCCCTTCCGGATAGGTGCCAGCATCCGTGCAATCAACAGGGCCATCACTCGTAGCACCTCCCAGGCTTCAATGTCCGCTACGCCAGCTATACGCCGCTTGATATCACCAAGCTCTTCTATTTCTCCTCCAGCCCGCCGTTGTTGGGACCGAATCGCCCGTGCACGTTGTGGAATGGATTGGGAATGATATTGATTGCTTTCAATCGCAATCTGACGCCAGAGCTTGGGCGGCATAAAGTAAAACAGCAAAGCCAACGGGTCTTCTGCAACTGCAAGAACACTCGTTGATGGTCCATACGGTCCATCGTACAGGTCCTTGTACGTGGATTCTGCACCAAACTTAGCAGGATCTGACATCAACAGAGCCATCGTTATGTTAGTCCTTCTGTTGGATGTCCCGGTCCGCACACACATTTATGTTGGATATGTTTGGCCACCATAGCGTACCGTACTCCCACCCGGTACTTTTCATTGCCTTGATAGCTTCACTGTCCTTTGCTACTGACGACCACGCAGACGCAGGAAGCTCATCTTGTTCTTCATCGGTATCCTCGTCGGTCAGCTCTCCAATTTCCCAGTCCGCAACCCAGGTGCAGTCATCATCTTCCGCATCGTCTTCATCTTCACCTCTTCATGCAGATCTTCATCCTCATCTGAGTTGAGGCCGGTGCACGTTTGAGCTCCCGAGTCCATCATGTTGGGGTCTCCGTCGACAAAGCACGTTGGTATCGCCGTTGTCGCCTCTGGGTTATCGTCTTCGGGACCACTGGATTGAGCCTGCATTTAAAACCAGTGACGTCTTATGTTAGTCTTGTGTTGAATACCCTTCGTCAGCACAATCGTTATGATGGATACATAAACATAACGTACCGAATCGTCTTCTCCTTCCTCGCTCTCATCGGGAAGGATACGTCGGCGGCGCTTCCTTGATGATCTGGTACTAGCGCGCTTTCTCTTCGCGATGGTGGACGATTGGAGTTCTGGGCTTGTCCGGATAGAAGGGGCTGCCTCACTGGTCTCCTCAACCTCGACTTGGGATATAATCCCGGCAACTGCTGCTTCTACGTCCGCAGCTACATGGTCTTGGGACTGTGGGCTGGAAGCTGATGCAGCATGTGTCGGTGTATCTCCCCCGGGTGTCGGAAGGGCACTATTCCACATGGCCGGAACCTGCACCGGGGCTCTCTTCTTACCTGATGGCGCCTTCTTCTTGCCCACAACCTTCTCGTCCGCTCGCGGCGCTAAGTTTGTCGATGGTGTCTCCTCTCCGTCCGCAGGCACGGGTATGGCTTCAACTGGGACTTCGATATCTTCTGCCGATGCTTCGGCTCTTTTGGCCTCATCATCCTTCTCCTCCGCCGCATCAACTCCGCTGCCGTAATCGACGCAGGCTTTCGGTTTCGGGGCGTTTAGTGATTTCGCTGCGGCCTTCTTTTGGGGAGCGTGCTGATTGTCAGCTGCTCGTCGAACGCGTCGCTCCCGCCGGAAAGCGTATGCGGATTGCATGCTCCTCGCTTCATCCGTTTGCTACGGGGTTTCTTGCCAGTGGAAGCCGCCATTGTTCGTGCCAGCTCCTTTTCTCGAATGAGCGAATTCAGTGGCTGTCGGCCAACAATATTTGGTGGGTGACGACACCCTTTTTCTGGTGCTCTGCAGGAATTCCAAACCCTACACCTGTGCATTCGTTCGTTTTACACACACGAAATAAACTTAATCTTTGTATTCAGACAGGCCGATACAAACTATAAGTAAAAAACCTCCTTATGTTGTACGGTCCAACATAACATAGATGCTGCGACAAAAGTGAATTAGGGTATACACCCCTTATGTTGTAGGGTCCAACATAATGGGAACTAAGGGGTTAAGAAACAACTACTTCTTTTATTTTAAGAAGTAGTTGTTTTTAAAATAATTTAAGAAACAACTACATCTTTTTTTTAAGAAGTGGTTGTTTTTTAAATTATTTTAAAATATGCTACTTCTTTTATTTTTAAGAAGTAGTTGTTTTTTAAATGGCACTCGTTATTCAGCCAGACTGGGTAACAAGAGACAGTACAATTACACCAGAATACACCCGATTAGCATGCCCGAATATGCCAGACTCGTGAAGAGCCGGACACGTCATCAGTTGATGTGTCTTCGGGAGTATACGTATAACCGGAAGCTCGATGTCGGTCGGTTTCGAAACTTATATCTGCAAGACATTCAGCAGACTGCGCTGGGGATATCTAACTCTCAAGACAAAGTGCAGGGTGAATAACCCGGAGGTAGTCATGCAATCGACACACACAAACAAAAGACCAAATCATTTAAAACTTGTTCAGCTAAATGCACATGCAGAGATACCGATAGCGTAGATACTGCAACTCCTTCCTACTTAGCGCACGCATAGTAGTAGCACCGGCAAATATCTCGAATGCCAACAGCATGTACATGCCACAATTGTAGCTATCGACCTGCACTCCAAGATCACTTTCGTACATTCGGACTCGGTACTTTCTTGGGGCGAAGTCTGGTAGCATCGTCACCAATTCGTCAGCAAGGGGGCGAACCTTCACTCCGTAGCTGGAATTCATCGGTTCGTAGACTGTTACGTCTTTACATGTCAGGTCAATCATGACAGAGCATCAGTGATTCTTGCCGCAGATGATCGGAATCAAAATCTTCTCACCCGTAACACCTACAAACACGCCCTTCATCGTATAGATCGATAAATAACCATTCATAACGCTTCCCGCGATGGACGTGTCGACTCCAATCGTGTCTACTCTTTCTGCGAACAGCTTCAGCACTAAAGTGTTGACGGCGCAATCACCCAAGGGCGACTTGCCAACGAGCTCCAGCGCTTCCACCTATATTCAAGAAGATGTTATCAACGCTAGTAAGTCCATTGTATCAATAAATGTACGTTAGCTGTACCTGCACGGACAGAAGTGGGATGGCCTTCAGCTTAGCAAGTATATCTGGGTCTGGATCAACTTGGAAATGCTCGGGCATCTGTAGAGTGAAATCAATAGTCTCGATCCAGTTTATAGCTTTGTCCACGTGTTGTATGCTTTTCATCGCCCTGTGCCACTTTATCATTACACCCAACGTCTCGGTAGTGTATGTTCCAACACCGATTACTTCCACCGCAATTTCTTGCTCGCCTAGATTTACACCCGATGAATCTTTATGTTTCTTCTGCAGGGCTGAGACTTTGGCGCTACACTTCTCAATGAAGTCTTTGCGAAATACACGGGTTATGGATTCCACAGGATATATTTTCTTCGCCGGTGGTAAGCTCGCTCTCTCGTGGGCTACATGAGCCCTGGGAGTTTTACTGAACTCATACTGCAGTCAACAATGTTCTCCACTGCTCGTTGTGGAGTAGGGCATGCTGCACAAACTGGCCTTTTCTAAAAGTGTCGTGTGCCATGAAAGAGAAGCCTTGTACCTCGATCGATTGGTTCCATGCGTTGCGTCAATTAGAAGTACATCCGGGGAGTGAAGATCGATCGCATGTGTTTGGTTTGAAGCGTAATACAGGTTGCCAATTTCTAACATTATGAAACGGTTAGATAGGCAATAATGAAATTAAATTTAAAACATAAACGTCGTATATCATACCTTTTCTCCCACATCGTCCACGAAGATGCGCCCCACGTTGCCAGGAGCATCATTAAATTCGGACATCCACTTCTTTAACCGCTTTGAACTAGACGTTGGGGTCGATCCTTGCTCGCGAGCCTTCAATTTGCGAACCAAATTATGAACATCCTGCGGCTTCGGATTGCTATCGGAATTGTCCTTGATAAACTTGAGAATGCTTGTCTTTTTTGCGCCAGCCTTGCGGAGCTCGTCCACTGTCTCTAAAGCCCTCTCATCGAGGGACACACGGTTGGACGAGTGGCTTTTGAAAGCGTACTCGTTCAATGTGTGGTTGTGCTCAAGGTGGCACTTCGTAATCGTTAGAGTAAATGTATGGGTAGCTTTGTTGATCTATTGAGCGCACACATTGATCTGAAATCAACAAAATATTGCAAGCAGATATTAGCAAATTTGTCCGATCAAACCAGTCAATACTCAATCATACCAGACCATGCCAGATTGAACCATACCATGTCCGATTGAATCTGACTTCGCCTAGTTGATCATGTATCTTGCACAGCACACCCGACATTCTAATTTGCAGCAGCAACATACCTGGGCAGAGCATCCAGAAGCTCGACTCTCCTGACAAGGCCTCTTACTTGTGGCTTGCGATCGGAATTCGCCGTAATGCGTACACACGTATGTTTTTGCGTACTGGTCCCACTCGTCGGGAATCTTACACGCCTTAGATCCCTGGGCATCTATCCGAGCATTCCGTACTGGAACTGAGGTGTTCGTTCTGGTACGGTAGATCTAATATTGTATCGATAACATACCAACCAATTAGCTTAGATAACACTGAATATAATTAAAAAAAAACTTATCAACTGTACCTGGAACGACCGAGCTTGATACTGTGCAAAGTATGCCTCGAATTCTTCCCACGACCTGAACTGCGTCTCCCCCGGAGGCGGAGCGATGACACCGACTGGTCCGGCTTCCTCGCTAGCGCTGCTCGTCCCCGTCGTTTCCACACGAGGTGGTCTTAGTGACGGCTCCCACTCACTCAAAGAGCCGCCGGATGCGGCGCCGTCACTGGTATCGTCGCTGTCGTCTGCCAGCAGGGGGCGCTTTGGAGCGCTGCGTGGGCGCGGCGGCATTTGGGTCCGTTGGCGCCACGAATTTGCTTGAGGGGGAGGATTTTTTGTGTGGGAGGGGTATACGCAGAGTATACGCTGTACCGAGTTCGGATATGGACGATATCAGCAAATCCTAGCAAATCCGAAGATAACACAAGATTTGCTACGAGTGGGATGCTCCCAGTCTGGCAAATACTCACTCTCTTTTTAAATTATTGAACACTCTTAAAATAAAAGTGTAGCCGTCGCTCTTCTTCTCAGAAACAGGATACGAAGTATCCTGTCCTGTCCCGGTGGAGAAGTCTGATCATGGCTCAAGGGGGGAAAATGATCTTAGTCAACAGTTTTTATTTTATGTGTTGGCGGCGACTTGGCGCTCGATTCCCTTATATATACTGCTCAATTAAGCCGCTTTACTACTGCTACAAATAGATCGCTTTCTACTTCACGACGGTTGATCTGCTCAATTCACGGGCATGTACTGCTTGCTCTCGATGCGGCGCTCCTCCCGCCGCCGGCGCAGGAACGTCGCCACCCGAGTGATGCTCACGTACATTCCGACGGCAAAGAATGGTAGCACGAAAGCCCATGTGACCGGGTGCGCAAGCACCCCGGCAAGGTTAAACGAGGGTCCTCCTGTCTGGATGTGGTTGGCAGCTAGAGCACCACCAGAGCGTAGCGCGTGCCCTGCGCCGTTGTGGTGCCTTGAGTAGTAGATATTAATTTCCATGGACGAGTCGTCGTCCACGCCCTCGTTTTCCAGCGCCGCAACGCTTTTTGCCGGCACGGATGTGGCCATCGTTTTGGACGCGCCCACAACATCGGCCGACAGCGTGTTCACACAGTCGGTGGAGAGCACCTCGGCGTGCGTGATCATGCACAAGCGCACCTTGCGTACGGCTTCGACAATCTTGCGAGGCTCCACCAAATTTGGCGCCTCGTGTAGCAGCGCCACTATGTTGGCCTCCTTCTGACAGTACGCAGCCACGTCCTGAGCGCAAGCGGGGCCCGTCGCGACGTCGCTCGAGATCGCCTGTTGTTCGGCCGCCTCTGGAATTCGGCTCAGCTCCTGCGGCGCATCGTCCGCCGGCAGCGGGAGCTGGTCGGGTGGCTCTTCCTTCTGCCTTAGCTTCATCTTATTCTCCTGCGCGCTCAAACCCTGCTGCATCCTGCTAATAGTATATCTGTTGCCAGTGTCGCTCTGCAAACAGTCTCTAAGAGTGGAAATAAGGCGAATGACCGAAGCGGGGAATGACGCTTCGAAATGTCCTCATGATGCACATCGTCTGTCTTTCCCACCCTTACATTCTAGGGCTAGCGCAATAGCACAGAAAATGGTACAAGCGTAAAGCCGATATTATTCTCTTTATCAAATAAAAAGGGTCCCTGTTAGAATTTACCAGTCTCACCAATTGAAGCACCGTGTAATATTATGCATACGAAAATTGCATTGATTTTTTCAAACAAACGATGGCAGTATAAACTGAAATCATGCTGTCGAATTCAATTTGCTTGTCGGATCGCACTCGGATAGCCTACAGACGGCTGTGCCATTTTCGTGAGAAGCCTGTTTCCAAGCCTGCTGCTGAGCAGTTTTCTTCTTCAGACACTAAATGTGAACCTGTGTCAGGTATTGATATAAAACGGCAACTTCAGCCTGCCTGCTGTTCTTGTACATATCTCACAATATTTCCGGACTCCACTCATACGTACTTGTCCGAATACATGTGCAAAAGCTTTAAAATAGAGCAGTGCGATGCTGCCTACCTCAGCACCTCTGAACTGAGGTCAAGCTGGGCCTTCTTCAACTCCGATGGCACGATCGCATTGCCGCACCGACATGTGTGACGTGTGTAAAACGTGTGTAACACATAATACATGTTGAAAAGGATTTTTTTCCTGAATTAAGCGTTTTCATTGAAAACGCTTAATTCAGAAAAAAAAATCCTTTCATTGAAAACGCTTAATTCAGAAAAAAAATCCTGGATCGCTTCAATCAGCGGAATTATGGTCTCCTTATTGACAGCGACGGAGGTAGAGGGTCTGCTTCGCTTGCTGTGGCCGGCGGTGTCGACAGGCGATGACACTTCCGACGATTCCCAGCGCTGGTACCAACAAGGATTTGAATTCCAGACGCTGCAGGGCTTCCCGATCGGGCTCGTGCAGGGTCACGGTGGCCCGTGTGGTGTACTGGCAGCAGTGCAAGCTGAAATGCTTCGACTCTTCCTGTTCGTGCGCCACCGTGATACGTTGATCAACAGTGGCACCAATCTACAGCAGCTAATGGAGCGCGAGAGTCTAGTGGGGGATGAGGCGGCAAAACGTCATCTCCTGGCTGAGGCCATGGCCTCGCTATTAATGCAGTGCCTCGGTGACGACCGAACAGTGCATGTGGTGGTACAGGAAGATGCAGACAACGGGACACCAGTGAAGTACAGAGAGAGCACCGTGTTGGTGCCTCCAGTACAGACAGATAGGCCTCCCCATGACTTGGTGACGCTCTTGCACCACGAAATGTCAGCGTTCTGCAGCCCACATGGAGTCATCAACTTCACGTTCAGCGTGCTACGCACTAAGAGCGTTGCTGCTGTGCGTGAGGAGATGGACGACCCTTCTAACACTCTTACGGGGGCGTTTGGGCACTGTACACAAGAGCTGGTGAACTTGCTTCTCACTGGTAAGGCCGTGTCCAACGTATTTGATGGGAGCGTCCCAATGGGCGACACAGGGCTGTACTTGCACGGCGTTCCATATCGAGCGCGAATCGGCTACTTGACACAATTGGAGGCGTTGCGATACTGCCAAGTGGGTAGCTACTACAAATCGCCCCAGTTTCCCGTGTGGGTGCTCGGCAGCTCGTCACACTTTAGCGTTGGGTTTGCTTTGGATGCCCGTGTTTGCGAGGAATCGGCATCCGCACAGCTTTTTCAACGAGTGCAGCGAGTCTTCAAGACCTTTGACCCAATGGAGACCGGCTTCATGGAGATGGCATCCCTTGCGGACTCGCTGAAGCAGCTTGGGGTGTCCTCCGAGATTCTCTCAAACGAGTATGTTATGGCTCGACTATTAGCCAGGCTGGAAATCTCAAGCGGTGCTGGCATCGTACTCTGGGACGAGTACTGGAAAGCTATCTCAGTGTTGCTACACACCAACGACTTTGAGTTGGCGCTGTCTGGGGAGTACGATCCGAATTCCGCGGCGCAGTCTCGACCTCTCCTCCAGCGCTCCGATTCTGATCTCGCTCGGGAGCTGCAAGCACAGTTTGACGCGGAGGAGAGAGGCGGCTCTACTGACCCTGCTCCAGGGACCTCGCAAACAAGTCGATCTCCTCCCAGTGAGCCAACGCGGGATCCACTGCTTTCATTCGATTGGTTTTACTATAATGGACTGGGAAGAAACAGTAATTCTAGCAATGGGCAGCGGTGTCCTCAACTTACAAAATGCCGCGTGACACTCGAGAAATCGACGGAGTTCATTGGCCAATCTGTTCCTATCGAAAACGCTGGTGTGAGTGGTGGCCATGGGTCGCCTCCTCTTGAAGAAATTATGAAAACAAAGTGGGCTGGTGCGCGAATCGACTGGTTAGGCTCGCCTGCTCCAAGTATCGACTAGGTGTCACTGTTGGGTGCCGCTCACCCTAGGCAAGTAGCATGCAATAGGAAAATCTTGAGTTCTGGGTATAGTTCAGCAAGTGCACGAGCGAAGTGACAACTGAAAAGTGACTGTGTTATCCATTGGTGATCGCAGTATCTGGAGTTTCGTTTGCTGTGACTCGGCTGTGGTTGATTATCATTTTTTGAAGCAAAGTAAAGTTTACCGAATGCTGGAAAGGACAATTCTACTAGTAGTATTGTTTACTGTCCGTTTCACCAATTGATGGCACCATTTTGGTGCACAAAGGAGCCGCCGACGCATGAGAGCTTTACAGTTAATCTACCTGCAAAAAGGTCAGCAGAGACGTCGGCAGACCTACACGCGAATACTTCGGTGGATGCTGGCACACCAGTGGATGTAGCCGATCTTGTGCTCAGAACGGAAAGGTTACTGTAATTGAAAATGCGCATCCTGATGTGAGTGTGCACTCGCCAAGGAAATCTGTGCTTCCATCTTTGCCAAGAAGGTCTGCTACGGGGGCGTTGATTGAGCCCCAATCTTCCGTGACTGAGCTTGTCTTCGCCGAGGTGGCAGCGTTCCATGCAGTTTTGGGGTCCTGGGTGGCCTCTTGGAGACTGGCCTTGATGTATTCAAAGGCATCCTGGTGCTTTTGCTCCCAGCGTTAGTCGACGTCCGTCTGAACGAGGTCCGACAAGGGCTTAGCGAAGCCCGCGTACTGACTGTACTTGTGAAGGTAGATGGCCGAGCCCAACCACTTTCGCATATCCTACTGGGATCGGGGCGTTGACCATGCTGTTATGGCCTTGACCTTGTCTGAGCCAGCCCGAACACTCACGTTGCTTTCGAAGAAACCGATAACTTTAATCTCTGGTGACGCGAAGGCGCACTTGTCGATGTTGGCGTAGAGCTTGTTCGCTCGCATCACACTCAACACTCGACGGAGGTCACCTCCATGGCCGTCTTGCCTCCCTCGTCACGGCTATGGACGAAGATGTCGTCGAAGTACGTCTGTACGAAGGCGCACAGTGGTCTAAATAATTGCGCCACCAGGTGGCTGAATGTCGCCGGGGCGTTAGACAAGCTCTGCGGCATGACGAGCCACTCCCGAAGCATGCCGCTTGGAGTGCTCACCGCGGTGAGCGGGATGTCGCTCTCGCGCATCCGGATCTGGTAGTATCCGTCTATCAAATCTAGCACACTGTACAGTACGCTTCCGGCCATGTTGTTCAACAACACATACTTTCGTGGGATTGGTGTTTGGGCCGGCACCGTCGCGTTGTTCAGCTTGTTATGAGCATGAACTAGACGCCACTTTCCGTTCGGCTTCCGAACGCAGAAAGTCGGCGTCGAGTGCGGGGATTTCGACTCCCGCACCAAGCCTTCTTTCGCTTTCGCAGCGAAGAAGGCATCGATGACCTTGCACTGTTCGCGCGGAAGAAGCCATTTTCTCGTGGCACAAAAATTGATGCCAGGCACGAGATCGATCTCATGCCGTACGCCTCGATCTGGTTGGAGTTGGGTCGGTGGGTTTTGCTCACCACGTCCGCATACTCCATCACTAAAGGATACACCGGATCCTTGGGGTTCTTAAGGATCTTAGAACCCAAGCGCGTCTTACGCTGCTTGTTCATCTCTTCCAAGACGTCTTCGTCCAAGACAGAGGAAAGTTCAGCTCCTCCCGTGTGGTCTTAGGTTTAATGAGTACCATCTCGGCAACCTTTCCAGACGTGAGGTTAACCAGGAATCACTCGACCGTCATTTCCTCGAGGTTCAGTATCTCTGCAACCTCTGGCAACGGTTCCAAGTGGACACCAGATGCCTTGACGGGTAAACCGGTCTCACCATCGAAGATGTGATAACACTCTTCCACCGGCCGTGTCGGAGGATCCCGGGCTCTGGACTTCGAATCGCTTGAAGTGACGTCGATCTGAACGAGGTTCAGATCCGACTCTCGGCGGCGGCGGCGTCATCGTCGACGGCGACCGTGACGGGGAGCTTTGTTACCCACGTCGAGGGATGTCGGAACGCCGACATCCGAGGCACTCGAGGCCTCGTGTGGTACTGTGTTACCCACACAGGAAACGTGTCCGACGTCTTCCTCTTCAGTTATGGCCTAAGCGACCGCGTGTGGCACTGTGTTACCCACCCAAAAAGTGTATCCGACGTCTTCCTCTTCAGTTAAGGTCTGACGACCGTGTGTGGGACTCTGTTATCCACCTTGAACACGCTAATACCAGCGTTCGTGACAGCTACAGCTGTCTGCGGAACTATGTTACCCGCTTGTGGACCTAAGTTACCCACTTGGACGGCGCCTCCTCTGGACACCGCCACCATCGAAGCGTCCTTGGAATCGTCATATACGTCGACGACTCCCAAGTATCTGCTGGATGCTTAGGTACCCTGGCAGCCCTTGCAGGCGCCCCGCGTCCTGACAGAGGTGGGAACACGACTCACCAATGCTCTGTGGGACTTTGCATGGCGGCGAGCACCGATTGCCTTGCCTCGCCAGTCGATCCAGAGCTCGTGCTTCTCGAGCCAGGACATGCCCAGGATCATATCGTAGGGATCCATGTCGAGAACAGTAAACTGTTCGAGGCTGTCAAAGTCTTCAAACTTGACGGCCAGATCCACTTGGACGTTGGGGACAGTGACAAAATTCCCGTCGGCTAGTCGCTCTGACACCCTCCTATTGCCTTTGCTTTCTCTCAAAGCATCGGACAACTTGTTGCTACTACGAGCAACCGTCTGGCAGCGTGCGAAATTCTTCGACGCCCCAGAATCGATCAAGATTCTAAAGGGGTGATCGTATCCCCGTACACATCCGTGTACTACGAGCAGCCCGTCACTGCTCTTCGCCGATTCGATAGAAGTCCCCATGGTACGCGTCACCCGCGCATCCCTCACGACGACTTAGCTCTTCTCCAGTAGGGCGTCCTGCCCCTACTGGTCTCCGGCGCTCCCCTGTCCCCAAAATCCTGTCTTCTGCCAGCGAGCCTTCAGGACGGGCTTGGGGATCGTCCACCCGCGAAGTCTCTCCGCGGGGCAGTCGCGCTTGATGTGGTCCAGCTTCCCGCAGCCGAAGCAGCGAATGTTGCGCTGCTCGGCGGACCCGAGTTCCATGGGAGCTAGTCCGTTAGGGTTTGCTTGACCGGGATTCGACAAAGAATTCCCAGGTTATGCTGAGGCCGGCGTGCGCGCCTGGCGATGACTGTATTCTTTCTGAAGAGCCACTTGAATCGCCTCTTCGAGGATGCTTAGCTGCACCCGGAACAGCTGAGTACGCGCTGGGCTTACTCGAAGGCCGTCCATGAACACAGTCATCTTGACGTGTTCGTTGAGTGGGTTTCCCACTAGGGACGCCGTAAGCTTCCGTATGTCTTGGACGTAATCATGCAGCTCGCGTCTCCCTTGCTTGCATGATAGGAAGCGCGAACGCTGGCGGCACTCGTAGCTCGCCGGGAGGATCGCCTCTCGGAAATGTTCGCACAGCTGAGCCCAACTCTTGGCACGCGTGCTAAGGTTGGAGAGCGCAAAAGCAACACAAAGCTGCTCGATCGAGACCAGAGCCACGTCCACCGCGAGCTCTACCTCTCGGACCCAGAAGTGAAGGTTCTCACCTTCCTTCTCTTCATACGACTTAACCTTCAGCCATATTGGCTTCAGGTGTGGCGGATTTGTCTCCGCCGCCGGAGCCTGTAGATTCTCTCGCACATGCGCGATGAACCCTTGCTCGTAAGCGTCAAACGCATAGACACGCTCGAGCTGCTCGGCCGGTGTTGATGCCACCAGGCTCTGCTGGACATCCACCAGCCATCTTCCGAATCGACTTGAGCTGTGAGTCGTTCAGATGGGAGACGTCGTTCCTATCCATGGCAACGAGCTTCAGAGAGGTTCTGGTAGACTACTCGCGTTGGCGTGGATTGACTACAAGTGCTAGCAGGTGTGACGGGGTCACACAGCACCTTGCGCTAGAGGATGTTGGCTTCCGAGGGTATGCAAACTCTCAGTGAACGGCGGTTCACAGGTGTGACGGGGTCACACAGCACCTTGCGCTAGACGAAGTTATCTTCCGAGAGTATACAAACTCTCAGTGAACGGCAGTTCACAGGTCCCCTCTTATTTAAAAGAGAGCGAAGTGACCTAAATAAGGTAGATTGTAAACTGAGTATATTTATAGGTAGATTAAGCTTGGGTTTAATACAAACTATAAGTCACCTATAGAAATGCAATCTCGTTGACCAATGGTTGGCTTTGAACGACCTTGGTACTTTGTACCAAATATCCCGGAGTATGACGTGTCATACTCCTGAAGTGTGAAGTGTCACACTTCATATAACCAGGGTACACTTAGGGCTACGTACCCCGTTACATCCTCCCCCACTTAGGTTCGGTTTACCGACCAATCAGAATGAAGAGGTGTTCGTCACAAACTCTCATTCTCAAAGTTGAAAACCATCGACTTGGCCGCGCGAGCGCGGCGGAGGCTCACTTTACAGTTAGAGCCTCGAGCAGCAGTCTGTGCGCTCTTCTTCTGGGTCTCCACTTCGACCGTTAATCATGCCTCGTGGCACTGCTAAGATCGGTGCTAAGACACGCTCCAAGGCTGCTGCCGGTAAGGCGCAAGTCAAGAGCACTAAGCCTCACGGCAAAGGCTCGGCACTCAAGGAGGCTACTCAGGTGGCCTCCGAGGCGATCAGTTCCTCGGGTGACGCGGCTGTGGGCAAGCGAGCAAATAAGTGCCGCAGTCCGTCGCCCTCGGCCTCAGACAATCGTCCGAGCCCTCGGTTCGTGGAACCTGAGCTCATCTCTGGCAGTGAGGACGAAGCCGAGTCCGAGAGCACGCACGATGCTCCTGCGGACTCTGTGGGAGGGCACAGCCCAGTGCCCAGTGAGCACAAGGATGACAGCGTGCAGTCGCTCGCTAGTGATCAAGGTGATCACAGCCCTAGGACGTCTGTACGCTCTGAGAGTCCGGCCGTTAAGGCTAAGGGCACTCTCAAAGCCGGTGGCGATGAGGAAGAGAATCCTCGCAAACGTCTCTCGCTTGCCGAGGGTCTTGCGCGTGCTAAGGCCTAAAAGCCGAAGGCGCCAAGCCCTCAAAGAAGCGTACAGCCTCTAAGTCTCTCCACTCCGCGAGGAGAAGGAGACTCAACACTTCTATCAGAGTATCTTCGACTCCTCGGATGAAGAGGAGGAGAAGGAGGAAGAAAAGGAGGAGGAGGGTGCTATCGCTGAGCCCCGGGAGGTCTCGAATGACCTCGACAAGCAGCAGGAGAAATATCAAGCTGCCCAGCGTGTGCGTGGGGGTTCGGTGGTGGCACCCGTCAGCCAGGGAGCTGCCATCAACTCAAGAGGGTATTGACCTCCCAAAGAGAACTCTAGGGCTGACCTCTTCCTAGAGCTTCTCGTCGCTCCTCGTGGCCTTGTGGGTGGCCACACGTCTAGGGGCATCTATGAACGAGCCTTTGTTCAGAAAGAGCAGTTGTTCGTTGACAACTTGGAGCCTGCTAGGTGTGTGCTTCTCGCGCCACACCGCATTCCCCTTAAGGACTTCACGACTTGTCGTAAGAAGCCCGAGGCCCGGGGTGGTCTCTATCCTACCCCTGGGTTATGCCCGAGAACTGTCCCACGTGGAGTTCTTGTGAGGACATGTTCTGGGCATGGGTGGGGACACTTAAGTACTCACTCACGAAGTTACGGGAACTCCATGAAGATCAGCTGCTGTCCCGCATCCTGGACCAGCGTGATCTTCGTGTGAGGTTTGCCCACTTGATCAGCAAGCGCATGCTGCCAAGGGACATCCTGAAGCGCGCGGCTTCTAGCGCTCACGATGAGCGCGGGTACGGAATGTATTCATCGTCCGTACCCCGTTCGGGCAAGAAGCCCCGGACTACTTATGGAGCTGCCGCCGCTTCTGTTCCCAGATTGCGACAGCCTTCATACAGTCAATCAGGAGCCGTTCAATCGGCTCCCACGAGTTCTCGGAGTGGGCATAACCCCTCCACTTCACGAGGAGCTGTCGCTTACCGCGACGCCGTTGCTCCTGGAGGATCCGCTCCACGTGGAAGTGGACTTCTCCTTTCCGGTCAAGCAGGGGCGGAGGTGCCCTCGTACTAGTACGAGTACTCGGCGCCTACTCTCGTCCGAGTGCTCCGACTGCGGGTCCGACACAGGGCCCTGAGGTTGACCGCCTCCGTCAACGCGTCCTCGTGCTTGAGATTGCACTTGGCCTTGGTAATGGCGGTGATGCTGCCGCCCAGGCCGGGAATCAGGGCGAGCTCGCTCGTCTTGCGGGTCGCCTGGACCTGGTGGAGCGAGAGGTCGCGAGCGTGCACCTGCGGGTGGATCGCCGGGCCTCTTCGTCCGATCTGGACGAGGCCTTTCGCATGATCCGACGGATCGAGGCTTTGTTGCCACGTCCGGAGCCGCCTGCGGCACACTCCCAGACGTACGCGTATGGTGCGTACCCGGCGTACTCAGCGTACTCGGTGTATGGCGCCGAAGTCCGTTCGTACGGAGCCCCCCCCGGCGTACGGTCTTGACCGCAGCCTTGCCGTTCCGACCGAGGCTTGGGTGCCTACTTCGACGTCTGTGGCCCGCCCTCGCTTTGAAGAGCTGGGCCAAGGTGGGTCTGCGAGTCAGCAGCCCCCTGCGGATCAAAGTACCGCTTAAGACGTCCAACATAGAACGTTGGGTGCGTCGGCATTGACTTTGACAGGTCGATGGTGTACGACGCACCATGTCTGGCCAGGACTGCAAATGGTCCGATGAAGCGGTGCTTCATCTTGTTGCTGCCGACAGAGCTGACAGTGTCAAGAGGTAGGTTCCTCGTGTCTAGCAACACTAAGTCACCAATCTCAAATATACTTAAGTTTCCTCTTCCTTATTTGTCCGAGTACTCCTTTTGTTTATCTCAGGCCGCTGCCATGGCATCGCGGACCCTGCTGACAATGTTCAGCTTGGTATCCATAAAGGATTCCACCTGTTTCCGCAGCGAAACTGGCCTCACATCCGAGACCTGGGAGGAAAGGGCTTTCCGAGCCTCTCCCCCACTTAGAATAGAGGAGTCAGTGTCTCCTCGAAGAGTGAGAGGCACTCTGGGGTGGCGGAAGCCGTTCAAGTAGAACGGCGTGAACCCCGTGGACGCGTGCACCGCGTTGTTGAGCGCAAACTCAACAACTGGAAGCTGCGTCGACCACGTACGTGGCGCTGCCGCGCACACACTGCGCAGAGTGTCCTCGGGCACTCGATTGACGCGCTCTGTTTGGCCGTCTGTCTGCGGATGATCCGCAGTGGACATCTGCAGACGAGTTCCCAGTAAAGGGAACAGCGTTTTCCAAAACGCAGCAGTGAACCGCGGGTCTCGGTCCGAGACAATCGTCTCCGGGAGACCGTGATAGCGGAACACGCCATCGACGAACAGCCTTGCGGTTTGTTCGCCCGTCACAGTGACGGGAACTGGAGCAAGATGTACCATCTTGCTCAGCCGACACACGAACACCAAAATTCCGGTGTTGCCGTGTCCGTCGACGGGAAGCCCAAAGGTGAAGTCAAGACTCATCGACTTCCAACAGTCAGCCGGTACGGGCAGGCTCTGTAGTGGAGCCGAAGAGTGCCCTGCGGGTTTGACCCGCTGACATGTTTCGCATGTCTTAACGTACCGGGTGACCCACTTGTACATGTGGGTCCACCAGAAGGACTGAGAGACCGACAGAAAGGTCTTCTCGCGGCCCAAGTGGCCGCTGGAGGGCGCGTCGTGCGCCTCCGCGAGGATATCGATCTTCAGATCCTCGTCGTTGGGTACGACCACCCGTGGAGGATCAGTGGGCTCTACCCGGTAATAGAGGAGTCCATCCTTCAACTCATATCGGTGGAGCCGTGAGCGCTGTCGCGACGAGAGCCAGTCGGACTTCACGCTCGCTCCTGCCATAAGGAACTTGACGATAGGCGCGACAACCTCATCGTCCCGATACGCCATGCGTATCCGATCATATAGATCCGCTGTCACCTGCGTGATGTGGGCCAACTCATAGTCAGGACGCCGAGAGAGGGCGTCCGCAAGCACGTTGAGCTTGCCCGGCTTGTATTCGACGCGGAAGTTGTATTCTGCGAAGAAGGACAGCCACCTCGCCATCCTTTGGAAGAGGTGGGGCGAGTTAGTCGCCTTCCTCAAGGACGCGTGGTCTGTGTAAATCACAAAGGGCCTAGAGCACAGAAGGTGAACACGAAACTTCACAAGGGCATATTTCATTGCCAGGAGCTCCTTGTCGTGGACAGGGTAGTTCCGCTCGGCGGCTTTGAGCTGCCTGGACTGGAACGAGATGACTCGTTCGTGTCCAGCCGTGTCGGCCTGCAGCAATGCACACCCGACGGCGTAATCGGAGGCATCGCAGACGACACTAAACGGCTTCGTCTCGTCCGGCAGGGCCAGGACAGGGGCCTCTTAAAGGCTGACCTTGATGCTGTCAAAAGCATCCTGATGATCTTGCTCCCAGCGCCAGTCGACGTACTTCTGAAGGAGGCTCGACAAGGGCTTAGCGAAACCCGCGTACTGCACTGTACTTGTGAAGGTAGTTGGCCAAGCCCAACCACTTTCGAAGATCCTTCTGGGATCGGGGCGTCGGCCATGCTGCTGTGGCCTTGACCTTGTCTGGGTCAGTCCGAACGCCTACGTTGCTTACGAAGCAACCGAGAACTTAAATCTCTGGTGACGCGACAACGCACTTGTCGATGTTGGCGTAGAGCTTGTTCGCTCGCATTACGTCCAACACTCGACGGAGGTGTCCTAGATGCACCTCCATGGCCGTCTTGCCTCCCTCGGCACGGCTAAGGACGAAGATGTCGGTGAAGTACGTCTGTACGAAGGTACGCAGTGGTCTGAATAATTGCGTCACCAGGCGATTGAACGTCGCCGGGGCGTTAGACAAGCCCTGCGGCATGACGAGCCACTCCCGAAGCATGCCGCTTGGAGTGCTTACCGCGGTGAGGGGGATGTCGCTCTCTCGCATCCGGATCTGGTAGTCTCCGTCTACCAAATCCAGCGCACTGTACAATACGCTCCCGGCCATGTTGTTCAACAACACATCCTTTCGTGGGATTGGTGTTTGGGCCGGCACCGTTGCGTTGTTCAGCTTGTTATAAGCGTGAACCAGACGCCACTTTCCGTTCGGCTTCCGAGCGCAGAAAGTCGGCGTCGAGTGCGGGGATTTCGACTCCCGCACCATGCCTGCCTTCGCTTTCGCGGCGAAGAAAGCATCAATGACCTCGCACTGTTCGCGCGGGAGAGGCCATTGCCTCGTGACACAATACTTTGTGCCGTACGCCTCGATCCGGTGGGAGTTGGGTCAGTGGGTGTTTGCTCACCACGTCCGCATACTCCGTCACCAAAGGATACACCGGATCCTTGGGGTTCTTAAGGATCTCAGAACCCAAGCGCGTCTGACGCTGCTTGTTTAGGTCTTCCAGGAAGTTCTCATCCAAGACAGAGGAAAGTTCAGCTCCTCCCGTGTGGTCTTAGGTTTAATGAGTACCATCTCGGCAACCTTTCCAGACGTGAGGCTGGCCAGGAATCACTCGACCGTCATTTCCTCGAGGTTCAGTATCTCTGCACCTCTGGCAACGGTTCCAAGTGGACACCAGATGCCTTGACGGGTAAACCGGTCTCACCATCGAAGATGTGATAACACTCTTCCACCGGCCGTGTCGGAGGAGCCCGGGCCCTGGACTCCGAGTCGCTTGAAGCGACGTCGATCGGAACGAAGTTCGGATCCGACTTGAGGCGGCGGCGGCGTCGTTGACGACGGCGACCGTGACATGGAGCTTTGCTGCCTACGTCTAGAGATGTCGTTGCTACGACATCCGAGGTACTCGTGGCCTCGTGTGGTACTGTGGTACCCACACAGGAAGCGTGTTCAACGCCTTCTTCTTCAGTTAAGGTCTGGGCGACCGCGTGTTATCCACACAGGAAGCGTGTTCAACGCCTTCCTCTTCAGTTAAGGTCCGGGCGACCGCGCGTGGTACTGTGTTACCCACACAGGAAGCGTATCCGACGTCTTCCTCTTCAGTTAAGGTCTGGGCGACCGTGAGTGGAACTTTGTTACCCACTCTGAACACGCTGTTCTCAGTGTTCGTGACAGCTGCAGCTGTCTGCGGAACTATGTTAACCGCCTGTGGACCTAAGTTACCCACTTGGCCAGCGCCACTTCTGGCGCTGCCACCATAAAAACATCCTCGGAGTCGTCATATACGTCGACGACTCCCAAGCATCTGCTGGATGCTTTGGTACCCTGGCAGCCCTTGCGGGCGCCCCGGGTCCTGACAGAGGTGGGAACATGACTCACCAATGCTCTGTCGGACTTTGCAGGGCGGCGAGCACCGATTGCCTTGCGTCGCCAGTTGATCCAGGCCTCGTGCTTCTCAAGCCAGGGCATGCCCAGGATCATATCATAATGAGAACAGTGAACTGTTCGAGGCTGTCAAAGTCTTCAAACTTGACGGCCAGATCCACTTGGACGTTGGGGACAGTGACGACCTTCCCGTCGGCCAGTCGCACTGACACCGTCCCGTTGCCCTTGCTTTCTCTCAAAGCATCGGACAGCTTGTTGCTGTTGCGAGCAACCGTCTGGCGGCGTGCAAAATTCTTCGACGCCCCAGAATCGATCAAGATTCTAAAGGGATGATCGTATCCCCGTACACATCCGTGTACTACAAGCAACCCACCGCTGCTCTTCGCCGATTCGAGAGTGCAAAGACTCTCAGGGGCTAAGTCCCCGTGGTGCGCGCCACCCGCGCACCCATCACGAAGACTTAGTTCTTCCCCAGTAGGGCGCCCCGCCCCTACTGGCTCCCGGCGTTCCCCTGTCCCCGGGATCCTGGCTTCTACCAGCGACCCTTGAGGACGGGCTTGGGGGAGGACCGTCTGCAGAGTCTTTCCGCGGAACAGTCGCGCTTGAAGTGGCCCATCTTCTTGCAGCCGAAGCAGCGGATGTCACGCTGTTCGGCGGACCCGAGTTCCATGGGAACTGGTCCGTTGGAGCTTGTTGGACCGGGAGCCGACAAGGAGCTCCCAGGCCATGCTGAGGCCGGCGTACGCGCATGGCAATGGCTGTACTCTTCTTGAAGAGCCACTTGAATCGCCCCTGCAAGGGTGCTTGACTGCACCCGGAACAGCTGAGTGCGTGCGGGGCCCACTCGAAGGCCGTCCATGAACACAGTCATCTTGATGTGTTCGTTGAGTGGGCTTCACACTAGGAACGCCGTGAGCTCCCGTATTTCTTGCGCATACTCGTGCAGTTCGCGCCTCCCTTGTTTACACGAGAGGAAGCGCGAACGCTGGCGGCACTCGTAGCTCGCCGGGAGTAACGCGGCTCGGAGCTGTTCACACAGCTGAGCCCATCCAGGGTATGTTGCTTCCCGTGTGTACACCCAACTCTTAGCACGGCCGCTAAGATTGGAAAGTACAAAAGCAACACGAAGTTGCTCGGGCGAGATGAGAGCCGCGTCCATCGCGAGCGCTACTTCTCGGACCCAGAAGTGAAATTTTCGCCTTCCTTCCCTTCATACGGCTTAACCTTCAGCCGTATTGGCTTCGGGCGAGGCGGATTGGCTTCGGCCGCCGGAGCCTGCAGGTTCTCCCACACATGCGCGATGAGGCCTTGCTCGTACGCGTCAAAAGCATTGACGCGCTCGAGCTGCTCGGCCGGTGTTGACACCACCAGGCTCTGCAGGGCCTCCATCCCGAAGATGCCTGCCATCTTTCGAACCGACTCGAACTGAGAGTCGTTCATATGGGAGAAGTCGTTCCTGTCCATGGCAACGAACGTCGGAGAGGTTCAGGTAGTCTACCCGCGTTGGCGTGGATTGACTACAAGTGCTAGCAGGTGTGACGGGGTCACACAGCACCTTGCGCTAGAGGATGTTGGCTTCCGAGGGTATGCAAACTCTCAGTGAACGGCGGTTCACAGGTGTGACGGGGTCACACAGCACCTTGCGCTAGACGAAGTTATCTTCCGAGAGTATACAAACTCTCAGTGAACGGCAGTTCACAGGTCCCCTCTTATTTAAAAGAGAGCGAAGTGACCTAAATAAGGTAGATTGTAAACTGAGTATATTTATAGGTAGATTAAGTTTGGGTTTAATACAAACTATGGGTCACCTTTAGAAATGCAATCTCGTTGACCAATGGTTGGCTTTGAACGACCTTGGTACTTTGTACCAAATATCCCGGAGTATGACGTGTCATACTCCTGAAGTATGAAGTGTCACACTTCATGTAACCAGGGTACACTTAGGGCTACGTACCCCGTTACAACAGGTCCCCGGGAGCAAAGTGACCAATTTAAGGTAGATTGTAAACTGAGTATATTTATAGGTAGGCTAAGCATGAGTTGAATACACAGACTATAAGTCACCTAAATATAAGCAATGTCATCAGCCAATGGTTGGCCCTGGTACCGTGTACCCAATATCCTGAAAAATGACGTGTCACACTTCATGTAACTAGGGGTACACTTGGGGCTACGTACCCCGTTACATAGCTGCTGATACTATAAAAAGCGCTCCTGCTGAGAGAGGCTTTCCAGGTAGGTTTTAGCTAAGATGGCTATTCCAGGAAAGCAGTCTGCCACAAGTTCGCCAATACACTTCTGAAAATATAATTGAGTTATCAACAAGTCGTGGAAATGCTCACGCACGATCACAGAGAAAGGCAGAGAGTGGAGCGGCAGCCTGCGTTTTTAGTTTCTAATTGAAATGGCTTCTGCTCAAAGCTTTTTTTGTCGTATGGGCCATATCGGTACACTTTGGAAAAAGATACTGCGTCTGTTACGCTGAATGTATCGTTTGTCGCTGGCATTTGAGAGTAAATGATAAATTGCAATTTTAGCAACAAAGTTCTGTCGTACACTACCTCCAGGGTCGGGTAGTCCGCGGCTGTTCAGGGAGTACGGTCTCGAGTAGTGGCAGGAGCGGTAGCACAAGATAACTTAATATACCAAAAAGCTTCTTGTTTCTTTCTCTCACTCAGCTTAGGCAAGAGGTAGTAAATGTAAGACTGAGACTAATGAACGAGGGCCTACCGCCAGCTCGCTTTCCTATACACGACACCGCTTCAGTTTATCTTGATCAAAAGAGTCCTTCTCCATGACATCCGTCCTCGAGCGGCGACAGGAAGGTCCGAGACGCGGTCCACCTTGCGCATACGGCCTTGTCCCCAGCCACGTAAGACGATAGGAGGGAACTCACACACCGCTCCTTTACTCCATCGTAGCGCTCCAGTACAATCACATCATAACTTCACCGGTCTCATGTGCGAAGTGAGTGGGAGCTTGCGGGGTCAACGGGAACCAGCCGCCCGCCGTCGCAGCTCGTTGACCTTCGCCGCGATTCCTTGGCACAAAAGCCTGCCCGCCAGCGCCTGGCACGACACCTACATTCCCGGGTACGGGACATACTCCCCGACTTGGAGTTTGCCGTCTTCGGCGAACGGATGGCCAATGCTGGCGGCGCAGGCGAGCCATTGTTTCGGGCGCACCCGAAAGGTCGATAGGATGGTCCGGCGGTTGCTCGGTTCCATAGGAGTTACCCAGGAACGCTTCCGTAGCAGGGGCACCTTCTTCCGCCGCTTGAAAGTCGTGTAACACTTCGATACCGTCCTTGTACCGCAAGCGTTCCAAGCAGAGAACCTCGGCACGCCTACGCTTTGAAGCGTTCAGTTGGGTGTTAGCCAAAGCTTGACCGACCACACTCTGGGGAGCCATCGAAAGCAGCGGGTTATCCTCTTCGCACAGACGCAGTGCGTGCGAAATCACACCGGTCACTACGACGATAAGAGGTCCTAGCAGGTCCCAGCGAGTCCATTCGTAACAGTAGTCGTACGTCACTAGCAGCATAAGTCCGATGGCGACACCGATAGGTCCTTGTAGAACGAGCTCCACTAGGTCGTAGAGGTTAATAGGTACGAACAGCAGCAACGACAGGCACAGCAATGCGACCCAGCAGACGAACTTGCCAACGCCATAACAACGAAGTAGAGTAGCCCGGCTGGCTTCCCATGAAGCGTTCCAGTAACGCTTCGCGGAGTCCTTAGTGTCCACGAGCACGTTAGGTAGGTACTCGGCGAAGGTGACCCTGCAAGCTATCCACCAACTGCGGAGCATCCTCCCATAAGCACCGTATCTCGCATCACCGCCCTGAAGGACTAAGGTAGGTGCATTAAAGAAAACGCTCCATGCCGCGAAAGCGTACACCGAACCGCGTAGCTGGCGGAATTCACGGTCTTGCAGAGTGTGTCGGTAAGAAGAGGCACACTCTCCACAGATTTCGAGGTTCATGGATAGAACGCGCCAAACCTGCGTCAGGAACACCCACCCGACGCTCCTAATGGGAGTCGTCAGTACCCAGACGACGATCACGCTGGTGTATACCGGCCATAGCTCCCACCGCGCGTATTCCAGGACGAGGCTTGCTTGAGCCCCCATTCTTTGTGACGAACTTTCACAAATAAGAAGAAGACACGTCCGACTCCGTCTTTCTCGTAGCTACCGTGGGGCGTACCGTTCCTCCAACTTCGTGGTCACTGCCCATCAATCGGTCACAGTCGACATCTGGGAGAGGACAGTCGACACCCAACGGCGGGGTTCTCGAGAAACGCCAGAGAGACGGAGGCGGCAACCAGCCTGCCAATTTTCCGTCTCATTCGGCAATTTGCCTCCACGCGACGCAGACGCCAGCACCCGACGACGCTTCTCCCAGCACCAGCGGCATGGGCGGCTCCGGCGATAAGGGTCGCTACAAGAAACTCCGTGAGGTCGTCGAGGAGGATTCCTCCGACTCGTCTGAAGGAACGCCTCGACCGCAGGACTCCGCCGCCGATGTCTGTTTCTGGCTGGCGATGCGCGACGTGCTCGCCATCAACGAAGGAACGGTGGGGATGGGGATACTGGACGAGATAGCGGCGGCCATCCTCCAGGGCAGCGGTAGGGCCAGCGATGCCTTGACTGGTCCCGTTATGATCCTGCCTTCGCCCTCGCGACAGCACGCCCGCGGAAAACCACCACAGGATCGCCGCTTCGCTAGAGTCTCGCTCCATGCGCAACAGAACGCTAGCCCGGGTTCGGGAAAGAAGAAGACGCAAAGCTCTCATGGCACGTCTTCGCAGGGGCACAAGGACCGGTCCCCTCCTTCATTCGACTTATTATTCGAGCTCGCCGACGGGACTCCCCCGCGGGTGCGCCACGATCTCGAGAAGATCTATCAAGAGGCCGTTTTGCTCGGGCTGGAGCCGTTCCAGTTGGCTTTCCCGTGGAGAGGGTCCGTCCTCTGGTACAGTCCCTTCGATTTTCTCCTAGTTCACGTAGCGCATTGGCGCTTCTGGGACAGGAACCGCGCCCGCTTCTGGGACTGGCAGCTCAATGCGCCTCTCAAGAACTCCAGCGCGCGCCGTAAGGCTAAGATGTCGGCTCTCGTGGCCCGCGTGCGCTTCCTTAGTGTCTGCATTGAAACGTGGGGTTACTACGGCTTTCTCGAACTGTTCGAGGGGTGCACGAACCGGCGCCGTTTAATGTAGATGGGCGGGTAACCAGGCCGGAACACTCCTGATGCCAAGTCGTACCGGGGCCCCGTGATCGACAGTTTGACCCACCTATATCAGCACGACCAAGAAGGTTACGTTCGACGCATCCGGGGCGCTCTGAAGCCTTTCAGCATCGACGAGGGCGGCTTTGCTATTATGACGGAGCTCTTATTCCACACTGGCGCCCTGGATCCGAACAGCGCGAAGGCAGACAGTCAGCTCTCGGATCGCGCCTTGGCTTGGGTACTTCACGACGTCAAGTCCAAGACCAAGCACGCTTCTCATTGGGTTGGAGAATTCTCAGACGGCGTGTGGCACGCTCTTAATCACTGCCCACGCCTCAAGAAGCTGGAGGTCAAGATATCCCGCGAACTCCGCGATGGGACGCTCAAGGCACCTAGGATCGCTCCCTTCGATTCCTCCGAAGCCGATCAGGACGGGTACGCGTCGTTTGAGCGTACCAACGGAGCCCTCACCGCGTCTTGGGCAGGGGTCGAGGAAGAAGACGCGGAATCGGAGGAAGAAGAGTTCGAGAACGAGGACGACGGACCCTGACGGCAAAAACGCACGGGGCTACGAATCCAGCTCGGACGAGAGTGGGGTCGGTAGCAAACCTCCCGTCAAGCGTCTGCACTTGTCACGTTCTCCTCCTCCTAAGTCGAAGAAGTCGTCCAAGCGTTCCATGTCACGCTCTCGTTCACCCCGGCGTTCGTACAAGCGGAAGAGTCGCTCGCGACCGCGCGAGCGTTCATCTACGCCCGAGCGACCTCCCTTCCCCAAGCGCACAAGCTGTAAGCGCAAGGCTAGCACCTCATAATCGGAGCGATCGCGTTCGCCTACTCCAGTAAAGAAGAAGTTCCGACGCACACTGTCGCCCAAGCGTTCTCGCCATCCGTCACAGTCTCGGTCACGATCGGCGTCTCCGGAGAAGAAAAAGTCGAGACGTACGCTTTCTCCTAAGCGTCCGGCGTCGCAGTCCAAGTCGTCGACCAAGCGGGATTCGGATCAGGCCACTCGACAGCGTTCGGCGTCTAAGTCTCCTCCTTCTAAGGAAAAGGGGGCGGCGGAGACTGCTTCTTCAAAGCACTCCAAGTCACGGTCGCGTTCGGCCTCGCCCGCCAAGAAGACTCGACGCACGCATTCGCCCAAGCGTTCGGCATCGCCGGCGGGGTCGTCGTCCAAGAGGTGAGCTTCGCGAGGCTCGCGTCGGCGTCCAGCTTCGCGTTCGTCATTTGCGAAAGAGACAAAGAAGGTTTCGTCTCCGAAGCGTTCCCCACATCGTTCGCTCTCTCCGCCTCCTGAGACGAAGAAGCCCGAAGAGTCGCCAGACAAGCAAGCAGCGGAAGCTCCGTCGGCCACCAAGAAGACTTCCGAGAGACCGAGGAGCGAGCCGAGTCACATTCACCTTCGCCTAAGAAGGCTACGGTGTCTCCGGACCGTTCGTCGTCCAAGTCGCCACCGTCGAAGAAGTCAGCGTAGTCACGCTGTCCAGCGTTCCTTTTCCACGCCCGCAGTGATCCAGACCGTCCCAATAAGAAGCGTGTAGGAGAAGTAGTGTCGTTTCCTAACTAATTTTTTGTTTTGTTTTTCTTTCAACAAGCCCCTTGTAGAATTCATCTCGCTTCCGATGACTTGTTGGTCTCCCTTCGTAATGCATGTGGCTTGAAACCGTTTCGTAATATCCAAAAATAAGCAAAGAAAAAATAGGAAGTGTTTCACAGCACACTCCCCATCAAGACTGACTTTAGAGTCCACCGTGACTCGAAAGACCAATCTCACTCCACTACTCTTTAGAAGAGTAGTTCATCTTCGTCCACAGCGGCGTTAGCTTCTTCCAGGCGCGCGCTGCGGCGAAGTTCCGGAAGCCCAGCCTCCTTCCTTCTCGTGTCTTCGAACGCTTTAATCAGAGCGGCGTAAGTAGGCAGTAGAGTATTTCTTGGTCTCCATAAAGTCTCGTAAGTCGCCAATAACACTTGAAACTGTTCCTCTCGATTCTTCTTGCGTCTCGCAATGATGTCTATCACTGGGCATGGTACACCTGTCAAAGCCGTCTCCTCACCACCAATGAGCAGTCTTTTCACGTAACTAGTGGAAGGGAGATCATATTCGGTCAAAGGACCGTCGTCATCCAAGCTGGGGTTGGTCAGTACTCCCTCCGGCACTTCAGACGGGAACGGTCTACTCCAGCGTCCACGGAAATGCTTCAAGCGGTTGACATTGATGGTCACCACTCGGCTCGGATAGGTAGGAATGGCTATACGATAAGCGTTTTCACCCACTGTTCCCACCACACGAAAGGGACCATGCCACGAGAAGGCTAGCTTCTTGGTCGTCCGTTCGCCACGCCGAGCCCTGAAATACTGGTACACCCACACCGGGTCGCCTTCTGCGAACTTCACCGTCACTTGACTGCCCAACCGTAGTTCGTGCCGACCTTGAGCCTTCAGAAGTTGGCGTTCTACCATGCGTCTAGTGTCACGGAAAGACAAGAACAGTTTCCGACGATAGCTAGCGACCTCATTGCTCTTCCACTCGTTGCTCGTATTGAGGAACGCTAGGTCCAGAGGCAATACTAAGTCTCTACCATAGAGACTGAAGAAGGGTGAATCACTCAACGCCTCATGATAGGAAGTACGGTAAGCAAACAGTACCCGCGGCAAGTACAAATCCCAGTCGGTCTGCGACTCGTTGACGTACATTCGAAGCATTCCCAAGAGCGTACCATTGAAACGCTCTACCAGTCCTTGCGTCTGAGGATGATAGGCAGCGCCGAACAACTTCTTGATTCCGAGAGTCTCGTAGAAGGAGCGAGCCAATCCCGAGATGAAGTTGGAACCTTGGTCACTGAGCAGCCGCTCAGGAACACCATGGCGGGAGATCACTTCGTTCACCATCACTTCCACGAACGTTACCGTATCAAGCCGAGCCACCGGGAACGCCTCCACCCACCTAGTGAAGTAGTCCGCGAAGACCAGAATGAACTTGTTACCTCTGGGGGTAGCCATCAAGGGGCCTACAGCATCGACGACCAACAAGGAGAACGGTCCGGATAACTCTTGCACAGGCATCTTCTGCATGAGACCATTCTTCCACGGTCGATAACCTTTACCACTTCTACAGACAGTACACTCCCGAACGTACTCAGCTACATCCTTCTTCCAACCGTGCCAATAGGCATGCTAACGGACTCGCATATCCATCGTCTTGGTAACTCCCGCGTGTGCCGATAACACATCCTTATGACAGTGGTGAAGAGCGGTTGAGGAGCGCCAGCGGGATCACGGGCACTTCAAGGTTGGGCGCGGGTCCAGCTCGAGCCTTCAGGTGTACTCGACGCATCAAAACACCGTTCTTCACAGTGTAGTTAGGAGCCATCAGTAAGACCTTCGTCCGTAGCTGGGGGTCCAAGGCGAGAGCTTTGTCGTTCAGGAACGCGATCATCGCCTGGATCCAAGGCGTTCTCTTCTGTTTCTCTAAGAATCGAGTCTGCTGTAGTCCGAAAACATCGACCGGGGACACCAAGAGCTGTTCCTCGGGGTCGTCTTCCTCCGCCCATCGACAGTCTGCATCAAGCACGCTCCAACTGCTAGCTTCGAGGAGTCCACATACAGCTGGAAGCGTTTCGAGAAGTCAGGATACACTAGGATAGGAGGTTCCACCAGTTTGCGTTTCAGTTGTAGGAATGCTGATTCACAGTCTTCGGTCCAGACGAATTGAGCTCCCTTCATCTTCAAGCGTTCGATCGGAGCCGAAATCGCAGCGTACTCAGCAATGTAGCGTCTGAAGTAGCTCGTCAGGCCCAGGAACGCTCAAACCGTATGCAGATCGTGAGGTCTCTGGACGTTCATCACTGATTTCACCTTTTCAAGGTTGGGCAGGATGCCCGAAGGAGTGACGATGTGTCCCAGGAACGCCACTTGGTCCCGGGCCCACTTGCACTTCTTCATCTTGAGCTTGAAACCAGCTGATCGGAAACGTTCCAGTACTTGCTTTAGCCGTACTAAGTGAGAAGAAAGACTTCGCTGAAGACCACACAGTCATCGAGGTACACCAGACATGTTCTCCACTTGAGATCCACCAGAACCGTCTCCATCAGGCGCTCGAAGGCCGGAGCAGCATTGCACACAGTCCGAGGGGCATCACCAGTTATTTGAACAGACCGTACTTACAAGTAAAAGCTGTTTTCTCCACACTATCAGCAGCCATAGGGACGTTCCAATATCCAGAGGCAATATCCATAGTTGAGAACAGTTTGGCGTTCCCTAAAACGTCCAGGATATCGTCTATAAGGGCATGGGGTAACAGTCCTTGATGGTGAAAGCGTTCAACCTTTGGTAGTCAATACAGAACCGTATCCCTCCGTCAGGCTTGCGGATCATCAGAACAGGGCTGACCCACGGACTGGTAGGAGGTTCTGACTCAAGTATTTTAGGATCTCGGATTCTATGACGTCGCCCTCGGCATTGGACACTCGGTAAGGAGGTTGTTTAATCGGCGCGTGGTCGCCCGTGTCGATCGAGAATTCCAGCAGATCAGTACGGCCAGGACGCATAGAGGTCTCAACGAACATGCCCTTGAACGGTTGCAAAACATCGCGGAACAGTTCTCTCTGTTCGTCTCCGAGCTTAGAGCTCTCCAAGTCGACTTCCAACTCTTCCTCGGGGTCACGGTCCGGGTCAGGCGGAGGCGTTTCAGTGTTCTCAGGCCTCGCGTCCGTGGCACCTTTGACAGAGTGGATCCAGTCAGCAGGCTCTCTGGGGATAACGTACTTGGGTGGCTGCGGTAGCGGAGGGATCGACTTTGCCAGACTCTTCGAACCGCGCTTGATAGTCGAAGTTCCCATCGAGAAGGCCGACTCCGGGACTACCGTTAAATAGGCTAACAGCGTTCCCCTTTTAATAATCACGTCTTCCCCAGTAGGGTTGCACACTTCTACAATCACTTGACCCTTACAGACTGTACACAGTGAGCGAGCGATCTTGACAGTATCATCCAGAGTCGCGAGACCCTCGACAAGAACGGTCGTACCGTCTTCGACCTCACCCTGGACGTCAGCGACCACAAGAGCTTGCGCTCCACGGTAGACACGAACATTAGACGTGATTTGAGACATGTAGCACTCTTCGACGCGAGAAGAACCGATCGGGAACACCTCTCCAGTGTCCTTCAGCGGCACAGTGTTAGCGTCCAGATCTACCACGGCCCTGAATTCTCGTAGAGCGTTAGTCCCTAGGATAGCATCCACGTGTAGAGTATCGACGACTGCGAACGGAATTCTTCTCTCGACGGATCCTAGCGTCACCGGCAGGTCAATGACACCTCTGATGGAAATAACGGATCCGGACACTCCCTTCAGGCTTCCAACATAGGGCATCCTTGGAGCGTGACTTAGGCCTAGGCGAGCTAATTCGCGGCTGTGCACCAGACACGCTACTGCCTCAGAGTCGATTAGCAGTTCAGCAGGAGTGTCCTCTATGATACCCCACGATAACGCTTCTACTCCGCCAACAGATCCAATCACACGCTTGCCGTTCGGGACCACTAAGTCGTCATCTTCGGCCGAGGTATCCTCCATAGAGTCAAGCACTTCTAGGAGTCCAGGATTTCGCTTCGGAGCGGGTCGGTCGGCCGCAACGTTCACGTAACCATACAAACCATTTTCCGAGTCTCCCGACGAGCAGCGTAACCCAATAGCTTCAGAGCGTCGGCTGAAAAGAGAAGAACAGTCAAAACTAACCCGTTTCGCGAGGGGTGTCTTCTCAGGGTCAGGTTCTTTCGGACGACATTTGCGGCAAGGGGACTTCCGCTCTATGATCTTCACGCGCTGTTTGTCTCCTTCCTTACGATAAAGCTCCAGGATTCTCCGCACCAGCAGATTTTCAAGCTCGACTGCAGACGGATCAAGGGAACGCTTGAGAGTGTCCCGAGTCCTGGTCTCAAGGTCCTGCTTACATATAGGAACGCTTCCCTCTTCCATCAGTCTCTCGGTCCTCAACTTTTCAGCATGGCAACCGGGGCACAGCGATCCTTTCTGAATTTCTTCGGTCTTCACGAAATAATAAACAGTCTGCCAGATTAGAGCACGCCACCGCTCAGGCACTATTCCGTCAGCGATGAGAGCATCGTGGTCCTCCGCGGAAGCACTAGAGAGGTTACACGGCTGTCGGCTGAAGTCTAAGGCGATATTGGCCTCGATCACGGTAAGGTCCACGACTTCCGGTTTCTCTGCAGGGGTTGACCCACTCGATTCAGGAAAGTGAACGGTTTCCACCTTAATCTCCTTGAGGGGAAACACTTTGGGATCGGTTCCTCCCCCCTCGTCTCGGCCATCCGAGTCGGTCGCCACTACTGAGCCGACACGATCCGAAGGCTCTTCCTTGAAATTACGGTTGGCACGCTTGGCCGCGCCCGTCGAGGCCAGCGTCTTGCGATACCACTCCAATCAGTATTCAGGGGTAGACAACCGTCCGGGTGAAGACTCACGAGTCCGCTGTAGTTTCTCCTCAGGAACGCCAAGAAGTGTACTGAGCTCGGCTAGGGACAGTTCCCTAGACCGTTCAGCGTTCTCATCTTGTCTACGTTTCAGCTCGACCTCGTCCAGGGGAAACAGTCTATCTTCGAGCTCTTCGTCGT
Source organism: Phytophthora infestans T30-4 (assembly GCF_000142945.1). Lineage (NCBI taxonomy): Eukaryota > Oomycota > Peronosporomycetes > Peronosporales > Peronosporaceae > Phytophthora > Phytophthora infestans. The sequence continues at coordinate 1,085,574 of NW_003303742.1, forward strand.
ATTCCTCCTTCTCGTCAGCTTCTCCAATGTCCTTTCCTTCTTGTAGGGCATCCAGTTCCTCCTGCGAGAGCACTCGCGCGTACGAAGGCGTTATCTCGGGTTCTTCGGCAGGGGTTGCGATCTCTTTAGCGTCCCTCTCCGGGCTAGTGTATTCATCCAGGCTAGTCTCCGAGTCCGTTCTTTCCAGTTCAACGCCATCGGGAATGCCTTCCTCAGCGACTATAGGCTCTTCCAGTTGGGTTTGAACGAACACTTCTCTCTCTTCTTGACTGTGTCCGCTCCGACCCCGGTGACTGCTCGGGTCGTTAACGATGTTAGCGAGCTTACTCACACTCGACACCACACTCTCGCAGCTATCCTTCACTATTGGGACTCCTCGTTTCACTACGTTCTCAGGTTGTAGTTTTATCTCTCTCAGGTAACACGGCTCCTCTGTTACTGTTCTCTCGTTGCGTCGGCCACTCACCTCGTTACTGTTACTGTCTTCTTCTTCTGCACTCTCTTGTACTGCACTCTCTCGTTCCACACTCCACTCTTAGCTTGCTCCGGGGACCATCGACACACCGTCTCGTACGGGCTCGAGGGCTCCAAAGGTCATAGGTATTCCTTGCCTATTTATTGTAGTTACACACTCTCTTTCTTCAGGCGATTCACACTTATTCAACACGGTGGGTTTTACTCCACCCAGCATAGGACGCACTTCATACCTCACGGTCGACTCCTCCAAGGCGTTCAAAGTGTTCCTACTTGTGTCGTTCTATTGGGAAGGAGCGACACTCCCTTCCCCTCCCTCTCGCCCCCATCACTGCTGTCGGGGCGCTTGTCCTTGGACTGGTGTAGACGCTTGAGGAGCAGTCGTTCCAAGAGTCTTCCGAAACGCCTTCAAAGGACAGTCCGAAAGCAAGTGACCAGGTTTGTCACACAAGAAGCACTTACGACCGTTCCTCGGCGGGTTGTTCCGATAACCGTTCGTAGGAGGATGCTCACACTCGACGCTGATATGACCCACAGCCTTACAGCTGGTGCAAGTCGTCTTACTTCGGCGACAGTTGAGCCGCTTACATCCAAGAACATGACACCTACCACACACAATCTGACCGTATTGGGTGTACAAGTCCGGGCCTTGACGAATGCCACGGAACGGGGTAGTAGGAGTGGTCGCGGCAGGTTGAGCCTGAGGTATCGGAACACTCTGAGCAGGAGGAGAGTAAGCAGCTGCTACATTCATGGCAGGAGCCGGGTAAGCAGCAGCCAGAGGACGTTCCAGCAACTGTTGCTGTTGTTGCTGTTGCTGCACTAGCAAATTCTGGGTCTGTTGCATCATGTTCATCATCCGTTCCAAAGCAGCGTTCTCGGTGCGAATCGTCGAAGTGTTCTCGAACTCCTCGTCGTTGTCGGAAGGGAGATGCATGTTCTTGAACAGTAACTGTGTTACATGTGGTGTAGGGATTTCCAGATTCGACCATACGCCGACCTACTTTAGGTCAAGAATCGGCTCGGTCTGATAACCCAGAGCTTAGGAGCCAAGGATCACGGTAAGTACTCGGCGATCTGTCCGGATATGCTATCCGGACAGCCGCTGAGCTCAACGGTCGCCGGAACTCAGCTGAAGGGTCGGTAGAGATCCGAAACGACTACATTTCATTAGATATTTGTATGAGAAGCATAGGATTAAATAGGGGGAGCCGAAAGGGCTCCCAGAAGATAATAGAGCAGAATTTTACTAGTCCAAGACACGTGTACACTTTTCCGGTAAGTCCCTGCATAGGGCTGGATTATGCCTGCCGTCAATACTCGAGAGGCATAGCTTGTAGGGTATTGACTGGTAGCGCCAAGAGATTAGGTCGGTCCGGGTAGGACAAAGTATCGCTACGCGCGAAAGAAAGTCCCGCATACTCAGCGGGCCGGTACGTCGGATAGCCCGGGTGCCGTAACACTTCTAGCTGAGCTGCCTCTGCGCTCGGTGACCTGTAAAAGCGCTCCCGCGCCGTCGTCCATCCTTTGGTGGAGGGCACAGGGTTGTGAACGAGCTCAGCCGAACCAAACTCGGCGGAGCCTCGGAAGTGATCTGACTTGGTTAGTCGGAACCGGGTGGAAGCGAGCCACTCGTCTGTCCCGGAAGGGCCGGACCGCGAGGGGGCCACCCTCTGCGCAGGCCATACAAACCGCCGACCTAACTCGGCGATTCGTTGTGGTTTGTGTAAGGAATCCACATCTGACGATACTTGTGTGTTCTACTACACCACAACTGGTGCCGCGACCCGGGAACAGGAGTGGGTGCTTGTTTTTATAGGTGCCAGCTAACGAAGTTAAGAGGAAGAGAAGAGAAAGAGAAGAGTGAAGATGGTCAAGGGATCAGCAACTCCGAGCGACGGAAGCCCAGCGACGGCTGGAGGATCGCCTCTCGCGGGGTCGGACCCGGCGGATCAACGACTCATCGCCATGACGATGGAGGTGGGACGAACCGTCCAGTTCGACGAAGATGGCCAAGACCAGGAGAGCGAGAACGGAGATGCAAGTGAAGGAGAGTATGAAGAGAAGGCCGAGACCGCTGAGCTCGGAGAAACGAAGACTACCGCCGAGCTACTTGGCGAGGTGGAAGAGTTGACGCTGCAGGTGGGACGCATGGGAGCCCTTACGTCCTGTCGAGCGCAACTTATCCGCCGAGCTCGACGAAGGTGCGGACGATGAAGAAGATGAAGAAGAACATGGCGTTGCTCAAGGGGACCGTCCGCCCCTTATTCCGAAAGCGACGAGAAACGCCGATACGCCGAGCGCCAATAAAGTGTTGGCTCGACTCGGCGAGGAGATGAGAACGAGATCGGAATGGATGATGATGTTCGCGCCTGTAGCGATGGCGCAGGCGAAGTGGCCGATGTTGGGTCCCGAGTTAACTCAGCCGGTGCGTGCAGCCAACATCAACCAGTTGGTGGAAGAAACTGTGTTGCTGTTGAAGGCGATGGGCTATCGGTGCAACAGCCGACCAAACAGCCTCATCCTGTCCGACTGGAGTCTGACCCGTGGCGGAGCCGAACTCTGGCAATGGAAGAAGAAGCTGAGAGTGGCGTTTAGATTGGAGAAAGCCCCTGGTGGAACGAAGAAGGTGTACAGCCGAGTAGCCGAGCTCAAACCACTCGGCGAGGACCCGAGCAAGATTCCTTTGCCGAAGACCCCGGAGACGAAGAGACGTGAAGTGTTCCGCGCTACGCAAGGAACTCCGTACTTCGAAGACTCTCACATGCTGACTCCACTGAAGCTAAACCCGACTCAGCCAGCGCCGAGTCGTGGGCAGCGAAATGTAGGTCGTTACCGTGAATTGTATGACGCTGCAGATGGGGCTGAGGCTTACGAGGAGGATGAAGAAGACGACGACGCCTTCAACGTGAGAGGTAACCGTGAGGAAACCGTAAAGGACTACATCCGAAACTTGAGCTTTGACGCGACTGAAGAGGACTCGACGCAGTACCTCGAAGTCCGAACCCACGCCTCGCTCGACAAAATCGCCGAGTTCGAAGGAAAGCGCTACCGCTCTGACGCGTCGCTCCAGTGGCTCAAGCGTTTCATCTACGAGATGAAGAGCACCAGGATGCCCCAAAGTGCATGGTGCGAGCCTTTCTCGCTATGCTTGGGACGCCCGGCGAAGAGTTGGTACAGGCAGCTGCCGAAGAAGACTCAGCGACGTTGGAAACTACTCAGCGAGGCGTTCCTGGATTATTATTGCTCACAGTTCGACCAATCCGCCCGCACTCGTTACTACTCGGCGAGACGTAACGTCAACGAACCGATCTGCGACTTCCTGATCCGACTCAACGGGTATGCTCGGACGGCCAAGATCCAGTACGAGAAGGGTGGCGCCGTAGCAGCTGACCATGTCGAACACTTCTTGCTGCATTGTGGTGATGACGATGTGATGGATTTGATGTACCCCTTGCAGTTGGAAGACATCAGTAAGGTGGAACAGATAATCAATCGTCGGATCCTCGGCGAGAAGCGAAAGAAGCAACGCGACCGACTCGTGATCGCACGAGGTCGAGATGACAAGCGGAAGGATCAGAGCCGCCGAGATGAGAAGCGAAGTCGCAAGGAAGAAAACCGCGACCGCCGAGTCACTGTCGTTGACGCTGACTCCGACGGAGAGGGACTCATCGATCAGAATCCGCCGAGCCCGTACAACTCCGAAGATGAATGGGATGATGAGGACCAGTCCGGAGGATACGACTCAGCGGAAGACGAAGACTACATTGACGCCGGCGTTTCCAATGATAAAGAAAATACACCGGACCGCCGGGAGAACTCGGCGGGAGACCAGAAGGGCTCGAACCGAAGCTGGGGAAACTCAGCGAACCGACCTCCGCGACCGTACAACCAGCATGAACAGTCGAACCGTGGAGATGGATCACGCGACAACACCCAACGAGGACCTTGTGCAGCTTGTGGAAGTATGGGGCACTCGGCTCACTACTGTCGACGACGCTGCAAATTCTGCAGACAAGCCCATGAAGGCGGCCAGTGCGAGCTGTTTCGTCAATATGAGAAGCTGGCTGCGTTCGTGAAGAACTCTGTCGACAAGTCGCAAGTGCCAGAAGACCTGCAAAACCTTTACGCGCCGAGTGATTTAAACTCGGCGGCCCGCCACTGACTGGGTTGGAATATGCCGGGCTGCCACAGTCAGCTGAACCTGCAGTTGAGGCGAACTTCTTGTTTGCCTTCGTAGGCGAAGCAGGACGGCCCGAGGGAAGAAGCGGGGATGGCAATTGGATGTGTGAAATCGACGGAATTGAACCTGAGCTCGGTGAGTTAGATGATAACAACCGAGCGATTGCAAGTGTAACTCGGCAGTCAGACCAAGCTGTGCATCGTACCAGGATAATGAAGCTGCTTCCGGGAGAACGGCTGGGATGGTGGTCAGCACAGACGTTTGATCGTCGAGTTAGAATGAGAGCCCTCGTATTGAGTGCAGTGAACGACCGAAGGACCAAGATATTATTGGATACCGGAGCAAATGTCTCGGCGATAAGTGAGTACTTCGCGAGGAAACTGCGTCTCAAGAGAGTGGCCAGCAGAGATAAGCGAATTGACATACAAGGAATAAGTAAAGACAGGATGGTGACAACGTCAAGAGCAGTGGTGAAGGTGACACTCGGCTGGGAAGTGGCATACGAGTTTGAAGTATGGATAATGCCTCATCATGCCGGAGTCGATCTAATTCTCGGCACCGACTTCATGATCCCAGCTGGAATCCGTCTGGATCTGTACAACTCGGCGGTAAAGCTACCCGATGAGATGGTGATCCCACTCATCCGATCAAGTAATGCACCGACCAAGACCGAGTTCGGACCAAATGTCCCATGTGGGCCACCAGACGGGTTGACGATCGAAAGTCGAATGACCGCTGAGTTCAAATTGCCCAGGCGACAACCCAGTGAGTCGACGCATGACTTGTGGGTGCGACGGACGAAGGGTTGGATTCCGACGGTTGTTTTTAATCGCCGAGGAAGAGCAACCCATGTCCTGATTACGAACGTACGACAGACGTCAGTCTGGTGCCCACCTCACTTTTATGTGATAAAATGGCAGCCACATGGAGTACTGGCCAATGAGGGATATGTCCGCGTGACCTCGGCGTAGTACCGTGACTGGCAGATATTGGCCTTTGAGTCGGCGATGGATAAAGATTTGCTGCAGAAAGAACAACGACTGTACGACGACTGGTTGTCACACCAGCCGCCAGCTGTGGAAAGACGAAAATACCCAACTCCGACGGCGGTGGAAAGACGACCTCTTCCAGTGGAAAGTAGACCAGAATTAACATGCGCCGAACGCTGGAGAAGGATCGAAGCCGACACTGAAGCCGGCGACTACGAGAAGCGTCGCGGTAACGCAGACGTCATATCGACTTCAGGGGTGACAAGGGGTGACCCGGCTATAAACTCAGCGTTCAAGCTGGAAGACGTCCGAGCGGACCGTACGTCGGTGCTACACGATGGCCAAGATGTCTCCTATCAGCTGTCCAAGTTTGAAGACGATGGCGCCATTTCTGACGTCAACACGAACTCAGCGATTGAAGGAACAAGTGAAGTAAGGGCCACGGAAGACGTGTCGGCGACTGAAGACTCAGCTATAACGGAAGGAGACCTTGAAAAACGCTCGGAGCACGCCCTATGTGACGCTCAACCCGTTGCTGACAACCGAGCCAAGTTTGGAATAATTAGACCAAGTTCTGCAGCCGCGGTGAACTCAGCGATGGGTACACCGGAAGCCTGCATTACCCAGTCGGCGGCGGTGGACTCGGCGTCAGGAGATCTAAACTCTGAGAGCGCCTCGGACGTGGGCACAGCATGCGGTGAGGATGCCAGCTATACCGAAGACGCGTTTGCATGCACAGAAGTTAGTTCTACCGTCACAACCAACTCAGCGATTGATCACTCCGACGCGACCAAGGACTATGATAATCGGGAGGTATTACTGCCTGAAGGAATAAAGCCGAACGACGACCCAGCTACGACGGACTCAGCGTTGGAGACTATGGAAACTACGACCTGTCCGAAAGTGGTTATACAATATGACGATGATACCATCTACCTCGGAGCCAAGTTTGAGAACGCAGGAGTCAGATCGACCATCGCAGTGAACTCAGCGAATACGGACCCTGACACAGCCGACAACTATGAATTACCAGAGGTATTACTGGTGGAAGGTACTATAGCTGAGATCGGAGTGACGAACTCAGCGGCGACGGTGTTCGACCCCGGCGGAATTGACTACGATTTAGGACACGATGAAGGTGACGAGTGCAGCTCGACGAGAGACGCAACGGAAACTCTAAGACAACACTACTTGGCTATCGCTACGACCGAAGACGAGCAAGAGGATGATGTGGACGATAGTACGACCAACGCCTTTGAGCGTAGTGGAACAGATTTGGAATTGACGGACTACGCTCACGAGCTGGCCTTCCTTCCCGATCTTACTGAAGTTGAACCTACCGAACTCGACTATGGCGCTGCAAACGTCAAGTCGAGTAGTCATACGCCAGCACAGTCGGCTAAATTGGTGGCAGAGCTACAAAAGCACGAAGGGATAATGATTTCAAGTGGTAATGCCCTGCCGCCTCCAGCGTACGGAGCATTGTGCGACATCGACGTTCAAGGACACGCACCCATTAAGCAGAGAGCTCGGCGGATACCTCTCCGCCACTTGAGCAAACTTTACGAGTTGTTGAAGGGGCTGCTTCGAGCTGGGTTGATATCATTCTCGAGCAGCCCTTGGGCCTCGCCAGTGGTGATAGTGCTCAAGAAAAATGGTAGGGATATTCGACTATGCATTGACTATAAACTGGTTAATGCGGTTACGACACCGATGGAATACGCTATGCCACTGGTTGATGACCTGCTTACCGAATTGGAAAGCTACTTGTGGTTTTGCTCGCTCGATGCTGCGAGTGGATTCTGGGCAGTCTTGATGACACGCCGAGCTCGGCAGATCTCAGCGTTCGTATGTGCACTTGGACACTTTGAATGGTTACGAATGCCATTTGGATTGAAGAATGCGCCTATGATTTACCAGCGACTAATCAACAACGCTCTATGGGGATACGTTCAACCAAAAGGAGGATGGCAACAGTTTGCCGAACGAATGGCTGTTGCTGAAGCCGAGTCGGGAACTCGGCGAGTTGAGCTCGACGGAATCAGCGATTCAACGCAGAGTCAGCTGACGAAGTTTGAGGCTGACCACCAATCACAAGCTGACTGCGATCCGGTCCAAGACCTGGTCAATGGACCGGACGGCGACATGTTTGCTGATGGAGAACCTGACCAGTCTTCCTTGATTCCGGTGTTCAAGCTGAGGTCGTTTGTCGATGATATCTGTTTTGGAGGGGAGACGTTCGACGCCTGCTTGGAGACACTCGACCGATTGCTAGCCCGGTTCGCAGAATGTCGAATTAGCATCAGCTTTACCAAGAGTACCTTTATCCAACCCAAGGTTGATTTCCTATCGCACGAGATTACGCCGAGTGGCATACGCGCTGATGCGAAGAAGATAGCCGCGATCGCCGAGCTCGCCTTCCCGAAATCGAAGAAGGGGATGCAAGCGTTCCTCGGTGCCCTCAACTTTTACGGCCGATTCATCCAGAACTTGGCTGTTTACGGAGCAGTACTCTATCAGCTAAAGGATACGGACTTTGGCCCTGGGGGTGACCTAGCGTCAGCAAAAGCATCATTCGCCGAGCTCAAAAGACGGGTAGCAGAAGCTCCAATTCTGCGTCATTTCGACTCGGCGAAAGAAGTCCACATAATGTTGTACGCCAATGAGTCGGCGCTGAGCAGTACGTTGATGCAACCACACGACGACAAGCTGCACCCAGTTCGCTTCTGCGGACGCGTACTAAAGGAGAACGAACTCGGCTATCATCCCGCTGAGAAAGAAGTAGTCGCGCTGTTGCAATTGCTGAAAGTGTGCTACACTCTCTTGGCGGGAAAGACGCTTCACGTCTACACCCGTTTCTCCACGCTGGAGTGGGTGTTTAAGTCAAAGTCGCTGTACGGTCGCGCAGTCAGTTTCGCAGTTATATTGTCGCCCTACGATTTGAAGGTGAAACGAGTACGTGAGCGAGATGTAGACTTCTCCCAGTTGCTCCAGGCGTCGATAACCCCGTTTATCGGACTCGACGATTCCTTGAAGCACCTGGCACCTCCCTCCAAGAACTCGGCGACAGTTCGAATGGACCCAGCGCTGCTATATGCCCGAATACCAGCTGACTTTGCAGGATGCGTGCTGTCATTTGATGGCTCAGCGAAGACGGCTAAATACGGCGGGTATGGCAGTTGTTCGTGGATACTGTGGCGCCTTCCGAATTGGGACATTGAGATTGCTGCGAGTGCGTACCTGTCGTCCACCACAGTCAACATCGCCGAGTACACCGGCATGAACAATGGAGTCTTGGCGGCGATTGACCGAGGGATAACCGATCTGATTATCGTGGGTGACTCCCGGCTTGCAATCCAGCAATCCATGGGGGTGATAGCATGCAAGAAGGAAACGTTGCAAGTGGAACTAGCTCGGCACAAGGATCTCACGAAACAACTCAACTCGGTCCGGTATCGACACATAGCGCGACACTATAACGCAGCGGCTGATTCTCTCGCTACAGAAGCACTGGAAGCTAAAGCTGGACGAGTAATTCTTGGGACGGATAGGAAAGCAGAGCTGAGAATGATTAACCGCGTAGCCGAATAACTGTACGCCACAGACAACCCAGCAGAAACACCGATTGTCACGGCAGTCACTCGTAGCCGAGTACGCCGAGTTCACTTTGAGGACGAGCTGGATGAAGACAAGGCTAGAGCAAGAGGAGGAAGTCAGGATCATGAAGCCATGTCTACCAATCCTGGAGAATCCGCGTTTGAAAGCAGTGGAGATGAATTCGAACAAGTCAGCAGGGCGTCGACTCGGCGGATTAACCACACGACCCCGAATGTCGAAACAGGGTCGCAGATGGAGTCAGCCCAGACAGCTCAGAATGCCAACGACATTGATCCAGTGACGGTACAGACTGAGCGGAGACGACGAATCGCGAAGGCACAAGATGAAGAACTCAGGTGGGCCGATCTGAAGGCGTATCTGAGAGTTAAATTGGAGGACCTTACACACCGTCGAGCTCAGAATGCCGGCAAAGTCGCAGAAGTCTTTGTACTCAGCGAAGACGGCCTGTTATACCGCCGAGATGAAGCCCGCCGACTAGGCGAACTCGGCGAACCGAACCTCTCATTGAGATTGGTGATTCCGTCAACCTTGGTCGACGAAATACTTCATAACTGCCACAACTCGATCGAAGGAGGGCATCAAGGCATCGTCAGAACGTATCACCGAGTCAAAGCCGACTACTACTGGATTGGTCTTTACGCCGACGTGGTGAAACATGTTAGGGCCTGCGAGGACTGCAATACTAGTAAGAGCAAGCCACAATTGAGAGGTTATTCGCCGGGATATGTGGTGTCAGACCATCCATTCCAAGTCGTGTCAATGGATTTCGTGATTCCCCTTCCTCGGACTCAGCGGGGCAATACTGCACTGCTGCTGTTCCAGGACCACTTCACGGGGTTCGTTATTGCTAAGGCTATGAATGACACCGGAGCACTCAAAGTGGCCAAGGTATTTGAGGAATGCGTCTTCAGGCAGTTCGGGGCTCCGTCTCTGATACGGCACGACCGAGATCCAAGGTTTATGAGTGAAGTGTTCCAAAAGTTCTCCGAGATGATGCAGTCGAGATCAAGAGCTACGCTGAGTTACCGACCACAAGCTAACGGTCAACAAGAGAGGTCAGTCAAGACAATGGTTCAGACTATACGGGTCTACGTAGAAGACCCACTTCAAGCCGACTGGGATGACATCGCCGAGAAGATGGTACACGCTATCAACAACTCAAGAGATTCGACTCGGCGAGAAACCCCTTTCTATCTGGTGCATGGCTGGGACGCCAAGTCTACACTCAAGGCTATGACGAGTTCAATACGACGTGGACAGGGACGCCCAGTTAACTCGGCGGACGCAGTCGAGTGGCGCCGAGAAGCGAACAGACAACGAGAAGTGGCACTTCGATTAGCAGCTGAGTTCCAAGTGCGAGAGAAAGCACGACGAGCTCGAGAGCACAACGAAGCGTTGAGCAAGAAGGAGAAAAGATCCATTCCCAACACAGCAGATGACGAAGATGGAGTTGCAGAACCAGGCGATGAATCCACCAAATCCTTGTTCAAAGAAGGAGATCAAGTCTGGTTGTTTATGGAGCGAGTCAAGTCGGGCCTGACCAAGAAGTTAGCCCACCGATGGCATGGACCATTCAGGGTGAAGAAGAAGGTGGAAGAATTTGACTTTGATGAAGAATTACTGCCTGAAGACAGCTGGGAGCCAGACACAAGTACAAACCAGTATGAAGTCGAAGCAATTCTCGACGATGAGCTACCATTATCCACAAGTACGTCACGATCACAACGGAAGTTTAAAGTTAAGTGGGTAGGCTACGATGAGCCTACTTGGGAACCACTGTCGAATTTGTCATGTGGGGGCTCCTGTTTGACTATCTACGACAGAAGAAGTGCGAAAACCGTCTGCAAATGGTGCGAGTTGCAGATGAGGATTAACAGCTATTGCACCAAAAGTTACACCAACTCAGCGGACGACACAGGCCGAGTTGAGACGGAATGCTACTGTGTCGAAACTACATATACTGAATAATTACGAAATGAAGTCCTGAATGATACCTACGGGACGCCCAGTCAAAGGAAGAAAACTAAAAGGTCGGCGATCCGGATTCCAGGTGAGTTGAACCCGACGGAGACAACTGGGAAGAGCTCAGCGGACTCGACGATTGGGGACGTGGCGTCGTAGCAGACGTCATCCCTTGGGAACTTGCGGAAGGAGATGCAACATTCGCAGCCGTGGCAAGAAGTATCATCGCCGAGCTAGCCAACGAAGCTGACGCCGAACCAGGTGCCTCAGGACCCGACGCGGCGGAAGTGGGCTGAGGATCCGTTCCACTGGGGAGTGGGGTGCCGAACGGAGACATACTCGGAGACGCGCCTCGGAGATTAGGAGAACCCAACCCATCGTCCGCCGAGTCGTCATCAGACGCACTCTCGCCATCTGAGCCGAGCTCACCGATCGAAGACCCAGTGAAGATATGGATGCCTTGACGATTCAGCCGAGTTGGAGCACCTGGGGCATAGGCAGGAGGCGCTTGTTCAGCAAGATCGAAATCTTCTTCAATCGCGTCGTCAACAACCTGAGGATCCATACCGCGCGGAGCGAAAACCAAGAAGTCCACGTTCCGAGCGCGGAAGCAAGTATTGTACGGATGGACCGCCGGGTCAGTAAGCCACCAAGCTCGCCAGGGCTCGGCTGGATCCACATCGTGAGCACACTGGACCCAGTCTCTCCCGGAAGGAACCCACGAAAGGCTAACGGGAGAGTAATGGGGAACGGACGGATCAAAATAAACCTCTGCGTCCACCAGTGGAGCAGGTTCATCGCCGAGCTTCTGAGTGACCGCCGAGTAAAGCTGGTCGTAGACAGCAACAACCAAAGATCGCAAGGTGTCACTACGACGTTTGCGCTCGCGCTTGTACACTAGCCACAGTTCGTATACCTCAGCAAGCTGGGCGGGCGCGGCAGCCGGGTTGACGTCAGGATGGAGACCCATTAACACACTCGACTCGACAATCCAATGACGACGCTCATAGAGAGCTACGAAGTAACGAGTCATTTGGCCATCTGTCTGGATGGGCCTCCCCGCCGAGTCCAAGGGACTGTCGCCACGAAGCTTCACCCACATATCTCCAAGAACTTGCATCAAAGTTCGAGGCCGGGTTTGAGAAGCCAAACATCGCCGAGCTTCCTCCAGTATCGACGGAGAAAAGAAGAAAGGAAGCTCAGGGAGCATCCGCCGAAGACGCTGACAAGGATGGCTCGGGTCGAAAACGGCCATGAAAGCTCGAATGCCGTCAAGAGAACACGGCGTAGGTGGAACACGACTCTTGCCCCCTACGAGCTCCATCTGCACCCCTCCGCTCAGTGTATCCAATAATGCATTCCAACAACGAGTTGAGCCGAAATGCATGAATAATACCTCGCGGAGTTGAGCCATGTGAAGAGTCAGGCGACAATCCTTGGACACCGCTTGCGAGGCCCGAGTCCGTAACGTCGCCAGCGGGAGTGTAAGAGCGCTGGGAAGTGCGACCACAGCCGGACGTGAATCGGTCGAACTCGGCTGAGAGAGAATCGATATAACCGGGAGCCTACTCGGCGAAGGAGCAGCCGGAATGGACTGAGCCGGAGCTGGATCAGGAGTCGACGGAAGTTGTCCATGCTTGTGGTGTCGGTGCGTCTTGTGATGCTTCTTGTGCTTCTTGTGCTTCTTGGATCGCTTCGACCGATGACCGGTAGGACTCGACGAGGCACGACGTTTCCGATGCTGCTGCTTCCCCGAAGCCGGCACAGAGGCAGAACTCGTCCCGTCACCAGAATCCTTCGATGAAGGCCGCGAGGAGTGGCGATCACTCGGCGGCAAGGACTCATCGCTCATCTCGCCGTCAGAACCGAAGATCGCCGCATGAAGACTTCTCGCTTGGGAAGAACGACGAGCATCTGCGGTCGCTGAGTCGGAACCTGAAGGACTGCCAGCCGAGTTCTCTGATAAGGAAATGGGATCCAAGAGCGACCCAGCGGCAGGATTCGTCGAGCCAGTGGACGGTACAGAACCATCACCAGGCCCTAACACCTCGTCGTCAGACGCGTCGAGATCCTCAAGCAGCTGAGCAGTCACAGTGCGGGCGGTCGCAGCAGATCTCCGGATAGGGCGCCCAGATGGGGACGTCAACACGGCCGTGGTCACAGGGAGAGACGGTCTGAGGACACTCACGGCCGGAGTCACTAAGTCAGTCGGCGTGGTGGATACGCTCAGACCCCGAGAGGGCGACTGGGAGCGTCCAACCACCGTTAGCACGACGCTGAGTGGTGCGCTCGACTGGGGCAACCCAGCGGAGATGGGCGAAGTCGAGCCTGGGGCACACACGCTCGTAGCCGGGACAGGCAGTGAAGCCACGACATCGGATGAAGATATCGGCGGTGGGCGAGTAGCCGCGACTGACGAAGTCACCGGAGGACCAGAAGACGAAGAACCCGCCGAAGTCGTCGAAGCAACTGCAGGAACGGTGTCGGCGGGCGGCTCAGGCAACTCAAACTCAAACTCAGCTTCGCTCGAAGCGTCATCGTCGTCTTCAGAGCGAGCAGAGACAGCGGGCTGAGTAGCAGAACTCAGCTGAAGGTGACGAACCTTCTTTCGCCGAGTCCGACGACGGGACTTTCCAGAGCGAGGCCTTCCTCCATCGGATACAGTAGCTTGAAGTGAACTTGAGTGCAAAAGGGTACTGATAGCCTCGTGTCCATCCTCGCCGGGGAGTGGACAAGCGTACGGTTGAGGCGGATGCGGCGCCGGTGCACGATGACGAGGACCTGCAGCAGTGGGAGACTTGGGGTTGGCATAGCGCCGAAGCCGCTGAGTCGAGGTCAAGTTTGCCAAAGGCGTACGGTGAAGCTGAGCAAGAGTCGGCTCAGCCTGGGTTGTTACCGCCGCTGAGCTGACTGGAGCCGCAGCCGAGTCTGCCAATGAAGTCGCCGAAGACGCTTGACTAGCTGAGGGAACCACACTAGGACCAATAATGGAACTCGCCACTGGAGCATCTCGGCGAGGATGGACAATCAACTCCAACCGCCGAGTTTCACCAGCGGGGATGTTGAGAACCTCAGGAAAGCGAGACTCCAAGACACGACACAGCCGGGCGTTGAGGAGAAGGTCGGACGGATCAAGTCCAGGAACTTGCAAGCCACCGCCACCAGCAGCAGCAGCCATGTGAGGATCGTGCATCGGAATAATACCATTCCGACGGATGAGCCGCTTCTGTCGCAAGATCACAGCCCGCTGCTCAGCGATCACCGACTGAGCGTGCCGCAAGGGTTGAGTACCGGTGGAACTGTACAACCGCACCGACTCCTGCAGCTGTTCGAAGTGCTTGGAAGCAATGCCCTGAAGAGTGATGAACGCCGCATCCCTCTCAGAAATGGATCGGAGAAGGACGTCGATCTCGGCGTCCCGATCCAAGACTTGCTGATGGTAGAGCTGGGCCTGACCCAACCCAGCGTCAACCTTGCTCTGCTCAGCTGCGATGGCCCGAGCAAGTTTTGCCTCACTCAGAGCTACAGCCTTTCGCAGCGACGCGAGGAGATTAGCCGATTGCGTGGCAGCAGCCTCCAATCGAGACACTTGCTGTTGAGCCGACGAGAGCTGAGTTGACAAGTCGACATTGCTGAGAGCAAGCGAGTCCAGTCGCCGAGTCAGTGCGCGGCTCTCTTCCTGAGCAGCTTGATTGTCAGCTTGGAGATCGCCGACGATCTTTGGATAATCAAGAGCGGCGTAGTTGCCTTTCAAGATATCCAACAGTTCCCCCGCGGAAGCAGCATGCAAAATCGCTCGCCGCTGCACGGGATCGGAGGGCTCCACGGAACGAGTAAATCCGTAAGCCATTAGCCTCGCCAAGAAGGTCAATTCTTCTCGGCGATCATGCCCTTGCTCGTTAATTCTGGCCATAAGGGAGTCAAGACTCACTGGAGCAGCCGATCTTGGCTGATTGGTGGCGCCCGAAGTGGTGTCGCCCGGCAAGCTCGGTGGACCAGGAAGGCGCACGCGAGAAGACGCTGCCGACTCCGCGTCAGACTCATGGGAAGGTGTCAGGTCAACCAGCCCAGCTTCATGCCGGTCGCTGACCCCACGAGTACCGACGGGTCGAGGAATCGACTCAGCTGGCACGCCTTCACCTCGACGAGGAGTTGGAGAAGAAGGATGGTGCCACGGGTTGTGCTGGAACAACATGCGAAGAGTAAGGAGCTGCCAAGTGAGTGACAGCGGAAGCAACGAACGTACCAAAGAAGGTGGTGGGGAGCCGCGAGACGTCATCAGCCGAGTACTACCAACGGTGGCAGAACAAAATGAAGGATTAAGACACTCACCAGCTCGGCTCGTATCATAACCGGGGCAGTTGTGGTGTAGGGATTTCCAGATTCGACCATACGCCGACCTACTTTAGGTCAAGAATCGGCTCGGTCTGATAACCCAGAGCTTAGGAGCCAAGGATCACGGTAAGTACTCATCGATCTGTCCGGATATGCTATCCGGACAGCCGCTGAGCTCAACGGTCGCCGGAACTCAGCTGAAGGGTCGGTAGAGATCCGAAACGACTACATTTCATTAGATATTTGTATGAGAAGCATAGGATTAAATAGGAGGAGCCGAAAGGGCTCCCAGAAGATAACAGAGCAGAATTTTACTAGTCCAAGACACGTGTACACTTTTCCGGTAAGTCCCTGCGTAGGGCTGGATTATGCCTGCCGTCAATACTCGAGAGGCATAGCTTGTAGGGTATTGACTGGTAGCGCCAAGAGATTAGGTCGGTCCGGGTAGGACAAAGTCTCGCTACGCGCGAAAGAAAGTCCCGCATACTCAGCGGGCCGGTACGTCGGATAGCCCGGGTGCCGTAACACTTCTAGCTGAGCTGCCTCTGCGCTCGGTGACCTGTAAAAGCGCTCCCGCGCCGTCGTCCATCCTTTGGTGGAGGGCACAGGGTTGTGAACGAGCTCAGCCGAACCAAACTCGGCGGAGCCTCGGCAGTGATCTGACTTGGTTAGTCGGAACCGAGTGGAAGCGAGCCACTCGTCTGTCCCGGAAGGGCCGGACCGCGAGGGGACCACCCTCTGCGCAGGCCATACAACCGCCGACCTAACTCGGCGATTCGTTGTGGTTTGTGTAAGGAATCCACATCTGACGATATTTGTGTGTTCTACTACACCACATACAGCGCCACGGATAGAGTCAATCATATTCCCGTCGAGAGCAGCTCTCCACCGCTTGTTTCGTAGTCCCGTTAGGAAGTACTGGTAGCGTATTTGCTCGTCGTAACACTGAGCGTCGTCACACAAGCCCGAGATTATGTCGCCCCACACTTCGGCGGACATTCCTCGCGGACGCTTAGTGTTCTGGAGCTTCTCGATCAGCTGCAACAGAGTCTGGCAGATAAAGTGGTTATGGAACCGGGTTCGGAGAGTGTCAAGAGAGTTGATACGAGAGTACGTCCACCAATCCTCACCAGTCTTGCCCTTCAGGCATTCGCGGAAAGCACTTAGACGAATGGATTCCTCCAGACCCACCGTAGCACGCTCAAAAGAGTCCCAGAACGTCTTTGCCTTTTCGACCGACGCTCCATCAGAGTAGAACGGCTGAATCATGCGGATAGCGTTCCGGATGTTAGTAGGCATCCCAAGAGGCACCACTGCAGTTGACGGCGCGGGATGACTGTACCCAGTGGCGTAGTTACTGCCATAACTTCCGTTAGGGCCGCTCCATGGAGCTCCTCCAAGGTTCGCCGACGAGTAACCAGGCACAGCGGTCCCATATCCTCCAGACGGACCAACTCCAGCAGCAGAGGGATGAACAGTCGGACCGAATCCATTTGTCGTAGGGGGAGTGTTTACCGGCCTCGGACCTTGGTTAGGCTGAACAGTCGCGAAAGAGACGGCAGGCGCCCCTTGCGCAGGAACTTCTGGAGACACTTGGGACACTTGAGTTACCACCGGGGGAAACCCCACGCCTACTCCGCTGCTAGAAACCAGGGCGTTCCAGCGAGCAGCTCCGGGCCCACTCACCAACGAACTTGGGGCGACGGTCACAGGAGTGCTTCTCTGCGTCGCGGCCGACGTGAGGAAGGGATCAGTTCCTAGTTCCACTGTCGCCGGACTCTGGATAGTGTACCCTTGATAGGACGGTATCGCCATCCGGACTCTCGCAGGGGAAGGGGTCACTTGCCCGCCGTTCGGGGGTACACTTCCCGTGTTTCCAGTGTTTTAAGGCTGCGAGGGCTGCCGCGAAGCACCAGGGAGGTTCGCCGCCACTTCAGGAGGCGCCATAGATTGGAGCCATCTACACGCGTTAGGCCAGCCTTCCGTCGAGTCGGTAGATCCGGGCGGGAACGCCACGAACGTGTCAGGGCTCGAGTCTTGAGGCGCCGCGGGAACGCTCGTCGAGGTGTCTCTCGGGACCGAGCTTTCCTCAGTCCTTCCAGTACCCGCATCCGGGCCACTCTGACCACGTACTCGGGCACCGGCACGCTGTACCATAGCGTGCACGGCCCCAATACCTTCAGTAGTAGTCAAACTCGGTCGGGAGGGATCAGTTAGGATCTCCTGCGGTCCAGCGACCGTTCCTTCGTCTCCCGACTCGTCGTAGACGTCTTCGTAAGGGCCTTGCGCGGAAGACATCTCAGCCCCAATGTTTCTCCGTCGAAGTAGTAGTAGTACACGCTCTTCTGCGAATCTTCACTCAAACGAGACTTTCTCCAGCAAGCAGACTACCCTGCTTCTCCACCAAGTGTCGTACACTACCTCCAGGGTCGGGTAGTCCGCGGCTGTTCAGGGAGTACGGTCTCGAGTAGTGGCAGGAGCGGTAGCACAAGATAACTTAATATACCAAAAAGCTTCTCGTTTCTTTCTCTCACTCAGCTTAGGCAAGAGGTAGTAAATGTAAGACTGAGACTAATGAACGAGGGCCTACCGCCAACTCGCTTTCCTATACACGACACCGTTTCAGTTTATCTTGATCAAAAGAGTCCTTCTCCATGACATCCGTCCTCGAGCGGCGACAGGAAGATCCGAGACGCGGTCCACCTTGCGCATACGGCCTTGTCCCCAGCCACGTAAGACGATAGGAGGGGACTCACACACCGCTCCTTTACTCCATCGTAGCGTTCCAATACAATCACATCATAACTTCACCGGTCTCATGTGCGAAGTGAGTGGGAGCTTGCGGGGTCAACGGGAACCAGCCGCCCGCGGTCGCAGCTCGTTGACCTTCGCCGCGATTCCTTGGCACAAAAGCCTGCCCGCCAGCGCCTGGCACGACACCTACATTCCCGGGTACGGGACAGTTCCAGCTGTACAAAATCTATAATTTAATATTGTCCTTGTTCTTGTTGACAGCTATTACAGAAAAATTTACAGTTTTGCAGCTAATGTAATGGAATGAGGTCACTTGGAGTATCTGAGCATCGGCGGTTTTTTTACTAAGTGCCGCATCGACAAAAAATTGGGTCTCGAACAAAGTGGAAAAGTGTGTATGCGAAAGCCATGAGACATGTTCAGACGTATTATCAACTATAAAAATAAACGCCCATTATGCACTGTCACTTTTTAAAAAAGTTTCAATTGATTATTAACATTAAGTTTCAGAACTATTTCAAACTCAAAAGTTCTTTTTCACCTTTCCTTTACAGTACGGTACTTGTTCACTATCGATCATTAACTTTTTACTGTTAGAAGGTTTTGAGCAGTTGCTTTTTTGGGCTAAGATTTAGGTAGTTGTGCCTGCTACGACTTTAACCACATCCTCAATGTTACATTTTTCCAGTCTTGATAAACTTCTTGCACGGTGCTGAATCTATGTGATGCCAAAGTCCATGTTCTCCCAGCTTCGCTCTTACCTCAATGTAACGCTGGTACGATTGCCTCAGCACATCCGTGTCGTACTCCCTGAATCGAATGCTCGACACATACTCGGCAAACGCTGGCGAGAAGGCCTCAATGAAATATCTCCTCTTTTCAATTAGCAACCGCGTAGCACGAGCCTTCTTTTTCTTCTCATCTCTCTTATAACGGACTCTTAGCCACGCCAGCTTCGAACCACTCTTGACAATCATGTACTGCTCCAGCGTACTCCAGTGACATCGCTCACGACCCAGATAGTTCAAATATGGCATTAAACCAAACACTGCCTTAAATTTGCGCCCTACTGCGCCAAGATAATCCTTGTCCGTCATGCCGTATCTAAGCTTCGCCTCCGCCATGACAGTAGACGTCGATACTGGTTTGCACCGCAGACAACGAGCTCTAATGGTAGTGTTATCATTCTCGCCAGCCCTTGCTCACACTGCTCGTAGCGATCGCCAGTAATCATCTGCATCTTGGTGAGTGTCTGATTGCTCAGGAATGAAAGGATCACTTCATAGACGGATTCATTGACCATACAAAACTTTACGAACGTGTCTTCTTTGCGTCAGCTCTGTCACGCGCTTGTTTCTTAGCGCATTTCTTCTGGTGACGTGGGACCCCTCGAGTAGTGAGCCCCTTGGCGCAATACACACAAATGGAAGTCAATTTGGCGGCCTTTGCTTGTGGTAAAGAACTCTGCTCGATGCTGTGCTTCGTCATGACTTCGTCGATCTCGGAATTTTCAAGTTTGAGTGACAATACTGAAAATGTATCAGATATGATAGGTGTAGAGTTTCAGCCAATCAGAGACAGGCTCAGTTTAACATAGATTCAGTATGTAATACAGAAAGGCAGATGTAGGGCGGCCGTGGAACCTTCTAGAAGGTTCTAGAAGGTTCCATCCGCCTGAACTTTGGGGGCGGCACTTCTCGTTTTGCGCGCCCTCCCCCAAGCTAGCGTTTCCTGAAATACTGGTAGCACTTGTTGGTCCCAGCAACCTGACCAGAAGGATCCCATGCCAACAATCGCCCAGCTACGCGCCGAGATCGATCGGCTGAACCAAGCGATGGCCGACCGCACGAAAGTGCCGAGCCATCTGCCCAAGCTCATGGGCAAGAGGGGGAAAGACGTCCGCGAATGGCTGTTCCAGATCGAGAACGCCTGCCGCATCAACAACATTCCAATCGAAGACACGAGCACGCGTCTTCCTGGAATCGCCGGATCGGCAATGGAAAAGCCGGCATCCGGATGGTTTTGCACTGATCGTCGACAACTCGAGCGGAGGAGCACACGTGGGGGATTTTCAGTGAGTATGTGCTCCAACACTTCGAAGCGTCGAATTACCAGTCTGTCCTGCGCGAGAAGCTTCAACGTCTCAAGCAGACAGCGGACATCGAGACCTACAATGGCGAGATTCAGCCTTTATTTTCAGAGTTGAAGGAATGAGCGTGCTTGACCAAGTACTATACTACGCGAACGGTCTCAAGCCGCGCACGCGTAGCTATGTCAAGCTCGAGAACCCAGAGACCCTGAGTGACGCAATGGACCTTGCGGTCAAGTATAAAGTGACACACTTCGTCGACGAGTCGCGCGAACGTCACACTCGCCAAGACAAGCGGAAGCCGTCCACTGAGCACGCGCCGAGTCATGACAAGTCGCTCAAGGGAAAAACGTTTCGTGGTAGAGGGCAGTTCAAGGCGAAGACTAGCTTGAAACGAGCCGAAGGTCGTACCTGTTTCCACTGCAAGAAAGCTGGCCACATCAAGACCAACTGCTTCCTTTGGAAGAAGGAGCAAGAGAAGCAGGGAAATGGGCAGCCACGTCAGTGAATGAGGGTCCTGTCGTGGAAGAGAACGTAGCCGGATCAGTTAAGTTTGAGAATGTCAGCCTTAACGTTCTGAGCGAAAACCCTCTCGTCTACAAGTCGCGTCCACTGTTCTCCGTAGAGGGGGAAATCATCGCTAGTGGCGCGACCATTTCGACCCAAAGGATGCTGCTGGACTGTGGAGCAACCACAATCTACGTGTCCAGACAGTGGGTCGAGAAACATCGACCTAAGGCCACGAAGTTCATTGGTAAGAACATTCGTGTGTACTTCCCTTCGAAATCCTGGTGTCTGGGTTGGGCGAGGCATACAAGTGTATCGCTGTCGTCTACGCCATACCCGACGAATTCGACTGCATCCTTGGAATCCCATTCTTCGAGGATATGCAGCCGCAGATCGACTGGAGAGGTCGATGTATCGAAGGAACGCGAGTGAAGACTCTGCATTTGAAGCGTACAGGGGAAACCAGTGGACCGATCGAGGAAGGGGGACCGATGATTGCCTCCGGGCTTCGGAGATCTGTCGAGGCGATAGGCCTATCGGCGAAAAGACCCGATTTCTGTCGAGGTGCCGCGCTGGAAACGGATGTGAAGTCCGCGGCTGAAACTGTTTGAGACGCAACGCAGAAAGAGAGCCCAAGAGTTGTTTGCGAACAACCAGGAGACGCGTCAGCCTGCAAGGGTTCGGCGGTGAAGGACAACTTGGAATTGTCAAAACGCGGCGGTACTGTACGAGAGGCTGGAGATAGCAGCAGTACTGGGGGCAGAGGCACTGTCGTGGAAAACATGCTCGCGATGGGTGTCGCTGATGAGGCTGGTGTCCAGACGAAGCTCATCACTCGCAAGAAACTACGAAAGTTCCTGAGAATCAAGACCAAGTCGATCGATGAACCTGACTTTATGTTGGTTCTGACGAACGTGACGATCAAGCAAGTTGCTCGCTCACTGCAACGGAAAAATCAACCCGACAACGTCGGAAGTGCGAAAGCACAACGGTATCTGGATACGGACTGGGATAGCTTCAAGGGGAATCCCGCGTACCCGTTACTCATGGAGTACATGGACAATGTGTTCCGTCCTGAGCTCCCAGAAGGTTTACCCGAGAAACGCGAGATTGAGCATAGGATTGACGTGGAGGATCCGAATCTTGCAATGTATCGGCAACAATGGCGTCAATCGCCAGAGCAGCAACGCGAGATTGTGCGCTGGGTTGTAGACATGTTGAAGAAGAAGCTCATCCGTCCAAGCATCAGTCCACATGCTGCTCCAACCTTCTGTGTACGAAAACCAGTTGGCTGGAGGATTGTACACGACTACCGGTACTTGAACTCCAACACTGTACGTCAAAGTATCCCAATGACGAGGAAGGAGGACATTCTTGACGCGATGTCCGGAGCGTACTGGTTTTCCACTATGGATTTGATGTCCGCGTACTATCAAGTACGTATGCGTGAAGAGGATATCAAGTTCACAGCATTTCAAGCGCCAAATGGACTCTGGGAGTATCTTGTTCTGCCCATGGGAGTCTGTAATGCGCCAGCGACGATGCATCGTTTAATGTCAAAGCTGTTCCGAGGTTTGGAAAACACCAAATCGTTTTATGATGACATCTACGTTTTCACGAAGTCTCAGAGCATCGACGACCACTTGAAGGCGTTGCGCAAGACATTAAATATCCTGCGTGACAACAAGCTGTACGTCAAGCTTGCCAAGTGTGTCTTCTGTGCCGACGAGATTCCGTGTCTCGGGGACTTCGTAGGACGCAACGGTGTACGGATGGATCCGGACAAGGTACAAACCATCAAGGACTGGCCAGTACCACGAACACAAGAGGAACTTTACAGCTTCCATGGGTTGACTGGCTACGTCCAGCGATTTTGTCCAGACTACGCAGCATTTACTGCAACAATGTTCACTCTCTTGAAGAAGAAGAACAAGAGGAACGCGAAGATCCAATTCAATGATGAGCAGTTGAAGAATTTCAAGGAGCTGAAGAGGCGACTGTGTAATCCTCCAGTGTTGCACCTCCCTAACTTCAGCCAGTCCATGCATCTGCGCACTGATGCAAGCAAATTCGCTGTTGGTGGAGTATTATTCCAAGTCGTGGACGGAGTTGAGCGACCCATTGCGTATACCAGTCGAAAGATGAAATCAGCGGAGCTCAACTATCCAACACAGCAGCAGGAGCTACTTGCTATCGTACACGCGCTAGCAGCTTTTTCGAATTTACTGCTTGGACAAACCACCGATCGTCGAGACGGATTACAAAAGTTTCGAAGGGTTGTTCACACAGAAGATGGCGAACCGCCGATTGGCTAGGTGGTACGACATTCTAGCTGAGTACCAACCCACGTTCACGTATCTTCCAGGTGCGAAGAACGGCATCGCGGATGCATTGAGTCGCAGACCTGACTTGCAGCCAGATACAAAGTATTTCCATGACCTGAGTGTGTCCAGCTTCAACGACACTTCCTTTAGTCTTGCTCTTAGTCAAGTGTCTACAGATTCAGAGCTGCTGAAGAGGATCAAGGGTGCTTATGTCAAAGATCGAGATGTCCAGACCATCCGGGCAGCAATCCAGCGACGTACAAGCACCTCAAAGTCGAAGGAAAAACACCAGCACCACAAGCTATACCGATACTATTCGGAGGCAAACGGCTTGCTGTGGTACCAGTCTCCGGTGGATGATTATCCTCGAATCGCTGTTCCCAACGATGTGAAGTTGAGACAATCGATAATCAAGGAGAGTCATGACACCAACTACAGTGGCCATCCTGGTGCCGAGCGAACGTACTTGACGTTAGCACGACGCTGGTACTGGTCCAAGATGCTTAAGTCGATCCAAACGTTCATTGCTGACTGCGAACCATGTCGACGAAACAAGCCAAGGCTGACAAAGACTCCTGGCTTACTCGAACCATTGAGTATTCCCGATGAGCGCTGGAGATCGATCTCCATGGACTTCATAACGGATTTGCCTAGAACGAAGCGTGACGTTGATTCGATTTGGGTCGTCGTCGACCGACTGACCAAGCGATGCCACTTTGTGCCGACAACGAAGAAGGTAACAGCCGAAGGCGTTGCCCGTCTCTTCATCGACAACATTTAAAAACTTCACGGTATGCCGACGAATATTGTATCCGACCGAGATAGAAAATTCGTGTCTGCGTTTTGGCAACACGTCTTCAAGTCTATCGGCACGTCACTCAGCATGACAGTAGCACACCGGGCCCAAGGCGACACACAAACTGAGCGAATGAATCGAACGCTCGAAGGGTATCTTCGATGCTTCGTCAGTCCACGTCAAGACGACTAGAACATTCACTTAGCGAACGCTGAGTTTGCTATCAACTCAACGGTGAACTCCAGTACTAAGCTCGCACCGTTCGAGGCGGATCTAGGGTATTTTCCGCTGAATCCGCTACAGCTTGCAGCGGAGCAGCTCGATACGGTTGCAAAGAGTCGTCGAGGCGCTGAGTTTCACGAGCGACAAGCAGCTATTCTTTTTCGCCGCCGTGAAACACTTGCTCAAACGCAAGAGCGAATGCGTGATGTTTACGACAAGAACCGACAAGAACAAGTCTTTGAGGTTGGCGACCGTGTGTACTTGAGCACCAAACACTTGGACCCCACGCACACTGGTCTGCAAGCATCCACTAAGTTCGGTCCGAAGTGGATTGGACCTTACTCTGTTGCGCGGAAGATACACAACCATGCTTACGAACTTAACATTCAAGCTGGCAACAAGCTTCACCCAGTATTCAATACGGGCTCGCTGAAACCGTACAGCGAGTCGACACGCTTGTCGCGACCCAACGAGGTTGTACTGGCTGATGGAAGTATCGGCCAGATCGTCAAACGCTTGGTGAAGAAGAGGACACACAAGCGACGGACCCAATTCCTTGTGGAGTGGGTGGGAGAAGAGAAGCAGACCTGGAAACCGGTTGAAAACTTGTCACAACTCCCAGATCTACTCGTAGAGTTTGAGACTGCAAGGCGCCAGAAACGAAAGAGAAGATGAAGTAAAATCAACTTAAGGGGGGCTCAAAGACCTACATGTATTCCCGTACTACATCCCCTCCAAGTTGAAGCTACTGCTGCATCAAGCGTCTCTTCAGGTTACGCGCCGTCTTCGAAGTGCGTTTGCCGTGGCGACACACGTACCCAAGTTGAAGCTGAACACGACTAATCCACTTTACACTCTCAATCCAAAGGTAGTTCGAGAGAGGAGACACTTCCATCGGTGGATCGTGGTCAGCCGAGTACCCGTCAAGCACGACCAGGCGAGCATTGGGACCAGTCTTTACCACGACGAAACAGTGACCGATGTCATCCTGGCCCGCGCTCACCAAGTACGTACCCGGAACCAAGCCTTCAAAGAAGTGGTTCAGAGTCGCAACACTCCCAATGGATTCATGAAGAATATTGGGAAGCATGATGCCGAAGTCCAACGGAACACTTTGGCGCTGAAGCGTTTTCCAGAACTCCGTGACGTCTTCGCGAGATACGCCAAATGCAATCGCCTCGGGACGAGTTCTTTCATACTCATCCCACATCTCCATGGTAACCAGATTGGGCCGACCAAGATAATACAGCGCGCAGCAGAGCGCACCCATGAAACACGTACCAGCTTCGGAAGCACTAGCACGAACGTCGTACCATCCCATGAATGTTATTTCAGAACCCGAAGCCTTCCACTCGTCGACATTTTGCATCATGTACCGCGTCGATTACCTGTCCAGCAACTCCATCCAGACCCAGCTCATCTGTAGCGGACGCCCTTCCACTGAACAAGATAGCAGCGGTGCGGAGATTCCCCTTCGACGTCAAGCAAGCGTGTAATTCCAGCCGAGTTCGCATAATCCCAAAGCATTCGGATTATAGTGGTTGCGATGGTTCGTAGTTGGATGTCTCTCCGGAGCTTTCGGAAGCGGAAAGGGATGCCAGTCCGACGTCTCATCGCCACGACAAAGCCGAGCGCGCTTCGTCCGTTGGGTGTCCTCCTCATCTTCGTCGTTAAACAATCCCACCTCTTGAAAAGGAACATCCTCAGCTGCAACGCTATCATCACCAGCATCATCAGCCGCAACATCACCATCAACGTCATCTCCACACAACCCTTCGATCGTGATCTCGTAGATGAGTTGCTGGAGCACGGTGGACGGCGACGACGCAGAGGCATCGTGAGGCGCAGCCAAAAAGGAGCCAACAGGAGACGAAGGCGAACGGGGAGGCATGAGACTTGAGCCAGGAGCTTCAGCAGCCGCGTCGTTTGGGGATGGAGCAACAGGAGCCCGTACAGGCGACGATGAAACAACGGGAGCCCGTACAGGTGACGGTGGAGCTACAGCACCAGCAGGAGCATCGACCATGGCAGCCGGAACAGCAGGGACTGCAGCAGGAGCACGCGGCGTCGGCGAGCGAGGCGAGGGAGCGGCGGAAGGTGAGCTAGTGGCAGCAGCAGCAGCAGACGCAGGAGGCACAGCCATCCCCCAGGACGGACCTATCCAAGCCCCAAGAAAACAGGCCCGCACAAGGCAAGCGTGGGTAAACACAGGGTCGGACTAATCCGTCAGGGAACGGCACCTCTGGCCTTCAGCGCAATTTCGGGAATGACAAGACTGAGGGGACGCGCACGCCAGAGGGAGGGTGAGTGTATCAGATATGATAGGTGTAGAGTTTCAGCCAATCAGAGACAGGCTCAGTTTAACATAGATTCAATATGTAATACAAAAAGGCAGATGTAGGGCGGCCGTGGAACCTTCTAGAAGGTTCTAGAAGGTTCCATCCGCCTGAACTGCGGGGGCGGCACTTCTCGTTTCGCGCGCCCTCCCCCAAGCTAGCGTTTCCTGAAATAAGCACCCACCCGGGATGAGCATAATAATTAGCAGTAAAAGAACTGTGTCTGACAACAACTTGGGCTGGGAAATTCTAATACTGGTTTCTTGGCTTCTGTCTGAGTTTGGATAGATCGTAATAATATTCAAATTATTCTGAGATAGCAGTCAAAGCTAGTTTAACTACAATTATTCTCAGCGCTTGCAAATTTTCCAGCATGCTACCCACCCCAACCTTTTACAAGCAACAGCTAGCCGAGTGCAACTTCGTCGCTGCAACAACGCCATCTCATCTAAGCTATTGAAACGTAAGAAGGCCTCGATATTTGTTAAGAGTTCAAGACACCGCTTCACTCGAATACTATCGTATGGATACAGTAAGCCGACGAGCTAGCTGCAATGCTGTCGCGCCTACATGCATCCGATCCGATGTCGGTGACGGAGCTGTCGATCCCACCAGATGTCGACGGCTCCATTGATTGAGATTTCTGCGGAGTCGAGGTGGAGGACGTTCCCGGGAGT
>NW_003303742.1:1113096-1115592 GCF_000142945.1 Phytophthora infestans T30-4
CCCTCCTTGGATCCGAACTCGGAAGTATGGGATCCGGGGTACCTCGCGGTGGATCTTGACTCTTCATTAGCCGTGGCTACTAGATCCACCTTCAGAGGGCACCGACCATCCTTCCTTCATAGGATCCACACTCGATCCACTCTTGTATAGTATATCCCATATCCATCTTAGTGAATCCAGGTAAGGGTGGATCCGAGGTAAGTCTTGGTGGATCTTGCCTTCTCGTACATCGCTCATACCAGATCCATCGTCATTCCATACGGGGTGCTGCTCGCCATGGCTAATCCACCACAGGCAACTTGCACCCGTGCCAAACAACCCAAATCCTCTATAATCACTTGAGATTGTCACTGATTCGGGATAGTGACCCCGCGTCAGGACCATTCTCTTATTTCTGAGAAAGCACTTCACCACAATCGCCTCCTGTACGTGGTCGGCGCTGCACAACAGCGTCCACGACGTGCATCACCAGCATCCACAACCGCTTTCTCCCCTTCGCGACACATGTCTCCCGCCAAGCGTACCGGCAAATCGTCGGGCAAGGTCCCATCCACCACACCTCCGGTCAGTCCGTCTTCCATGTCGCCCACCGATCTGCGGGTTCTAGCCCAGGCTCTTTCCGATCAGGTGCAAACCCTGACGGCGGAGCTCCAGACGGCTCAAGATGCCCAAGACCAAGCTGCGTCTCTACACACTACCCAACTTCAGACCTTGCGGGCCCAAATCCATGACCAAGCGATGGAGATCCAG
This sequence comes from Phytophthora infestans T30-4, assembly GCF_000142945.1. Taxonomy (NCBI): domain Eukaryota; phylum Oomycota; class Peronosporomycetes; order Peronosporales; family Peronosporaceae; genus Phytophthora; species Phytophthora infestans. The sequence continues at coordinate 1,113,847 of NW_003303742.1, forward strand.
GGGTGGGAGCACCGTGCGGCCTCTCGGTCGCAGGACCTGCGACTCCTGTTGGCTGATCAGGCGGTCGAGATCCGCGACCTGACCGGACGGCTGGATCGCGCCTCCCGTCAACGAGACGTTATGCGAGATGACAACGACCATCTCCTTAGGGAGATGGCACTCGCCGGATCTGAGATCCACCAACTCCAATCCCGGATCCACGACCTCGAGCGGAATCTGGAGGATTCCCAGACTGCTAGGGCAGCTGCGGATGTGAGCTTGGACCGCCTCCGTGACGAGTTGCGTTTGACCCAGGAGGAGGTGGTGACCAACGACTATGTGGGATCCGCCCATGACGGATCCGCCTTAGGGTCGGCGCGTGGAGGGTCCCCCGCGCCAAATCCACCTCCCTCGTCGCCGGATGTAGCCCTGGCTCAACTCTCTGAGGAGTTGCAAGACACCAAGGAGTCGCTCGAGAGGGCGTCTGCCGGACGAGATTACGCGCTTGAAGAATTCGTGCGTATGACTCGATTGCGGGACGAGATCCAAACGAAACTGGCAGACAGCGAGCTCCAGCGGGACAAGGCGACTACCGAGTGGGCGGATGCCGAGCGTGCGCTAACGGAGCTGGAATCCAAGCTTCGCCGCATGAGTACGTGGATCCTCTTTTAGCCCTTGCTAGTAACTCCATATTCACTTGTTATTGTCAATCTAGGTGACAAATTGAAGAAAGCAGATGCGACCACCGCGAAACTCCAGGATCAACTTTCCGCAGCCCAAACTCAGCAGCAACAGCTGATCCTGGAGCGCGATCGCGGCCTGTCGGAGCGCGATTTGGCACGTCGACGACTGGCGCTGGTGACAGCTGCCGTCTCGGATCCACTTCCTCCCTTGTCGGGGCTCTCTCAGGCTGCTAGCGTTTCTGCTCCTCTTCCGACGGTAAGTGGGGCGGATTCGTCGACTGCGAAACGCCCGCGTAGTACATCTCCCGCTCCTAGCACCGGATCCTCCCGTCCCCATAAGCAGGCCCGAGCTTCCCCGAAAGCCAAGCCCAAAACGACTCCGGTTTCTAAATCTGCTCCGCAAGCGGGATCCACTTCTGTGTCCAAGGCAGGATCTACACCCGCGCCCAAGACTTCCGTTTCTCCCTCGAAGTCAGGTGCCGGATCCAAGTCTGGCACTTCTGTGTCCAAGGCAGGATCTACACCCGCGCCCAAGACTTCCGTTTCTCCCTCGAAGTCAGGTGCCGGATCCAAGTCTGGATCCACCGCTAGATCCAAGTCTACCTCGGCGTCCAAGACTGGATCTACCACTACGTCCAAGTCTGGATCCGGACCCAAGACTGGGTCTACGACGTCCAAGACTGGGTCTATGGCCGTATCCCAACCGGGATCGACGTCCAAGACGGGATCCACCGCTGGTCCTTCGGTGACGACGCCCATCGTTCCTCAGTCAGCTTCCACCAACCTTCCGCCGGCCCGTACTGGACCCGGGAAGGGGAAAGCTAAACGCGTCATTCCCCCTGGGTGTGGACTGGGTAGTTCGGAGGACGATGAGGATGAGGAATCTGACTGGTCCCACGGCTCAGGGCCTCCTAACCGATCGTCGTCAAAACGTACGCCGTCTGCCGGCCCGTATCCCTTCACTCTGAGCGATTTCAAGTGATTATAGAGGATTTGGGTTGTTTGGCACGGGTGCAAGTTGCCTGTGGTGGATTAGCCATGGCGAGCAGCACCCCGTATGGAAATGACGATGGATCTGATATGA
>NW_003303742.1:1116540-1117322 GCF_000142945.1 Phytophthora infestans T30-4
GAATAGTCTTCTCCAATGGAAAACTATACGGGAATCCGGTGGTAGGTCCGGCCAAATGCCCCGAGGTCACTCTTCCCAGGGAGGCGTGCTAGTGGTGTAGGAACATCCTATGGCAAAGGTTTATGGCATCACCAATCTCCTCAATCAATCCCGATCCTCGGGGACTCTTTTCGTAGGGGAGCAATAGAAGAGCAAGTTGTTCAGATCCACTGTGAAACCGGAGCGATAACGCGGTAGGATATGGAATCATCCCGACTTAAGTCTCGTACATCCGGCGTTTGGGCTCTTTCTGAGAACGATCTTAGTCAGCCTCTCATCCATCTAAGCTCGAGGAGTGATGCTCGCGCCCAAGAGTCCCAGGATCTCATATTCGCCTTTGAAACCCATCACAATCTCCAGCTTCCAAGGTGAGAGTAAAGCTGCCCACTATCCCAAACGTCCTTGCAAACCCGGCCGACTTGAACAGCCAGGCTAGCGTGGAGTGTCGAGTCAGGATCCGGATGGATCTTCCCACTAGCAGGTTATAATTTAGATCCAACACGCGCAGGAGCGCAAGTATCTCTTTCTCCACCGCTCCGTAGTTCAGTTCATTCGGCTTCAGTGTCCGGCTGACAAAGGTGACTGGATGACAGATCCCCTCATGTTCTTGCACCAGAGCTGCTGAGACTGCCCAGTCACTGGCATAAACTATTACCGTAGGTTGACGTTCCGGATCGAAATGACGGAGGATAGGCGTGGTCGCGATCCTGTTCCTCAGTTCCACGAATGCGTGTGAGCTCGGA
>NW_003303742.1:1119055-1120782 GCF_000142945.1 Phytophthora infestans T30-4
TCCGGCGTTTGGGCTCTTTCTAGGGGCGATCTTAGTCAGCGCCTCATCCATCTTAGCTCGAGGAGTGATGCTCGCGGCCAAGACTCCCAGGATCTCGTCTTCCCCTTTCGAACATTTCACAATCTCCAGCGTCCAAGGTGAGAGTAAAGCTGCCCACTGTCCCAAACGTCCTTGCAACCCGGCCGACTTGAACAGCCAGGCTAGCGTGGAGTGTCGAGTCAGGATCCGGATGGATCTTCCCACTAGCAGGTTATAATTTAGATCCAACACGCGCAGGAGCGCAAGTATCTCTTTCTCCACCGCTCCGTAGTTCAGTTCATTCGGCTTCAGTGTCCGGCTGACAAAGGTGACTGGATGACAGATCCCCTCATGTTCTTGCACCAGAGCTGCTGAGACTGCCCAGTCACTGGCATAAACTATTACCGTAGGTTGACGTTCCGGATCGAAATGACGGAGGATAGGCGTGGTCGCGATCCTGTTCCTCAGTTCCACGAATGCGTGTTGAGCTCGGATCCACCGAGATTCTGCCTTTTCCAAGTTCTGATCCGTCGTCTCTATCCAGACTGGATCCTCTCTCTGTTGGTCTCGGAGTGGATCCAGCTCCTGTGTTAGGTCCTCTTCTGACGTCATACCACTTGGATCCCTTCGTGGATCCGACATCTCCCGGGCCAGAGCTTGTTGATTTTTCATCTGGACAGCTGGAGCGGTCATCGCAGCAAAATCTACCTCTCTTAATTCATACAACACCGCGGCAAACAGGGCGTAATCTTCGATGAACCGACTGTAGTAGTTCAAACTGCCCAAGAAGGATTGCATCGCTCGTAACGACTGTGGGAAGGACAAATCGGCTAATGAAGACAGGTCCTTAGGATTCGCCTCTAATCCCTCCTTGGAAACTCGATGGCCCAAGTAATCCACCAAGCGCATCCCCCAATAGCTCTTAACCACACTGATAGAGAGATTCCACTTAGTACACGCCTCCAGTAGGGATGTCACTCTTTCGCACAACTGATCCCACGATTCCGCCGGGATCAGAATGTCGTCGATGTAAGATCTGCGTCCTAACACAGACGGGGTCCCAGGATCCCCTGGCTCCCCCGCTTCGAATGGATCCACTTCTGCGTCACCTTCCCCGGATCCACCCGTTTCGGGCTCCGGTATTCGGGTGAACCCATAGAGGGCGTTATCGATGAGGCGTTGGTAGATCTGGGGTGCGTTCTTCAATCCAAACGGCATCCGGGTCCACTCGAACAGGCCAAACGGTGTGATGAATGCGGATATTGCGCGAGCTCGATCCGTCATAGTAACCACCCAGAAACCACTGGCCATGTCTAGAGAGCAGTACCAGAGTGCTTTATCCAAATCTTCCAACAGCTCATTGATCAGAGGCATCGGATACACCATCAATCGAGTCAGGCTGTTAACCAGCCGGTAATCAATGCACAGACGTATATCCACCCCGTTCTTCTTGATGATGATTACCACCGGCGACGCCCACGGGGACGTTGAGAAGCTGATGATCCTGGCTCGCAGCAGGCCCTTAATCAGATCCGACAGTTTTTCTCGGAACTGAGGTGCCACCTTCCGCACCCTTTGAGCGATCGGTTTCGCGTCGCCGACATCGATGTCACATTTGACTCCGCGGGCGGCGGGCGGTAACGCATTTGCCCTTACCGATCAGCAGATGTCGGCTTTCCCAGATCTTCTGACGCAGACGATCCACTTCA
>NW_003303742.1:1122815-1123955 GCF_000142945.1 Phytophthora infestans T30-4
ATTCGTTGGACGCAGTGAGACAGACTCGACGGTAATCTTCAGGGTCGGAGTCCGAGCCGTCGGATCCTGACTCAGTTCCTGAGTCGGGCGCCGTGACTTGGTGGACACGTCGAGCTGGGGCCGTAGGCGTCGGAGCCTTTTGGCGATACTTGCCGGACCCGACCGCCGCCTTCTTCTGGCGGTGTTTCGCGCGATCCACCGCCCGCAGTACTTCTTCAAGCTCGTCTGCGTCGGAAAGTCGTAGCAGGGTCAGCCTGTCGGCCAGATCCACATCTCCCAACGTCTCGATGAAATGATCCACGTGTTCCTGCAGTACCTTGGATCCCCCATCCTTGATCTTCAACTTGGCCCGTAGACCGGCCACATTTAGTCGATGTAGGTATTCCAACGGGGATCCATCCGGTCTGCGGCGAGCATGGTAGTATTGTCGTGCCACCGACACTCCTAATCCACAGTACTGGGTCTGGAAACTGCGCAGCAAATCTGGCCACTTGTTCCTGGTTGATCTGCCCAGCTGCCGATACCAGTTCCTGGCTGGCCCCGCTAGCAGATCCGCAAAGGTCAGACACTTCTCAGCATCCGACGCTTGATCTCTCATGAGGGCCGACTTGACTTTGCTGATCCATGTTCTCGCTCGGTCCTCATCTTGATCCTTGCCCGTGAACTCCTTCAAGTCCGATACAGCTGAGATCCGTACCCTCTGGATCATGGACGATCCACCTGCCCCGGCTGTGGCCGTTGCTACCACGGCTGCCGAAGTGGATGGGCCATCCAGATCGTCTGGGTCGAACTCATCATGGGAGTTGTCCCCCTCTACTGACTCCATCTCCACGTCCCGTGCTCCATGTTCATGGGAGCACTTGCACTTGTGGCACGGGCGCTCTCATACCCTGTTCGGCCAGGAAGCGATTCATCGCAGCTTCAAAGTGCCGTTGCAGGGTGCCCGCGGAAGTGTCGGAAGAGCCTGTGGCCGTCTGGTCCACTGCGGGACTGGATCCGTGAGGCGATTACCTCGAGCCTGATCTGACGATAATCCCACTGGCTTCTTGCCGGATCTGGCTCGATCCTGGCTGGATTGTGTGAAATCACGCGTAGGGCGTACTGGATCCCGAGCTTTCACGTTCACAGGGGCTTCCTGTC
>NW_003303742.1:1124273-1125693 GCF_000142945.1 Phytophthora infestans T30-4
AAGCGGAAAGGGATGCCAGTCGGACGTCTCATCGCCACGACAAAGCCGAGCGCGCTTCGTCCGTTGGGTGTCCTCCTCATCTTCGTCGTTAAACAATCCCACCTCTTGAAAAGGAACATCCTCAGCTGCAACGCTATCATCACCAGCATCATCAGCCGCAACATCACCATCAACGTCATCTCCACACAACCCTTCGATCGTGATCTCGTAGATGAGTTGCTGGAGCACGGTGGACGGCGACGACGCAGAGGCATCGTGAGGCGCAGCCAAAAAGGAGCCAACAGGAGACGAAGGCGAACGGGGAGGCATGAGACTTGAGCCAGGAGCTTCAGCAGCCGCGTCGTTTGGGGATGGAGCAACAGGAGCCCGTACAGGCGACGATGAAGCAACAGGAGCCCGTACAGGCGACGAGGGGGCAACAGAAGCCCGTACAGGCGACGAGGGAACAACGGGAGCCCGTACAGGTGACGGTGGAGTTACAGCACCAGCAGGAGCATCGACCATGGCAGCCGGAACAGCAGGGACTGCAGCAGGAGCACGCGGCGTCGGCGAGCGAGGCGAGGGAGCGGCGGAAGGCGAGCTAGTGGCAGCAGCAGCAGCAGACGCAGGAGGCACAGCCATCCCCCAGGACGGACCTGTGGTGTAGCGGGATCAGCAAAATCTGCGAGATTGCCAGATCCAACTTACCAACTGCGCCCAGACACCGACTAACGGAGGGGGTCCCCCGATGATCCGTGTTCTGCTGAACTTTCCTCACCTTGTGTACCCGTCGGTAGGGCGGGATCTTGCTCTCTCGGTAACTTCCGAAGAGTTCAAGTGGTGAAGCTTGAGTGTCTTGGCGAGACGTGGGGATGGGGTGGAGCAGCAGTGGAAAATCTTCACTCTGCGTCCGTGAATGGTTCCGTATCCTAAGCGAATATTCGAGCTTATGGATCCGGGGCCTAGATCGTGGATCTAGCCGTAGGGTTGCCTTGCGGGTGTGTTCCCTTGCCTTTGTGTTGTCCTTTAAGTCGTACTTGCCGCCTCCTGTGACGGGATCTTGAAAGTTGAGATCTTCTAGGGCGTAACCGACCAAGTAGTAAATTCGGCTAGCCCGTCGGATCTGCACAAGTAAAGGAAAAGCTCACTAGGTTGTAGGATCTGGCCAATGTATTATCCAGTTATCACTACCAACACTAGATTCGCAATTCCCAACCTTCTCCGAGCTCGTACGGCCAATGTAGTTCCGGTTCTTGAGGGCAGGAAGGCACTTGCGTGTTACTGTGCAAATTGAAGTCTGTATTGATATTCAAGCCTATACCTGCCTGGGTTTCTACCTTCTATGTCTTTCATCTGCTAAATCCCTTACCAGGCTCGGGCTGCATGTCCCTTCTTCCCTTGACCCATCATCCCAGCTGTGTTATCTTCAGATCCACCGGAT
>NW_003303742.1:1125793-1319198 GCF_000142945.1 Phytophthora infestans T30-4
CCATTTTCGCGGAGATGGACACCTTGGACGGCCAAAATCACCACTTTTGGCCATGTTTGGCCCTGCACATCCAGGAAGCAAATGAGACTGCTCCGTATAAAAACTGCCCTAGGGGTGCTTTTATGCGCGCATTCCCGTGGTCAAGTCAGATTTTGGCTAAATTCAAATGCCTTGTCTATAAACACTTTTTTCGACCTAAATTTTCACCTGTTTTGTCCCGAAATGATAGCACCCATTCTTTATTTGCCTATATATCGCGAAGGAGGCAACTTTTTTCCTGTTAAGTATAGATAAAAAATTTAATTCGGCGTTTTAGCGCACGAGGAACAAAAGTCTCCATACAAGCTACCCTCGGTTTCTAATGACTTTTTGAGTTAGGGAAGCGTGGATCTTCTTTTTTTCTTGTTTCCAGGACTTCACATGGCGGGATCCTCCCTCCTTGGATCCGAACTCGGAAGTATGGGATCCGGGGTACCTCGCGGTGGATCTTGACTCTTCATTAGCCGTGGCTACTAGATCCACCTTCAGAGGGCACCGACCATCCTTCCTTCATAGGATCCACACTCGATCCACTCTTGTATAGTATATCCCATATCCATCTTAGTGAATCCAGGTAAGGGTGGATCCGAGGTAAGTCTTGGTGGATCTTGCCTTCTCGTACATCGCTCATACCAGATCCATCGTCATTCCATACGGGGTGCTGCTCGCCATGGCTAATCCACCACAGGCAACTTGCACCCGTGCCAAACAACCCAAATCCTCTATAATCACTTGAGATTGTCACTGATTCGGGATAGTGACCCCGCGTCAGGACCATTCTCTTATTTCTGAGAAAGCACTTCACCACAGACCTATCCAAGTCCCAAATAAGAAGGCCCGCACAAGGCAAGCGTGGGTAAACACGGGGTCGGACTAATCCGTCAGGGAACGGCACCTCTGGCCTTCAGCGCAATTTCGGGCAATGACAAGACTGAGGGGACGCGCACGCCAGAGGGAGGGTGAGTGTATCAGATATGATAGGTGTAGAGTTTCAGCCAATCAGAGACAGGCTCAGATTAACATAGATTTAGTATGTAATACAAAAAGGCAGATGTAGGGCGGCCGTGGAACCTTCTAGAAGGTTCTAGAAGGTTCCATCCGCCTGAACTGGGGCGGCACTTCTCGTTTCGCGCGCCCTCCCCCAAGCTAGCGTTTCCAGAAATAGAAAATCACTTGCTGTCAACAAGAACAGGAAATGATTAAAATATAATGGTTGTGTACTGTGATGATGCAGCTTCATCAAAACGTTTGCGCAACTTGCTAACATTGTTATTTGACATATATAACGTTGAACTGTGTAACCGGTTCGCGAACCGTTCGAGACAAAACTTTTACTGGTCCGAAAAAGAATTAACAGTTCTTTAAACGGCGATAACCTCGGTCGTACAGCTCCAACGGAAGCGTGGTTGAGCTAGTTTGAAAGCTCTACTCACGTAGCGTCAGAGCGAAACTTTTATGAACAAATTTCCCTCCAATTTTGCCAATACCTGACCATTTGAACTATCACTTTATGGAGGGGTGGAGTTTTTTTTTCGCTTTGACGTCAAGAATAATCAGAATTAAACTTTAAAAGCTACCAGAAAAAGCGCAAACGGAGTTTAATCTAGTGGTATATCACTAAAAGCAATTGAATCCATTTTCGTGTCAATTACTCTTAATTCGTGTGCATACAAATTCTCATAGGAACTCATTTAAACCAACCGTATCCATATCAAAATGGACATTGACCAATCACACATGCGAGGTTATTTTTAAAAAAACCAAACTGTTAATGATTTATCGGACCGGAGAGCCCAGATCGATTACTGAAGCCTTTTTTGACAGGACAAGACCACAGGTTTGAAGACGGTGTACTTAGGTCAGTCGCGTGACTCTTGTTGGTATTACTCGAGCATAAACTAATCCAAAATTGCCACCAAATTCTCTAACACAGACGCGGTATCCTCAATTCTAATACGCTTCATCTCTCGATAACCATACCTCTTTCTTATAATCATTCAGTACAGCAATCCTCTTCGTTGTTACACATACAGGAATTTTATTTTTATCTCTATCCGAGAGAATCACTACTTTTTAGACTAACCGAAGTGTTGATTCGTCTGAGTTATCAACGCGTCGTGGAAAGGCTCACGCACGATCACAGAGAAAGACGGAGAGTGGAGCGGCAGCTAGCGTTTTTAGCACAGCTCGAATATAGCGTGGAGGTTAGAAGATGATAAACTAGTATATCCTCTTCGACCGTTTCAACTCCATCGGTAGTAGCCGGGTATCGTATTGCTGGCAGTGGTTAAAGTGCAGTACCGACGGGAGTGAGCAGAAACACTCGCACGAGCTAGCTCGCTGGCTTTATTGGAGTGCAAAAGTGATTTGGCTGAGCCATGAGCTGGTCTAATCGGGCTACCGCCAATGGGCAATCTACAAACTTGTCATGCAGCGACGATAAACAGAACGACTCGCAAGAGCAATTGATGGATTCCATCGAGACGGAGCATGCGTACATGATCCACGAAGCTGTTGTGAGCCACGAGGGTAGTGCACGTATTTCACCAAGGAGAGTGCCGCCTCAGATTGGTAACCATGCTGCTGACCAGCTTTAACACGTTCAAAGTAGTCTACAGTAAATAATTTTACAGCCCCAGCATCCGATGAGAGTCCAGCAGCATCTACCGCAACCTACACAAACTGGTACGCCGAGTTCAGCACACCCTTCAAGAGAAGGAAGTGCCGCAGCCGTATTACCACCGGCAGGATCCACAGTTACTCAGCAAATCGCTGCTGAACCTCAACATTCTGCGTGGCCCCCTGAGCGATCTAAACTATACGGCGTGGACGATATTGCTAAGATCCCAGCCTGCATCCGCTCTGCCGTTCTCGAGTTTCGCCCGACGCCTACCTGCACACCTCTACCACTTCCACGCAACCACCGTTCGATCACGTTTAAGTATGGAGCTCGTGTGAATTACTTTTTTCGTGGGACACCTGTTGTCGGGTGGCTGTGTATGGCAAGTGATGCGTGTCGACGCAAGTGTACATTTCTTTAGCTGCACGATGGTAAAACATCAGACCCAACGAAGCATTTATACGAAACCCATCAAATCTACTCAGCAAAAACGATACTTTAGACTGCACGTAAGCGCAGTCGTGAGGATGAAGTGATACGGATCCCGGCGTCGGCTTTGTGCAGAGAAGACACGATGCAATTATCGATGCTCCTTGAAACGATTCGAATAATTTTTAGCAACCTTCCATTTCGCTTTGGAGAGTACGAAGAGTCCATAATTACTCGTATACTTGTCTTCAAAGAAGAATTCAAGACTGTAGTGAGCGCCAGAAACGTCACGTATGCTTTAGTGGAGCTGTGTGTAGCCGCCCGAAACGAGATGACCTCCTGTCTAAAAAAACAATCGAGTTGGTTGTATTAAACGCCTCACTATGGTTGTTGACTTTTGGACGTCTAAACTTCGACACGAGAAATATCTTGGTGTTCGAGTTTGTTTCATCGATGCCAAGTTTCGGCTACGTTCAGTGCTCCTGGGAGCTCGACACTTCGGCTCTTTGTATGGAGAGCGAGATCAGGGGATTCGCTGTCCGTTTGAGCGATGGCTTGGATGCACGTAAGATCCACTCGCAAGTTGCAGTACGATAGTCTTTACCGAGTGCCCATTGCAAAGCCGAAACTTTTTCGAGGGCGTGCAGCCAAAATTTGCTCGTGTATTATACTTCAATTATATTCTAAAATAGGGGGCTTCAGTTAATCATTTCTTGAGCTCATCTTTGCCAAGCGATGCGACGAGAAATGAAAGCGAAAACATTTTTAGGGGGTTGCAGCTCATAATTTCTCGCGATGAGATAATCATTTCTGCGTGACGTTCCTTTCTCTCTTTGAATAATCACAGATATCTTTCCTCTCACAGAAATCATGCCGCCGTCTGACTTCAAGAAGCTCAAGGTGTCGGGTGTGATCTTCCAGTTGACAATGCTGCACGAGCTTCGTAATATGCTTCCACTGCACTTTGTTACGGAAACGTCCGACGGCGACGACAACGACGACTCGTTACTATCGTTGCTCGTGATATTACGTCAAGCTCTGAATCGCGTGCGCTATTCTGGCGATTGAAAGAACGTTGTTCGCTCCGTGGCGCATCATGCTTTGCTCTACAACCTTCGTGACGACGAGTTCCGAAAGTTTATCCGAGTTAGCAAGAGCACGTTTAATGTTTCAGTGGAAATGATTTGCGAAGACATTTCCCGCCACCTAATCTCCCCGCTTCTAACCTTGTAACCTGTCGGTCTGTCCGTCCGTCAGTCCGTCGCATTCCCCGTCTTGCTGCTTTTTCCTGCCTTTTCGCATGGCTACACTTGGCCTGTCTAATACAGTTTCCTCCCATCCTACCGACCGCGCCTACCTTTCTGACTCGACCTCACTATGCCAAAATTACAATTATATCCAAAAGCGTGACACAATTAACTCGCGCCTTGATTGGTCAATACCTGCTGACCTGCGACACTGACTGGATCTGTCGCACGATCAGACCGTCTATCGCCCTCGCGATTGGACGTAAGGTAAACATTTCTGCCGAGCACGAAACGCATCGATTGGATGCAAACGGCCAGGCGATGCGCAGATACTGCAAATCGGGCACACTAACCACTTTATTTTCTAAGAGCTCTGCACACTTCTCAAATAGAAATATTTATCATTATTAATGTAGACTTCACAGACCAGTATTTTGTAAGAGCTCTGGGATGTTATTTTCCACACACTTTTCAAAGTAATGACGATATTAATAGTACTAATATGCTTAATATAAGCTTCACAGGCCGCATTTGTAAGAGCTCGGCGATGCTATTTTCCACACATTTTCTAAAGTAGAGACGATAGTATTTTAATATTAAAGTAGACTTCACGACCAGCGCTTTTTGTAGCGACTTTGCGAATATATATATTTTGTACTTTACCTGGAACTCACCACTGCCACCGTGCAATGAAGGCGCGCAGCTGCACGGGCATTTCGCTATCTGCTTCCGTGCACCACACCCGACAGATGCATGCGCGCACGATAGATAATTGTCTTAGGCAATTTAAATTGCATGTAAAGTATGTTTTTGTTTGGAAATCTGATAATAATATATTATAGCAAAGCCAAAACGTTAGTATCAACTTTTTAATATGTTTCTAAATAATAAATACCAGCCTTATATTTCCAAGCTATTGGCTAATATTTGGACGCAAGTAATTGGTTAAAACAAAATATTTTGCTAACATCCGCACGTTTGCAAAATGGTGGGCCCTACGTGCAAGCAATGCGAGGCGAAGATTGACCCGCTTCTGCTGAACCCGCAGCGGTCTACGACGGACCCCCGAGCGCGCTGCGTCTGCTGCGGGAAGCTGCAGTACGGCTACGCATTCCGTACAATCAGCGGGCGGGACATCGTGCGGCGCTGTATTGCCTGCGAGAACAGCCCAAAAGCGGTTAAGTCCTGGGAGGAAAAGCCCCCACCACCTGATTCGGCCGAAATGCGCCGCCAGGAAAGCCTGGCAAACGTCAAGAAGGAGAGACTGGTACCCCAAGAATAGAAAGAGACGCAGCCGCCATCGCAAGCCGACCACCCGAAACGCCAAGTACATCGAGCAAAAGAAGCAGCAGAAGAGCAAGTAATTTGGATAATATATCCTTATTGCCCCCGTTACCCCGCTTATCTTTGTATTTTGTATACTGGCGGGCGGCGCGAGGCTTGGGGCCGCACATATGGTAAACTAACTGTGGTGCTGCCAAGCATCTACGGAGTGTAGCGCGTTTCGTATAATAATTAGCGCATGGTGTCTACTGTGTACCCTTGCGAGCTGGCCGTTCCTATCTGCATACGCGTTACCGTAGATGGAAAGTACACTTGCTCACTTGGCACACGCAAACCCATGCTATATGTACCACCAACCCTCACAGTTTATATTTCACTAATGTGCGCTCACGAATGTAAGCTTCAGTATCGAGTGAGCACTATGCGCGATGAATAAGCTGCTGTCTACATGGACACAACCTGGTATGCGGTAGTGATGACCATACAAGCGGCCATCGCAAGGAGATGTGTCTGTACGCAGTACTTTACTTTAGCGCCCTGTCCATAATGGCCGAGATAAGAGCTCGGTTGAGTCACGGATGGCTATAATGTGTACCCGCCGCGCGCGTATATATTGCTTTGAATACTGCTAACAGACGCCTGATCAGCTTGCCTGTATCACCGCGGGTATGACCTGTGCCCGAATAGTGACGTGCTGGATCATATAGACGGATACATCATAATCGTAGGTACAGTAGGCTAGCACGACGATACAAAAGTACCGAGATCGCAGCAGTAACCCAGTGCATGGGTGCTGGCTATCACGACAACACCCATTGGCGGCATTGCGGGATATGCACGGACACATCAAATAGCACGCCGAGCTGATAAGTAGGCAGCGAAAGTACTCCATCTAATGTACATGAACTATTATTCAATTCAAGTCTAACCATCACTACGATCTGATACTCTGCCTACAGCCATATATCTTCGTATGTTGCAGCCGGTCAAAAGAATGTGCACGCAGTGGTGCCTCTTCGTCCGATGTGGACGAGGCCTTTTGTCGTACATATCGGACCCAGTATTATGTCAGTCGGAAAGGATTTACGCCACTCTGTCAGTCAGAAGCTATACAAATAAGTCAGAAAGTACGTCAGCTATGCAAGTAAGATCAATGCATGCGGAAGATAGTGGAAATACCCTTCAGTAACATCACAAACAGCTCAGCAGAATAATTTCAAAGCATAATATTGATGTTTGTGGCGACCATCGGCATATACTACCTATCCTAAAAGATACTTCGCGCGCGGAGCTGATTAACATTGCTCTATTCGACCGTCGCAATCGGTGATATGTGTCGACTGCCTCACGGCGATGACGTGCAGATGGGTAAAATACGTTTGAGTAGGCGTACTTACTCTAGCTACACTGGGATTCCTCACCGATCAACGTATATTCCGTAGCATCATTGATACTGACCCGTCTTCCGTACAGTATATATTAGCTTTGCAACCACGCGCGCCTCCGATTCGTGTCATTTTGGGAGCAATGCGCTCAAACGAGATTATAGACAAGAACTTCCCGGGTAAGACGGTGCTCTTCTTGCAGATCACGTTAAACCCTGGTCATGTCTACAATAACATGTGAGCACTACGGATACTGTGTGCGGTGCTGTTTTGGAGCATAATATACGTAGATCACAGTATACATGTACTATATGTTGCTTCGCTTTGAGTAGAAATTCTAAGCCCACCGCAGCGCAGCGGAGGTGGTCGGCCCTCTCTACACCAACCAACCATGCCCTAGCGTTCGCGGAGCGGGCGCCCAGAGCGCTAGTCGCTCCGCTTCTAACCTTGTAGCGTGTCTGTCCGTCCGTCCGTCCGTCCGTCTGTCAATCAGTCCGTCCGTTTCCTCTCTTGCTGCTTTTTCCTGCCTTTTGGCATGACTACAGTCGGCCTGTCTAATACAGTTTCCTCCCATCGTACCGACCGTGCCTACCTTTCTGACTCGACCTAACTATGCTAAAATTACAATTATATCCAAAAGCGTGACACAATTAACTCGCGCCCTGATTGGGCAATATTTTTCGACTCACTTTTCATTCAAAACACAAAATCGGATTTTTGAGCGACGGCGCGGAGAGGACAAGGTGCGCTGGCTGTATAATAGCAGTAGGGTAGTTTTAGATGTATATGCATGTATGTACGGGCGTGGGGCTCCTTGCCCTACTTTATATTCAAGAGAGACCTCTCAGGATACAGTCTGAGGCTTGCCCCGAGACTCCAAAGTGGTATGGCAGTTGGTAGCGATAGCAATCAGGTTGGGGTGGGTGTGACTGGGAGCGTCTACCACCATGCACGCGCCTAGGGGTCCTAGACCCACCGCGAGTGTCCACGCTCCAAAAGCGAGTGGCGCGTGCTGCCAATTGGCCAAACCGAAGTTGCAGCCACATGCGGAAGAATCGTTACAGTCCCGCAATACAGAGGTGCTCTTAAAGTGTGAGCTCCCACATCAAAACACACTTTGCGAGAGCACTTCTGGCGGGACGGAAAGGAATGCAGCAGTCGGTCTCACAAGAGCAAGGAGCCCAAGACCAAGTGCAAGGACAGCTCAAGAACAAGAGATCAAGACAAAAAAAACACTTTAAGAGAATGAGTGAGCCCCGCGCCTGTACACTTAGATAGCATAGCGTCATAATAGACAGTTTTAGAGCATTTTCGGAACTGTGTGAGCCCCGTGAGGGGCTGGGTCGTTCTCGGACACTACTGACATAACCTGAAGGGCTGGACGGTATCGAACAGACCTGGGCAACCACTCAACAGGGATGAGGCAACAGCTTTGACGTACCCAAGAGGCAACAGCGCGATGCGGCGTCTTAATTACCATGTACAGCTGCTTGGTCCACAGCCGTGCAAGGTAATTTGGACCCGTCGGACCGTGAGCTGAGGGCTGTAACACGTCGGCCAAGGGGAGGGCCTAAGCAAAAGCTGACTGGACCAACAAGCCCCCTAGAGTGACGATACCCCTAAGTTGTTTGTAATCCGAGGAGCCGGGATGGAAATGACAGTGGTGTGCTATATTCACAGAGAGCTTCTGGATTAGTACTGGAAAGGAAAGTTCGGGGTTCTATTCGAATACCACGTTGCTTAAGCTACTGTGTCCATGTTCTGGTGCTTATATTCATGAAATAGCTGTAAAATAGCTCCCAGTGCACTTAGACTTTCGAGTCTAACCGCCCATGTAATTATTTTCCATTTAGATCAGGCGATAGACGCGTTCAAGGTAGAAGGACATGGCAAGAGGCCCGAGGAAAAGAAAAAGGTTCCCCAACAATTGTGTAGCGGGCTTTGATGCAGAATTAACTCGACTAACTCTGTCCAATGGTTAGAATTACCCGCGAGGAGCTAGACGATCGCGTGCAACGAGCCCGGAGTGAGAACGCATCCCAATCCCACGAAGAATCGCGTAAGGATAGACAGCTCCGTAAACAGAGGCTTCGTACCGCAGAGGCCCGCTACCGCAAGGCAATCCAAGAATTGGAGCAGCTTGAGTTAGTTGAAACCCCAGCACCAACTGAATCCGGACAGATGAGAGTAACTGGTCCGGCGGTAGAGAGTGAGGAGAAGACAGAAGAAGACGATCCGGCTGAGCATCAACGACGATTTGAGGAGGACGCGCATTGCGAACACCCTGTCGACAATGCCCGCGGCTTCCAGATTGGAGCGTCAGGGAATGCAGACGATAGAGCTGCGGCTACACGTGCGCGCGATGCGGAAAGAACACGGGCCAGGCGAGCTGCTATGACGAGCTCACAAAAACTACGGACACGAGCGAAGGATGCGGAGAGGAAGCGGATACGTAGAGCTAACAGATCCGACTCCCGAGTTATCTTAGACCGCGGACGAGATGCCGAGCTAGCGAGGGTACGACGCGATCGAATGGCTCCAGAAGACCTGGCAGCTCATCAAGCGTATTATCGAGATGCGCAGTCCAACCACAGAGCCACAAGAACAGAGGAGGACAGTCAAAATGCAAGGATTCGTGATGCAGTGGGACACGACAGTCGCAGGGAAGGCATGTCAGATGCACAGCGCCAAGCGGAGCGTGACCAAAATACAGACGCACACCGATATCGCAGGAACGGCATGTCCGATGAGCAGCGTCACGCTGAGCGTCATGTAAACGCAGCACAGCGGAGAGACTTCAGAGAGGGCATGACGGATGAGCAGCGCCAAGCTGAGCGCGATCAAAACACAGCTGCCCGGAGAGACTTCAGAGGGGGCATGACGGATGAGCAGCGCCAAACTGAGCGCGATCAAAACACAGCTGCGCGGAGAGACCATAGAGGGCGCATGACGGATGTGCAGCGCCAAGTAGGTCGCGATGAGAATACAGCGGCGCGAAGAGACCATAGAGGGCGCATGACGGATGTGCAGCGCCAAGTAGATCGCGATGAGAATACAGCTGCGCGAAGAGACCATAGAGGGGGCATGACGGATGAGCAGCGCCAAGTAGATCGCGATGAGAATACAGCGGTACGAAGAGACCATAGAGGGGGGATGACGGATGAGCAGCGTCAAGCAGAGCATGAGCGGGACGCAGCCGCGCACAGAGCTCGAAGAGACGCCATGACGGAAGAACAAAGGGATCAGCGAAAAGAGCAAGAGCGGTTCCGCAGACGATCTCGGCAGTATAAGAAGGGCCTCGCGTACCACGATAGTTTTGACCCTTCCACGGTGGCTGGTGGCCGTCATTACTTTACGCGTTACACGGACGACAACGGGGAGAACGAGCGAGTTTGTCACTACTGCAACGCTTGGAAGTTTCCGCAAGAAACCGACGGATGCTGCTGTCGTAACGGACTGGTGTTCGTTCCATCTTCGCGAACAGCACCTGATGCTCTACTATCACTTTTCGAAAACCCGACCTTCATGCGGTCAATCCGAGCCTACAACAACGTATTCGCATTTACGTCCATGGGAGCTTCGCGGTCTCGGCCTCTCAACGTCGACGAAAGCGTGACACGGAATGGTGTCTACAACTTCCGGGTACAAGGGTCAGTGTGCCATCGCTTGGGTTCGTTACTACCTCCAACATTCGGCCGCTCCATGTATGCCCAAGTTTACTTTAACGATCCAGACATGGATGCGCGTGTGCGAAGCCGTATGAACATGACGCAAGGCCTCGATCGCGCCGTCATGGAAACAATTGACCAGATGATGGTGGCGCACAATCCGTACACACAAGAATTTATCAACGCGCGTAGATTTTTGATAGATCGTGGCTGGGATGCGTATGCAGCAGCCATCAGGGAACACGAACGACGCCGAGCGGCAGGGGAAGACGTTGATGACCATGACCCGTCGTTAGCCTTGAGTAATTTTCTTCCGGAGGGGGATCACCTTCAGCTGCGTCTGCACGTCACACGGAATGCGAATCCGGGTACGCATAACACCCCAACTGCATCAGAGGTGGCAGCCGTTGTGATCGACACAAACGCGGCTGAGCATCGGGATATTATCCTACACACAACAGGAGGAGGTTTCAAGCGCATCTTTGAGACGAGCGTTACCTACGACCCACTGCAGTACCCTCTACTGTTTCCCTATGGAGACAATGGATGGACTTACGATATCCCCTACGTTGGTAATCCCGTCGATCGCCACGGTGACCCCTTAACCATGTCCGTTCGGGAATATGAGGCGTATCTGCTTTACGACCGGACGGTTAGTAATTCTCTTATCCTGCGCGGTGGGCGACTGACGCAGCAATACTGCGTTGACCAATGGGCCAAATGCGAACAAGAACGCCTGCGCTTCATCAAGAAGAACCAGCTCCAGTATCGATTGGAAACCCTCCAGGGACTCACGGACGCGTTGCGTGGCGAGTCTGTTGAAATCCACAGAATGGCAGCTGACGACGAGGCGGCCATACGTAGGACTCGGCGTGGGGATAATACGGAGCAGGAGTCAGCGGAGCCAGATGCGGGTGAGGTTGGACGCAAGATAATCATACCTCCGAAGTTTACAGGTGGTCCCCGCTATATGTACCAACGCTTCTTGGATGCCATGGCTATCGTCCGTGAAACAGGAGCCCCGAACCTGTTCATTACGATGACATGCAACCCGAACTGGCCTGAGATCAAGGAAAACTTACGCCGTGGAGAGAAAGCATCCGACCGACCGGACATCGTGGCTCGCGTGTTCATGGAGAAACTAAAAGCTCTTAACAAGGATCTCGATGAGGGTGTGCTGGGGATTCAAGCCGCTCGAGTCCATGTAGTGGAATATCAGAAGCGTGGTCTTCCCCACGCCCACATACTGCTTATCCTGCGTCCGGAGGACAAGCCCACTACCAAGGAAGACGTCGATAAGCTGGTGTCCTCGGAGCTCCCGGATAAAGAGAAGTACCCCGAGCTGTACGATACGGTGATTTCTAATATGCTGCATGGACCCTGTGGTCAACAGAACCCGAATTGCCCGTGTATGAAGAACGGAAGGTGTTCCAAGAAGTTTCCAAAGGCGCTCGCAGCCGAAACGGTGATGACCCCCGACAAATACCCCACGTACAAGCGTGGTCGCCGTCCGGATGGAATTCTGTGCCATAAGGGGAAAGTATGGGACAACGCGACCATCAATCAATGGGTGGTCCCGTACAATCCGTTCCTGTCGCAGAAATACAACTGCCACATTAACGTCGAGGTTTGTGCCACGAACAAGGCCATCAAGTACATCTACAAGTACGTCTACAAGGGCTCGGACATGACGACAATCACGATTGAAGGCGAAGAAATTCGGGCGAGCGAAATTCTTCAGTATCTCCTCGGGAGGTATATTTCTCCGGTAGAAGCTTGCATGCGGCTATTCATGCATCCAACACAAGGATCAACACATTCTGTTGTGACGCTACCTATTCATTTGGAAAGAATGAGCATGGTTGCTTATCGCGACCAAGCGACGACCCCCCAGCTTCACAACTTGATTAACCGCGGGGACAGATCAATGCTGACGGAGTTTTTCAAGCTGTGCGCGCGTAACCCAGAAGCTACAGCAAATCTACTGTACAAGGATGTACCGCGGAAGTACAGGTGGACGGAACACAAGACGTGGGAACCGTACAAGAAGTACGTTGCTTCTCTGGGACGCTTGGTACACGTATCTCCGCAGGACCCAGAACGCTTCTACTTGCGACTTCTCCTGTGTAACCGACGCTCGCCTAAGTCCTTTGCGGATCTTCGAACGGTTGATGGTACGGAACATCCTACATATCAGCAAGCCGCTTTGGCGCTTGGGTATTTGGAAAATGACGACGAGTGGATACATTGCTTACGCGAAGCCGCCGAGGTCAAGATGCCGTACCAGCTACGCCAACTCTTCGGCATCATTTTGGTTTACTCCATGCCTGGTAATGCCAAAGATCTATGGGACAGGTTCAAGAAGGATATGTCAGAGGATTATGCACGAAGCATTGAGGTAAGAGACGCAGACCTGCATAATGTACGCGAAGAGGAGGTGCGTCTTCGAATGGCGGAGTACAAGTCGTTGAAGAATTTGGCTGATTACTTGGTTTCGAACCAAAAGTCCCTCGACATGTACGGCCTTCCTCTGCTAGCCGATTACGACGATGTATCCGCTCAAGTAGACGACCCGGATTCAGAGTCTGTTGATGTTGTCCAGCAAGAGATTGACGCGTACCCCCTAAACGAACTGGAGCATGTTGCGGAGCAGGCAGACCACTTGAACAGCAACCAGAGGGATATTTTTGACCAAGTTATTGCTGCTGTGAGCAGACCGGTTGGAGGGGAGAAGCTTTTCTTTTTGGATGGTCCGGGTGGAACAGGAAAGTCGTTTCTACTCGAGCAAATACTCGCTCACGTTCGGATGCAACGTAAGGTTGCCATCGCGGTTGCATCGAGTGGGATTGCAGCCACTCTGTTAACTGGAGGTCATACCGCGCATTCAACGTTTCGGATTCCCCTCAAACTAACAGAGACGTCGACGTGCAGCCTTTCATGGCAGAGCCAAAAAGCCGAATTGATTCGTAGCGCGAGTTTGATCATTTGGGACGAAGCGCCGATGATGAACCGAGCTTGCTTTGAGGCTGTTGACAGGTCGCTTCGGGATATCATGAAGAACGAGCTGGAGCCGTTCGGTGGAAAGGTAATGGTGTTCAGCGGTGATCACCGCCAGATTCTACCTGTACTTAAGAATGCTACGCGTGCGGAGACGATTCAAGCTTGCTTCAAGTCTTCTCCCCTATGGGAGCATTTGCGTCAAGTGCGGCTGACCGAGAACATGCGTGTCCGCACCGCCCCAGACGCGGCCAGTGCGGCTGAGCTAGCAGAGTTCTCTGAATTTTTACTTCAAATCGGAGAAGGCCGTTATCCAGTCAACCATGAGATCGGTGATGGCGACATATGCCTTCCACGCGACATGTGTATCATCCCAGAACGACGGGTCCAACAAATTACCTCTGATGAAGAAGACGCGGATATGGAGCCTCCCCCAAGTTTCAGGCTACTACCTCCGGCGGACGAGGAGCACGAGCGAGACTTGGACGAAGTTGAAGAAGACCGACGAGTCCGCAATGTCAACGCCTTGATAGATGCGGTGTACCCGGGCGTTGATACTGAGAATTTACCCGATGAATACTTCGTTGAGCGGGCCATACTAGCCCCCACAAATGCAAGTGTTCGGCGTATCAACGACATGGTTGCGGAACGGCTATCGGGTGAGACGAAGGAGTATCTCTCGGTGGACAGCCTCGAAGGGGTCGCGGATACAAACATGTTTGAGCAGGAGTTCTTGAACTCGCTTAACTTCTCCGGTATCCCTCCGCACAGAATTGTTCTGAAGGTTGGAACACCTATCATCATGATTAGAAACCTGAATAGCGACGCAGGACTTTGCAACGGAACGCGGCTTCGGGTTGTGTCACTGCGCGAGAGAAGCATCGAGGCCAGCATTATGTCCGGGCCGTTCAAGGGTAAGAAGGTGTTCATTCCTCGGATCGTCTTTTATAGTGAGGACGATGACAAGGAGTTCCCGTTCAAACTCAAGCGTAAGCAGTTCCCCGTGGTTCCAGCGTTTGCCATGACTATCAACAAGGCCCAAGGACAATCGATCCACCACGTGGGTATCTACTTGGAATCACCGGTCTTCGCACATGGCCAGCTGTATGTGGCTTTGTCGAGAGTGACTTCAAGGAAGGCGATCAAGATTGCTGTGGATCCAGAGGCCATCGATGAGGACGGGAGCGTACACACCAACAATATTGTGTACAGAGAGATCTTTGGAACGCGGACTTGGTAGGGCACGTAATGCATATAATACATTTAGCTTTGATTTCAGAATGTTCTTTCATCCGCCGTAGCGCAGCGGAGGCGGACAGCCCACACTACACCAACCAACCATGCCCTAGCGTCCGCGGAGCGGGCGCCCAGAGCGCTAGTCGCTCCGCTTCTAACCTTGCAGCGTGTCCGTCCGTCTGTCAATAAGTCCGTCCGTTTCCTTTCTTGCTGTATTTTCCTGCCTGTTCGCATGGCTACACTTGGCCTGTCTAATACAGTTTCCTCCCATCTTACCGACCGCGCCTACCTTTCTGACTCGACCTAACTATGCATAAATTACAAATATGTCCAAAAGCGGGACACAATTAACTCGCGCCCTGATTGGGCAATACCTGCCGACCTGCGACACTGACTGGATCTGTCGCACGATCAGACCGCCTCTCTCCCTCGCGATTGGACGTAAGGTAAACATTTCTGCCGAGCACGAAACGCATCGATTGGTTGCAAACAGCCAGCAGATACTTCATTATTGCGTTCAGCTACGCAAAACCTGTCGTATGTACTGCAAATCGGGCACACTAACCACTTTATTTTCTAAGAGCTCTACACACTTCTCAAATTGAGATATTTATTATTACTAATGTAGACTTCACAGATCAGTATTTTGTAAGAGCTGTGGGATGTTATTTTCCACACACTTTTCAAAATAAAGACGATATTAATAGTATTAATATTACTAATATAAGCTTCACAAGCCGCAATTGTAAGAGCTCGGCGATGCTATTTTCCACAGACTTTCTAAAGTAGAGACGATAGTATTTTTAATATTAAAGCAGGCTTCACGACCAGCGCTTTTTGTAGGGACTTTGCGAATATATATCTTTTTTACCTCACCTGGCACTCACCACTGCCACCTTGCAATGAAGGCGCGCGGCTGCACGGTCATTGCACTATCTGCTCCCGTGCACCGCACCCGACGAATGCATGCGCGCACGATAGATAGTTGTTTTAGTCAATTTTATTGCATGTAAAGTATGTATTTGTTTGGGAATCTGATATTAATATATTATAGCAAAGCCAAAACGTTAGTATCAACTGTCTAATATGTTTCTAAATAATAAATACCAGCCTTATATTTCCAAGCTATTGGCTAATATTTAGATGCAAGTAATTGGTTAAAACAAAATATTTTGCTAACATACGCACAGTTTGCAAAATGGTGGGCCTTACGTGCAAGCAATGCGAGGCGAAGATTGACCCGCTTCTACTGAACCCGCAGCGGTCTACGACGGACCCCCGAGCGCGCTGCGTCTGCTGCGGGAAGCTGCAGTACGGCTACGCATTCCGTACAATCAGCGGGCGGGACATCGTGCGGCGCTGTATTGCCTGCGAGAACGGCCCAAAAGCGGTTGAGTTTTGGGAGGAAAAGCCCCCACCACCTGATTCGGCCGAAGTGCGCCGCCAGGAAAGCCTGGCGAACGTCAAGAAGGCGATGGGCCCTGACTGGTACCCCAAGAAGAAAAAGAGGCGCAGCCGCCCTCGCAAGCTGACCGCCCGAAACGCCAAGTACATCGAGCGAAAGAAGCAGCAGATGAGCAAGTAATTGGTAAATACACCCTTTTAGGCCCCCACATTCCTTCCTATCTTTGTATTTAGTATACTGGCTGACCGGGCGAGGCTCGGGGTCGCACATATGGTAGTCAGCCTATGGCGCAGTCAGTATTGTTGACACACCTAAACAGCGTAGCGCCTTTCAAATAATATTTAGCACATGGTATCTACTGTGGACAGCCGCAAGCTGGCCGTTTCTATCTGCGTACGCGTCACACGTACACTCCCTCACTTGGACAAAGGCAAGCCACGCTATCTGTATCGTCAATGTTCACAGAGTATATTCCACTAATGTGCGCTCATAAATTTAAACTACAGTTTTGAGTGAGTACTACGTGCGACAAAACCGTTGCTGTCTACGTAGATACGAGCACGTGTGCGGTAATGCAGAGCGTACAGGTGGATGTTGCAGGTCGATGTGCCTGTATGCAGTTCTGTATTTTAGTGTCCTGTCCATAATGGTCGACATATGAGTCGCGGATGGCTACAAGGTGTACCCGCCGCGCGCGTATAAAGCACTACTGCTAAGAGACGCGCGGCCAGCTTGCCTACATCGCTGCGGTATGGCCTGTGCCCAGTTAGTGACGCGCTGAGTCATATATGCTATTCCATTAGACGCGTAAGCACAGTAAGCCAGCACCATGACGCAAAAGTACCGAGAAAGCGAAAGTGACCCAATGTGCTTTGGCTACCGCGAGAGCGTGGCGCCGACGAGCTTACGAAATCAGCAATGCACGGACATAGCAAACAACACGCCAAGCTGATAAGTAGTGGCCGGAATACAGCATCTAACGTACATGAGCTACTATTCGATTCAAATCTAAAGACCACTACGATATGATAATCTGCCTATATCGATATGGATTCGCATGTTCGTCATACATATCAGAGCTTGCTACTCGGAAAGGATCGACGCCGCTCTGTCAGTCAGTAGCTTTGCAAATAAGTCAGTAAGTGCAAGTAAGATCAATGCATGCGGAAGATAGTGGAATACCCTTCGCTAATATCATAAGCAGCTCAGCGGAAGAATTTCAAGGCATAATATTGGTGTTTGTGGCAACCATCGACAAAACCTACTTGCTCTAAAAGGTACTTCGCGGGATAGGCTGACCAAACCTTGCTCTAATAGACCGTCGCAAAAAAAATGGTGTCGACTGTCTCACAGCGATGACGTGACCGATGGTATTAAGGCTAAGTAGGCGTATTTCCTCCAGCTAAACTGAGATCCCTCACCGATCTATGCCAATTTGGATCATCATTGAAACTGACACGTCTTCTACACAGCATATATAAACGCTTTAGCCACGCGCGCCTCCGATTCGTGTCATTTTGGTAGCTATTTGCTCAAATGGTATTAAACAAAACCTTCCCGGGTAAGATGGTGCTCATCTTGCAGATCACGATAAACCCTGGTCATGTCTACCACAACATGTGAGCACTATAGATACTGTGTGCGGTGTTGTTTTGGAACGTAACATAAGTAGATCACAGTATACATTTATTATATGTTGCTTCGCTTTGAGTAGAAATTCTAAGCCCACCGCAGCGCAGCGGAGGTGGTCGGCCCTCTCTACACCAACCAGCCATGCCCTAGCGTCCGCGGAGCGGACGCCCAGACTGCTAGTTTCCCGCTCCCTAACCTTGTAGCGTGTCTGTCCGTCCGTCCGTCCGTCCGTCCGTCTGTCAATCAGTCCGTCCGTTTCCTCTCTTGCTGCTTTTTCCTGCCTTTTGGCATGACTACAGTCGGCCTGTCTAATACAGTTTCCTCCCATCTTACCGACCGCGCCTACCTTTCTGACTCGACCTAACTATGCCAAAATTACAAATATATCCAAAAGCGTGACGCAATTAACTCGCGCCCTGATTGGTCAATACCTGCCGACCTGCGACACTGACTGGATCTGTCGCACGATCAGACCGCCTCTCGCCCTCGCGATTGGACGTAAGGTAAACATTTCTGCCGAGAATGAAACACATCGATTGGCTGCAAACAGCTAGGCGAGTGCGCAGATACTTGATTACTGACGCAAAACCTGTCGTATGTACTGCAAATCGGGCACAGTAACCACTTTATTTTCTAAGAGCTCTGCACACTTTTCAAATAGAGAAATTTATTATTATTAATGTAGACTTCACAGACCAGTATTTTGTAAGAGCTCAGGGATGTTATATACGATATTAATAGTATTAATATTACTAATATAAGCTTCACAGGCCGCATTTGTAAGAGCTCGGCGATGCTATTTTCCACAGACTTTCTAAAGTAGAGACGATAGTATTTTTTAATACTAAAGTAGGCTTCACGACCAGCGCTTTTTGTAGGGACTTTGCGAATATATATCTTTTTTACCTCACCTGGCACTCACCACTGCCACCGTGCAATGAAGGCGCGCGGCTGCACGGTCATTGCGGTATCTGCTCCCGTGCACCGTACCCGACGAATGCATGCGCGCACGATAGATAATTGTTTTTGTCACTTTTATTGCATGTAAAGTATGTATTTGTTTGGAAATCTGATAATAATATATTAAAGCTAAGCCAAATAGTAATATTTTAAAACATTTTAATATTTTGCCTAATAATAAATACCAGCCTTACAGTACCGTGCTATTGGCTAATATTTGGACGCAAGTAATTGGTTTAAACAATATAATTTGCTAACATACTCACAGTTTGCAAAATGGTGGGCCCTACGTGCAAGCAATGCGAGGCGAAGATTGACCCGCTTCTGCTGAACCCGCAGCGGTCTACGACGGATGCCCGGTCGCGCTGCGTCGGTTGCGGGAAGCTGCAGTACGGCTACGCATTCCGTACAATCAGTGGGCGGGTCATCGTGCGGCGCTGTATTGCCTGCGAGAACGGCCCAAAAGCGGTTGAGTTCTGGGAGGAACACCTGGTTCGGCCGAAGTGCGCCGCCAGGAAAGCCTGGCGAACATCAAGAAGGCGATGGGTCCTGACTGGTACCCCAAGAAGGAGAAGAAGCGCAGTCGCTTTCGCAAGCTGACCGCCCGAAACGTCAAGTACATCGAGCAAAAGAAGCAGCAGAAGAGAAAGTAATTGGTAAATATACCCTTTTAGGCCCCCATTTTCTTACCTATTTGTGTATTTAGTATACCCGACTACAGTGCGAGGGTTGGAGCCGCACATACGGCAAGCTGCCTTTGGCACTGCCAAACGTTTTGACGCACCTACAGAGCGTAGCACGTTTCATTTAATAATTAACACGTGCTATCAACTGTGTATCGCTGCAAACTGACCGTCCCTATCCACATAGGCGCCACCGTAGATGAAAAGTACACTCGCTCACTTGGACACACGCAAATCCGTGCTACGTGTACCATCAACGCTTACGGTGTATATTCCAGTAATGTGCGCTCATAAATTAAACTACAGTATGGAGTGAGCTCTACGCGCGACGAATAATTTGCTGTCTACACAGACACGAGCATGTGTGCGGTAATGCAGATTATACAAGTGGATGTGGCAAGTTGATGTGTCTGTACGCAGTACCGTACTTTAGTGCCCTGCTCAAATTGGTCGGGATCAGAGCTGGGGATGGTTATACGTGTACTCGCCGCGCGGTCATCTATCATGTATCTCTGCGGTATGGCATGTGCCGAGTTAGTAACGCGCCTGGTCATATAGACTGGTACATCAGAAACGTAAGCACAGTAAGCCAGCACGACGACGCAAATGTACCAAGAGAGCGACAGTGACCCTATACATAGGTTTTGGCTCTCACGAGCGCGTGGTATACACACTCATTAGCGACCTTGCAATATATGCACGGACATATCAAATAGCACGCCGAGTTGATAAGTAGGCAGCAAATGTACTTCATAAAATGTACAGTACATGAGCTACATTTCAGATTAAGTCAAAACACCACTATAATTTGATACTCTGTCTACAGCCATGTGGCTTTGTGTGTTTGGCATACATTTAGGAACCAGTAAATGCCAGTCGGAAAGGACCTACGCCACTCTGTCGGCCCGTATTTATGTACATACGTCAGTAAGTGCGTCAGCTATGCAAGTATGATCAATGCATGCGAAAGAAAGTGGAAAGGCCCTTCATTAAAATCATAAAGAGCTCAGCGGGACAATTTCAAGACATAATATTGATGTTTATGGCGACCATCAGCAAATACTACCTGTCCTAAAAGATACTTCGCGCGAGCAGATGACCAAATAGATCGTCGCAATCGATGATATGTGTCGACTGCCTCACGGCGATGACGTGCAGATGGTAATATGTGTGAGTAGGCGTATTTACTCCAGCTAAACTGGGATTCCTCACCGGTCTATGCCAATGTGGATCATCACTGATACTGACATGTCTTCTGAACAGCATTTGTTAGCTTTGCAGCCACGCACGCCTCCGATTCGTGTCATTTTGGGAGCTATGCGCTCAAGCGAGATTATAGACAAAACCTTCCCGGGTAAGATGGTGCTCTTCTTGCAGATCACGTTAAACCCTGGTCGTGTCTACCATAACATGCGAGCACTATAGATACTGTGTGCGGTGTTGTTTTGGAACGTAATATACGTAGACCACAGTATACATGTACTATATGTTGCTTCGCTTTGAGTAGAAATTCTAAGCCCACCGCAGCGCAGCGGAGGTGGTCGGCCCTCTCTACACCAACCAACCATGCCCTAGCGTGCGCGGAGCGGACGCCCAGACTGCTAGTTTCCCGCTCCCTAACCTTGTAGCGTGTCTGTCCGTCCGTCCGTCCGTCCGTCTGTCAATCAGTCCGTCCGTTTCCTCTCTTGCTGCTTTTTCCTGCCTTTTGGCATGACTACAGTCGGCCTGTCTAATACAGTTTCCTCCCATCGTACCGACCGTGCCTATCTTTCTGACTCGACCTAACTATGCTAAAATTACAAATATATCCAAAAGCGTTACACAATTAACTCGCGCCCTGATTGGGCAATACCTGCTGACCTGCGACACTGACTGGATCTGTCGCACGATCAGACTGCCTCTCGCTCTCGCGATTGGTCGTAAGGTATACATATCTGCCGAGCACGAAACGCATCGATTGGTTGCGAACAGCTAGGCGAGTGCGCAGATACTTGATTACTGACGCAAAACCTGTCGTATGTACTGAAGTAACCACTTTATTTTCTAAGAGCTCTGCACACATCTCACATAGAGATATTTATTATTATTTATGTAGACTTCACAGACCAGTATTTTGTAAGAGCTCTGGGATGTTATTTTCCACACACTTTTCAAAGTAAAGACGATATTAATAGTATTAATTTAATTAACGGAAGCTTCACAGGCCGCATTTGTAAGAGCTCAGCGATGCTTTTTTTCACACACTTTCTAAAGTAGAGACGATAGTATTTTTAAAATTAAAGTAGGCTTCACAACCAGCGCTTTTTGTAGGGACTTTGCGAATATATATCTTTTTTACGTCACCTGGCACTCACCACTGCCACCGTGCAATGAAGGCGCGTGGCTGCACGGTCATTGCGCTATCTGCTCCCGTGCACCACACCCGACAGATGCGATAGATAATTGTCTTAGGCAATTTATATTGCATGTAAAGTATTTATTTGTTTGAAAAAACGGTTAATATTACTATTAAAGCAAAGCCGAAAAGTAATAATATAAACATTTTTAATATTTTGCCTAATAATAAATACCAGCGTTACAGTACCGTTATTCGCTAATATTTGGACTCAAGTAATTGGTTAAAACAATATATGTTGCTAACTTACTCACAGTTTGCAAAATGGTGGGCCCTACGTGCAAGCAATGCGAGGCAAAGATTGACCCGCTTCTGCTGACCCGCAGCGGTCTATGACGGACCCCCGAGCGCGCTGCGTCTGCTGCGGAAAGCTGCAGTACGGCTACGCATTCCGTACAATCAGCGGGCGGGACATCGTGCGGCGCTGTATTGCCTGCGAGAACGGCCCAAAAGCGGTTGAGTTTTGGGAGGAAAAGCTTTCGCCACCTGGTTCGGCCGAAGTGCGCCGCCAGGAAAGCCTGTCAAACGTCAAGAAGGCGATGAGTCCTGACTGGTACCCCAAGGAGAAAAAGAGGCGCAGCCGCCCTCGCAAGCTGACCGCCCGAAACGCCAAGTACATCGAGCAAAAGAAGCAGCAGAAGAGCAGGTAATTGGTAAATATACCCTTTTAGGCCCCCATTTTCCTACCTATCTTTGTATTTAGTATACTGACTGACGGTGCGGGGTTTGGGGCCGCACATACGGTAAGCTGACTATGGTGTTGACGCACCTACAGAGCGTAGATAATTAGACATGGAATCAACTGTGCACCGCTGCAAATTGGTGATTCCTATCCGTATACGCGTCACCGTAGATGGCATGTACACTCGCTCACGTGGGCACACGCAAAACCATGCTATCTGTACCATCAGCTCTTATAGCGTATATTGCACTAATTGGCGCTCACAAATTTAAACTACAGTATTGAGTGGGAGCTACGTGCGACGAATAAGCTGCTGTTGACATAGATACTACCACTGCGTGACAGTGCAGACCGTACAGATAGACGTGGCAAGTCGATGTGTCTGAACGCAATATTGTACTTTAGTGTCCTGTCCATAATGACCGAGATGAGAGCTTGGTTGAGTCGCGGATGACTATAAGGTGTACCCGCCTCGCGCGTATATATCGCGTTGGCTACTGCTAAGAGACGCGCGTTCAGCATACCTGTATCGCTGCGGAATGGCCTGTGCCCAGTTAGTGACGCGCTTGATTATACAGACTAAAATATCAATAGCGTAAGCACAGAAAGCTAGCACGACGATGCAAACGTCCCGATAAGAAAATAGGGACCCCACGCATAGGTTGGGTATCACGAGCGCGTGGCAAATACACTCATTAACGACCTTGCGATATATGCACAGACACATCAAATAGCACGCCTAGCTGATAAGTAGGCAGCGAAAGTACTCCATCTAATGTACATGAACTATTATTCAATTCAAGTCTAACCATCACTACGATTTGATACTCTGCCTACAGCCATATATCTTCGTATGTTGCAGCCGGTCGAAAGAATGTGCACGCAGTGGTGCTTCTTCGTCCGATCTGATCGAGGCCTTTTATCGTACATATCGGACCCAGTATAATGTCAGTTGGAAAGGATTTACGCCACTTTGTCAGTCAGTAGGTATGCCAATAAGTCAGAAAGTACGTCAGCTATGCAAGTAAGATAAATGTATGCGGAAGATAGTGGAAATACCCTTCAGTAACATCACAAACAGCTCAGCATAATAATTTTAAAGCATAATATTGATGTTTGTGGCGACCATCGGCAAATACTACCTATCCTAAAAGATACATCGCGCGCGGAGCTGATTAACATTGCTCTATTTGACCGTCGCAATCGATAATATGTGTCGACTGCCTCACGGCGATGACGTGCAGATGGGTAATATGTGTGAGTAGGCGTATTTACTCTAGCTACACTGGGATTCCTCACCGATCTACGCATATTTCGTAGCATCATTGATACTGACCCGTCTTCCGTACAGCATATATTAGCTTTGCAACCACGCGCGCCTCCGATTGGTGTCATTTTGGGAGCAATGCGCTCAAACGAGATTATAGACAAAACCTTCCCGGGTAAGATGGTGCTCTTCTTGCAGATCACGTTAAACCCTGGTCATATCTACCATAACACGTGAACACTAAGGATACTGTGTGCGGTGTTGTTTTGGAACGTAATATACGTAGATCACAGTATACATGTACTATATGTTGATTTGCTGTACGTAGAAACGCTAAGCACACCGCAGCGCAGCGGAGGTGGTCAGCCCGCACTACACCAACCGACCATGCCCTAGCGTCCGCGGAGCGGACGCCCAGAGCGCTAGTTTCCCGCCACCTAAACTTGCAGCCTGTCCGTCCGTCCGTCTGTCAATCAGTCCGTCGCTTTCCTCTCTTCCTGCTTTTGCCTGCCTTTTCGCATGGCTACACCCGGCCTTTGTAATACAGTTTCTTCCCATCGTACCGACCGCGCCTACCTTTCTGACTCGACCTAACTATGCTAAAATTACAAATATATCCAAAAGCGTTACACAATTAACTCGCGCCCTGATTGGGCAATACCTGCTGACCTGCGACACTGACTGGATCTGTCGCACGATCAGACTGCCTCTCGCTCTCGCGATTGGTCGTAAGGTATACATATCTGCCGAGCACGAAACGCATCGATTGGTTGCGAACAGCTAGGCGAGTGCGCAGATACTTGATTACTGACGCAAAACCTGTCGTATGTACTGAAGTAACCACTTTATTTTCTAAGAGCTCTGCACACATCTCACATAGAGATATTTATTATTATTTATGTAGACTTCACAGACCAGTATTTTGTAAGAGCTCTGGGATGTTATTTTCCACACACTTTTCAAAGTAAAGACGATATTAATAGTATTAATTTAATTAACGGAAGCTTCACAGGCCGCATTTGTAAGAGCTCAGCGATGCTTTTTTTCACACACTTTCTAAAGTAGAGACGATAGTATTTTTAAAATTAAAGTAGGCTTCACAACCAGCGCTTTTTGTAGGGACTTTGCGAATATATATCTTTTTTACGTCACCTGGCACTCACCACTGCCACCGTGCAATGAAGGCGCGTGGCTGCACGGTCATTGCGCTATCTGCTCCCGTGCACCACACCCGACAGATGCGATAGATAATTGTCTTAGGCAATTTATATTGCATGTAAAGTATTTATTTGTTTGAAAAAACGGTTAATATTACTATTAAAGCAAAGCCGAAAAGTAATAATATAAACATTTTTAATATTTTGCCTAATAATAAATACCAGCGTTACAGTACCGTTATTCGCTAATATTTGGACTCAAGTAATTGGTTAAAACAATATATGTTGCTAACTTACTCACAGTTTGCAAAATGGTGGGCCCTACGTGCAAGCAATGCGAGGCAAAGATTGACCCGCTTCTGCTGACCCGCAGCGGTCTATGACGGACCCCCGAGCGCGCTGCGTCTGCTGCGGAAAGCTGCAGTACGGCTACGCATTCCGTACAATCAGCGGGCGGGACATCGTGCGGCGCTGTATTGCCTGCGAGAACGGCCCAAAAGCGGTTGAGTTTTGGGAGGAAAAGCTTTCGCCACCTGGTTCGGCCGAAGTGCGCCGCCAGGAAAGCCTGTCA
The DNA here is from genome assembly GCF_000142945.1 of Phytophthora infestans T30-4. Classification (NCBI taxonomy): domain Eukaryota; phylum Oomycota; class Peronosporomycetes; order Peronosporales; family Peronosporaceae; genus Phytophthora; species Phytophthora infestans. Next base: position 1,151,451 of record NW_003303742.1, read on the forward strand.
AACGTCAAGAAGGCGATGAGTCCTGACTGGTACCCCAAGGAGAAAAAGAGGCGCAGCCGCCCTCGCAAGCTGACCGCCCGAAACGCCAAGTACATCGAGCAAAAGAAGCAGCAGAAGAGCAGGTAATTGGTAAATATACCCTTTTAGGCCCCCATTTTCCTACCTATCTTTGTATTTAGTATACTGACTGACGGTGCGGGGTTTGGGGCCGCACATACGGTAAGCTGACTATGGTGTTGACGCACCTACAGAGCGTAGATAATTAGACATGGAATCAACTGTGCACCGCTGCAAATTGGTGATTCCTATCCGTATACGCGTCACCGTAGATGGCATGTACACTCGCTCACGTGGGCACACGCAAAACCATGTTATCTGTACCATCAGCTCTTATAGCGGATATTTCACTAATTGGCGCTCACAAATTTAAACTACAGTATTGAGTGGGAGCTACGTGCGACGAATAAGCTGCTGTTGACATAGATACTACCACTGCGTGACAGTGCAGACCGTACAGATAGACGTGGCAAGTCGATATGTCTGAACGCAATATTGTACTTTAGTGTCCTGTCCATAATGACCGAGATGAGAGCTTGGTTGAGTCGCGGATGACTATAAGGTGTACCCGCCTCGCGCGTATATATCGCGTTGGCTACTGCTAAGAGACGCGCGTTCAGCATACCTGTATCGCTGCGGAATGGCCTGTGCCCAGTTAGTGACGCGCTTGATTATACAGACTAAAATATCAATAGCGTAAGCACAGAAAGCTAGCACGACGATGCAAACGTCCCGATAAGAAAATAGGGACCCCACGCATAGGTTGGGTATCACGAGCGCGTGGCAAATACACTCATTAACGACCTTGCGATATATGCACAGACACATCAAATAGCACGCCTAGCTGATAAGTAGGCAGCGAAAGTACTCCATCTAATGTACATGAACTATTATTCAATTCAAGTCTAACCATCACTACGATTTGATACTCTGCCTACAGCCATATATCTTCGTATGTTGCAGCCGGTCGAAAGAATGTGCACGCAGTGGTGCTTCTTCGTCCGATCTGATCGAGGCCTTTTATCGTACATATCGGACCCAGTATAATGTCAGTTGGAAAGGATTTACGCCACTTTGTCAGTCAGTAGGTATGCCAATAAGTCAGAAAGTACGTCAGCTATGCAAGTAAGATAAATGTATGCGGAAGATAGTGGAAATACCCTTCAGTAACATCACAAACAGCTCAGCATAATAATTTTAAAGCATAATATTGATGTTTGTGGCGACCATCGGCAAATACTACCTATCCTAAAAGATACATCGCGCGCGGAGCTGATTAACATTGCTCTATTCGACCGTCGCAATCGATAATATGTGTCGACTGCCTCACGGCGATGACGTGCAGATGGGTAATATGTGTGAGTAGGCGTATTTACTCTAGCTACACTGGGATTCCTCACCGATCTACGCATATTTCGTAGCTTCATTGATACTGACCCGTCTTCCGTACAGCATATATTAGCTTTGCAACCACGCGCGCCTCCGATTGGTGTCATTTTGGGAGCAATGCGCTCAAACGAGATTATAGACAAAACCTTCCCGGGTAAGATGGTGCTCTTCTTGCAGATCACGTTAAACCCTGGTCATATCTACCATAACACGTGAACACTAAGGATACTGTGTGCGGTGTTGTTTTGGAACGTAATATACGTAGATCACAGTATACATGTACTATATGTTGATTTGCTGTACGTAGAAACGCTAAGCACACCGCAGCGCAGCGGAGGTGGTCAGCCCGCACTACACCAACCGACCATGCCCTAGCGTCCGCGGAGCGGACGCCCAGAGCGCTAGTTTCCCGCCACCTAAACTTGCAGCCTGTCCGTCCGTCCGTCTGTCAATCAGTCCGTCGCTTTCCTCTCTTCCTGCTTTTGCCTGCCTTTTCGCATGGCTACACCCGGCCTGTGTAATACAGTTTCTTCCCATCGTACCGACCGCGCCTACCTTTCTGACTCGACCTAACTATTCCAAAATTACAAATATATCCAAAAGCGTGACACAATTAACTCGCGCCCTGATTGGACAATACCTGCCGACCTGCGACACTGACTGGATCTGTCGCACGATCAGACCGCCTCTCTCCCTCGCGATTGGACGTAAGGTAAACATTTCTGCCGAGCACGAAACGCATCGATTGGTTGCAAACAGCCAGCAGATACTTGATTATTGGGTTCAGCTACGCAAAACCAGTCGTATGTACTGCAAATCGGGCACAGTAACCACTTTATTTTCTAAGAGCTCTGCACACTTTCTCAAATAAAAATATTTATTATTATTAATGTAGACTTCACAGACCAGTATTTTGTAAGAGCTCTGGGATGCTATTTTCCACACACTTTTCAAAGTAAAGACGATATTAGTACTATTAAAATTATTAATATAAGCTTCACAGGCCGCATTTGTAAGAGCTCGGCGATGCTATATTCCATAGACTTTCAAAAGTAGAGACGATAGTATTTTTTAATACTAAAGCGCTAGGGACTTTGCGAAATATATCTTTTTAACTTCACTTGGCGCTCACCACTGCCACCGTGCAATGAAGGCGCGCGGCTGCACAGGCATTTCGCTATCTGCTCCCGTGCACCACACCTGATGAATGCATGCGCGCACGGTACATAGTCTTTTAGTCACTTTTATTGCATGTAAAGTATGTATTTGTTTAAAAATCTGATAGTATTACTATTAAAGCAAAATAGTAATATTTAAAACATTTTAATATTTTGCCTAATGATAAATACCAGTCTTCCAGTACCGTGCTATTGGCTAATGTTTGGACGCAAGTAATTGGTTAAAACAATAAGTTTTGCTAACTTACTCACAGTTTGCAAAATGGTGGGCCCTGTGTGCAAGCAATGCGAGGCGAAGATTGACCCGCTTCTGCTGAGCCCGCAGCGGTCTACGACGGATTCCTGGGTGCGCTGTGTCTGCTGCGGGAAGCTGCAGTACGGTTATGTGCTCCGTACGATCCGTACAATCAGCGGGCAGAATATCGTGCGGCGCTGTATTGCCTGCGAGAACGGCCCAAAGGCGGTTGAGTTCTGGGAGGAAAAGCTCCCACCACCTGATTCGACCAAAGTGCGCCGCCAGGAAAGCCTGCCAAACGTCAAGAAAGCGATGGGTCCTGACTGGTACTCCAAGAAGAAAAAAGAGCGCAGCCGCCATCGCATGCTGACCGCCCGAAACGTCAAGTACACTGAGCAAAAGAAGCAGCAGAAGAGTAGGTGATTTGGATATACATTCTTATAGCCCCTTACCCCGTATAGTTTTGTATACTGACTGACGGTGCGGGGTTTGGGGCCGCACATACGGTAAGCTGACTATGGTGTTGACGCACCTACAGAGCGTAGCGCGCTTTAAAACATAATTAGACATGGAATCAACTGTGCACCGCTGCAAATTGGTGGCTCCTATCCGCATACGCGTCACCGTAGATGGCACGTACACTCGCTCACATGGGCACACGCTAAACCATGCTATCTGTACCATCAGCTCTTATAGCGTATATTTCACTAATTGGCGCTCACAAATTTCAGCTACAGTATTAAGTGGGAACTACGTGCGACGAATAAGCTGCTGTTGGCATAGATACTACCAGTGCGTAACAGTGCAGACCGTACAGATGAACGTGGCAAGTCGATGTGTCTGAACGCAATATTGTATTTTAGTGTCCTGTTCATAATGGCCGAGATGAGAGCTCGGTTGAGTCGCGGATGACTATAAGGTGTACCCGCCTCGCGCGTATAAATCGCGTTGGCTACTGCTAAGAGACGCGCGTTCAGTATACCTGTGTCGCTGCGGAATGGCCTGTGCCCAGTTAGTGACGCGCTTGATTATACAGACTGATACATCAATAGCGTAAGCACAGAAAGCTAGCACGACGACGCAAACGTCCCGATAAAGAAACAGGACTTCATACATAGGTTGGGCTATCACGAGTGCGTGGCAAATACACTCATTAACGACCTTGCGATATATGCACGGACACATTAAATAGCACGCCGAGCTGATAAGTAGGCAGCGAAAGTACTCCATCTAATGTACATGAACTATTATTCAATTCAAGTCTAACCATCACTACGATCTGATACTCTGCCTACGGCCATATATCTTCGTATGTTGCAGCCGGTCAAAAGAATGTGCACGCAGTGGTGCCTCTTCGTCCGATCTGGACGAGGCCTTTTGTCGTACATATCGGACCCAGTATAATGTCAGTCGGAAAGGATTTACGCCACTCTATCAGTCAGTAGCTATACAAATAAGTCAGAAAGTACGTCAGCTATGCAAGTAAGATCAATGCATGCGGAAGATAGTGGAAATACCCTTCAGTAACATCACAAACAGCTCAGCAGAATAATTTCAAATATTGATGTTTGTGGCGACCATCGGCAAATACTACATATCCTAAAAGATACTTCGCGCGCGGAGCTGATTAACATTGCTCTATTCGACCGTCGCAATCGATGAAATGTGTCGACTGCCTCACGGCGATGACGTGCAGATGGGTAATATGTGTGAGTAGGCGTATTTACTCTAGCTACACTGGGATTCCTCACCGATCTACGCATATTTCGTAGCATCATTGATACTGACCCGTCTTCCGTACAGCATATATTAGCTTTGCAACCACGCGCGCCTCCGATTCGTGTCATTTTGGGAGCAATGCGCTCAAACGAGATTATAGACAAAAGCTTCCAGGATAAGATGGTGCACATATTGCGGATCACGTTAAACCCAGGTCATGTCTACCTTTACTATGACGATCAACAATACGCATTCGATCTAGATCTATCACGCGGATATCTATCTGTAACATCCAACTGTCACGCCTACATATTTATATGTGATGTTTCCAAAAGTGACTTTAAGAAATGCTAGCGGTACACGCTCCGGAGGCGGACAGTGAAGCATAACATGAGAGCGATAAGGATATTGTGTACGGTGTTGTTTTGGAGCGTAACATAAGTAGATCACAGTAAACAAATATTATATGTAGATTCGCTCTAAGCAGAAACTCTAAGCCCACCTCTCTACACCAACCAACCATGCCCTAGCGTCCGCAAAGCGGGCGCCCAGAGCGCTAGTTTCCCGCCACCTAAACTTGCAGCCTGTCCGTCCGTCCGTCTGTCAATCAGTCCGTCGCTTTCCTCTCTTCCTGCTTTTGCCTGCCTTTTCGCATGACTACAGTCGGCCTGTCTAATACAGTTTCCTCCCATCGTACCGACCGCGCCTACCTTTCTGACTCGACCTAACTATGCCAAAATTACAAATATATCCAAAAGCGTTACACAATTAACTCGCGCCCTGATTGGGCAATACCTGCCGACCTGCGACACTGTCTTGATCTGTCGCACGATCAGCCCGCCTCTCTCCCTCGCGATTGGACGTAAGGTAAACATTTCTGCCGAGCACGAAACGCATCGATTGGTTGCAAACAGCCAGCAGATACTTGATTATTGCGTTCAGCTACGCAAAACCTGTCGTATGTACTGCAAATCGGGCACAGTAACCCCTTTATTTTCTAAGAGCTCTGCAAGTAGAGATATTTATTATTATTAATGTAGACTTCACAGACCGGTATTCTGTAAGAGCTCTGGGATGTAATTTTCCACACACTTTAAACGACGATATTAATAGTATTAATATGATTAATATAAGCTTCACAGGCCGCATTTGTTAAAGCTCGGCGATGCTATTTTCCACAGACTTTCTAAAGTAGAGACGATAGTATTTTTAATATTAAAGTAGGCTTCACAACCAGCGCTTTTGTAGAGACTTTGCGAATATATATCTTTTTTACGTCACCTGGCACTCACCACTGCCACCGTGCAATGAAGGCGCGTGGCTGCACGGTCATTGCGCTATCTGCTCCCGTGCACCACACCCGACAGATGCGATAGATAATTGTCTTAGGCAATTTATATTGCATGTAAAGTATTTATTTGTTTGAAAAAACGGTTAATATTACTATTAAAGCAAGGCCGAAAAGTAATAATATAAACATTTTTAATATTTTGCCTAATAATAAATACCAGCGTTACAGTACCGTTATTCGCTAATATTTGGACTCAAGTAATTGGTTAAAACAATATATGTTGCTAACTTACTCACAGTTTGCAAAATGGTGGGCCCTACGTGCAAGCAATGCGAGGCAAAGATTGACCCGCTTCTGCTGACCCGCAGCGGTCTATGACGGACCCCCGAGCGCGCTGCGCCTGCTGCGGAAAGCTGCAGTACGGCTACGCATTCCGTACAATCAGCGGGCGGGACATCGTGCGGCGCTGTATTGCCTGCGAGAACGGCCCAAAAGCGGTTGAGTTTTGGGAGGAAAAGCTTTCGCCACCTGGTTCGGCCGAAGTGCGCCGCCAGGAAAGCCTGTCAAACGTCAAGAAGGCGATGAGTCCTGACTGGTACCCCAAGGAGAAAAAGAGGCGCAGCCGCCCTCGCAAGCTGACCGCCCGAGACGCCAAGTACATCGAGCAAAAGAAGCAGCAGAAGAGCAGGTAATTGGTAAATATACCCTTTTAGGCCCCCATTTTCCTACCTATCTTTGTATTTAGTATACTGACTGACGGTGCGGGGTTTGGGGCCGCACATACGGTAAGCTGACTATGGTGTTGACGCACCTACAGAGCGTAGATAATTAGACATGGAATCAACTGTGCACCGCTGCAAATTGGTGATTCCTATCCGTATACGCGTCACCGTAGATGACATGTACACTCGCTCACGTGGGCACACGCAAAACCATGTTATCTGTACCATCAGCTCTTATAGCGGATGTTTCACTAATTGGCGCTCACAAATTTAAACTACAGTATTGAGTGGGAGCTACGTGCGACGAATAAGCTGCTGTTGACATAGATACTACCACTGCGTGACAGTGCAGACCGTACAGATAGACGTGGCAAGTCGATGTGTCTGAACGCAATATTGTACTTTAGTGTCCTGTCCATAATGGCCGAGATGAGAGCTTGGTTGAGTCGCGGATGACTATAAGGTGTACCCGCCTCGCGCGTATATATCGCGTTGGCTACTGCTAAGAGACGCGCGTTCAGCATACCTGTATCGCTGCGGAATGGCCTGTGCCCAGTTAGTGACGCGCTTGATTATACAGACTAAAATATCAATAGCGTAAGCACAGAAAGCTAGCACGACGATGCAAACGTCCCGATAAGAAAATAGGGACCCCACGCATAGGTTGGGTATCACGAGCGCGTGGCAAATACACTCATTAACGACCTTGCGATATATGCACAGACACATCAAATAGCACGCCTAGCTGATAAGTAGGCAGCGAAAGTACTCCATCTAATGTACATGAACTATTATTCAATTCAAGTCTAACCATCACTACGATTTGATACTCTGCCTACAGCCATATATCTTCGTATATTGCAGCCGGTCGAAAGAATGTGCACGCAGTGGTGCTTCTTCGTCCGATCTGATCGAGGCCTTTTATCGTACATATCGGACCCAGTATAATGTCAGTTGGAAAGGATTTACGCCACTTTGTCAGTCAGTAGGTATGCCAATAAGTCAGAAAGTACGTCAGCTATGCAAGTAAGATAAATGTATGCGGAAGATAGTGGAAATATCCTTCAGTAACATCACAAACAGCTCAGCATAATAATTTTAAAGCATAATATTGATGTTTGTGGCGACCATCGGCAAATACTACCTATCCTAAAAGATACATCGCGCGCGGAGCTGATTAACATTGCTCTATTCGACCGTCGCAATCGATAATATGTGTCGACTGCCTCACGGCGATGACGTGCAGATGGGTAATATGTGTGAGTAGGCGTATTTACTCTAGCTACACTGGGATTCCTCACCGATCTACGCATATTTCGTAGCTTCATTGATACTGACCCGTCTTCCGTACAGCATATATTAGCTTTGCAACCACGCGCGCCTCCGATTGGTGTCATTTTGGGAGCAATGCGCTCAAACGAGATTATAGACAAAACCTTCCCGGGTAAGATGGTGCTCTTCTTGCAGATCACGTTAAACCCTGGTCATATCTACCATAACACGTGAACACTAAGGATACTGTGTGCGGTGTTGTTTTGGAACGTAATATACGTAGATCACAGTATACATGTACTATATGTTGATTTGCTGTACGTAGAAACGCTAAGCACACCGCAGCGCAGCGGAGGTGGTCAGCCCGCACTACACCAACCGACCATGCCCTAGCGTCCGCGGAGCGGACGCCCAGAGCGCTAGTTTCCCGCCACCTAAACTTGCAGCCTGTCCGTCCGTCCGTCTGTCAATCAGTCCGTCGCTTTCCTCTCTTCCTGCTTTTGCCTGCCTTTTCGCATGGCTACACCCGGCCTTTGTAATACAGTTTCTTCCCATCGTACCGACCGCGCCTACCTTTCTGACTCGACCTAACTATTCCAAAATTACAAATATATCCAAAAGCGTGACACAATTAACTCGCGCCCTGATTGGACAATACCTGCCGACCTGCGACACTGACTGGATCTGTCGCACGATCAGACCGCCTCTCTCCCTCGCGATTGGACGTAAGGTAAACATTTCTGCCGAGCACGAAACGCATCGATTGGTTGCAAACAGCCAGCAGATACTTGATTATTGGGTTCAGCTACGCAAAACCTGTCGTATGTACTGCAAATCGGGCACAGTAACCCCTTTATTTTCTAAGAGCTCTGCACACTTTCTCAAATAAAAATATTTATTATTATTAATGTAGACTTCACAGACCAGTATTTTGTAAGAGCTCTGGGATGCTATTTTCCACACACTTTTCAAAGTAAAGACGATATTAGTACTATTAAAACTATTAATATAAGCTTCACAGGCCGCATTTGTAAGAGCTCGGCGATGCTATATTCCACAGACTTTCAAAAGTAGAGACGATAGTATTTTTTAATACTAAAGCGCTAGGGACTTTGCGAAATATATTTTTTTAACTTCACTTGGCGCTCACCACTGCCACCGTGCAATGAAGGCGCGCGGCTGCACAGGCATTTCGCTATCTGCTCCCGTGCACCACACCTGATGAATGCATGCGCGCACGGTACATAGTCTTTTAGTCACTTTTATTGCATGTAAAGTATGTATTTGTTTAAAAATCTGATAGTATTACTATTAAAGCAAAATAGTAATATTTAAAACATTTTAATATTTTGCCTAATGATAAATACCAGTCTTCCAGTACCGTGCTATTGGCTAATGTTTGGACCAAGTAATTGGTTAAAACAATAAGTTTTGCTAACTTACTCACAGTTTGCAAAATGGTGGGCCCTGTGTGCAAGCAATGCGAGGCGAAGATTGACCCGCTTCTGCTGAGCCCGCAGCGGTCTACGACGGATTCCTGGGTGCGCTGTGTCTGCTGCGGGAAGCTGCAGTACGGTTATGTGCTCCGTACGATCCGTACAATCAGCGGGCAGAATATCGTGCGGCGCTGTATTGCCTGCGAGAACGGCCCAAAGGCGGTTGAGTTCTGGGAGGAAAAGCTCCCACCACCTGATTCGACCAAAGTGCGCCGCCAGGAAAGCCTGCCAAACGTCGAGAAGGTGATGGGCCCTGACTGGTACCTCAAGAAGAAGAATAGACACAGCCGCCCTCGCAAGCTGACCGCCCGAAACGTCAGGTACATTGAGCAAAAGAAGCAGCAGAAGAGCAGGTGATTTGGATATACATCCTTATACCCCCTTATTCCGCATAGTTTTGTATACTGGCTGACGGTGCAAGGCTTGGGGTCGCACATACTGTAAGCTGACTCTGACGCTACCAAGCATGTTGCAACACCTAAAGAACGTTACGTGTTTCATATGATAGTTAGCACATGGTATCTACTGTGGGCAGCCGCAAGCTGGCCGTTTCTATCCGCATACACGTCACGTAGACGACAAGTACACTCACTCATTGGGACATAAGCTAAATCATGTTGTATGTCTATCAACGTTCACAGCGCGTATTCCACTAATGTGCGGTCGCAAATTGAAACTACAGTATTAAGTGAGTATTACGTGCGACAAAACTGTTGCTGTCTACGTATATACGAGCACGTGTGCGGTAATGCAAACCATACAGGTGGATGTTGCAGGTCGATGTGCCTGTATGCAGCTCTGTATCTTAGTGTCCTATCTATAATGGTCGACCTATGAGCTCGGTTGAGTCGCGGATGGCTACAAGGTGTACCCGCCGCGCGCGTGTAAAGCACTACTGCTAAGAGACGCGCGGTCAGTATACATGTATCGCTGCGGAATGACCTGTGCCCAGTTAGTGACGCGCTTGATTATACAGACTGATACATCAGTAGCGTAAGCACAGAAAGCTAGCACGACGACGCAAAAGTCCCGATAAAGAAACAGTGACCCCATACATAGGTTGGGCTATCACGAGTGCGTGGCAAATACACTCATTAACGACCTTGCGATATATGCACGGACACATCAAATAGCACGCCGAGCTGATAACTAGGCAGCGAAAGTACTCCATCTAATGTACATGAACTATTATTCAATTCAAGTCTAACCATCACTACGATCTGATACTCTGCCTACGGCCATATATCTTCGTATGTTGCAGCCGGTCAAAAGAATGTGCACGCAGTGGTGCCTCTTCGTCCGATCTGGACGAGGCCTTTTGTCGTACATATCGGACCCAGTATAATGTCAGTCGGAAAGGATTTACGCCACTCTATCAGTCAGTAGCTATACAAATAAGTCAGAAAGTACGTCAGCTATGCAAGTAAGATCAATGCATGCGGAAGATAGTGGAAATACCCTTCAGTAACATCACAAACAGCTCAGCAGAATAATTTCAAATATTGATGTTTGTGGCGACCATCGGCAAATACTACATATCCTAAAAGATACTTCGCGCGCGGAGCTGATTAACATTGCTCTATTCGACCGTCGCAATCGATGAAATGTGTCGACTGCCTCACGGCGATGACGTGCAGATGGGTAATATGTGTGAGTAGGCGTATTTACTCTAGCTACACTGGGATTCCTCACCGATCTACGCATATTTCGTAGCATCATTGATACTGACCCGTCTTCCGTACAGCATATATTAGCTTTGCAACCACGCGCGCCTCCGATTCGTGTCATTTTGGGAGCAATGCGCTCAAACGAGATTATAGACAAAAGCTTCCAGGATAAGATGGTGCACATATTGCGGATCACGTTAAACCCAGGTCATGTCTACCTTTACTATGACGATCAACAATACGCATTCGATCTAGATCTATCACGCGGATATCTATCTGTAACATCCAACTGTCACGCCTACATATTTATATGTGATGTTTCCAAAAGTGACTTTAAGAAATGCTAGCGGTACACGCTCCGGAGGCGGACAGTGAAGCATAACATGAGCGCGATAAGGATATTGTGTACGGTGTTGTTTTGGAGCGTAACATAAGTAGATCACAGTAAACAAATATTATATGTAGATTCGCTCTAAGCAGAAACTCTAAGCCCACCTCTCTACACCAACCAACCATGCCCTAGCGTCCGCAAAGCGGGCGCCCAGAGCGCTAGTTTCCCGCCACCTAAACTTGCAGCGTGTCTGTCCGTCCGTCCGTCTGTCAATCAGTCCGTCGCTTTCCTCTCTTTCTGCTTTTTCCTACCCTTTCGCCTGGCTACACTCGGCCTGTCTTTACAGTTTCCTCCCATCTTACCGACCGCGCCTACCTTTCTGACTCGACCTCACTATGCAAAAATTACAAATATATTCAAAAGCGTTACACAATTAACTCGCGCCCTGATTGGGCAATATTTTTCGACTCACTTTTCATTCAAAACACAAAATTGGATTTTTGAGCGACGGCGCGGAGAGGACAAGGTGCGCTGGCTGTATAATAGCAGTAGGGTAGTTTTAGATGTATATGCACGTATGTACGGGCGTGGGGCTCCTTGCCCTACTATATATTCAAGAGAGACCTCTCAGGATACAGTCTGAGGCTTGCCCCGAGACTCCACAGTGGTATGGCAGTTGTTAGCGATAGCAATCAGGTTGGGGTGGGTGTGACTGGGAGCGTCTACCACCATGCACGCGCCTAGGGGTCCTAGACCCACCGCGAGTGTCCACGCTCCAAAAGCGAGTGGCGCGTGCTGCCAATTGGCCAAACCGAAGTTGCAGCCACATGCGGAAGAGTCGTTACGGTCCCGCAATACAGAGGTGCTCTTAAAGTGTGAGCTCCCACATCAAAACACACTTTGCGAGAGCACTTCTGGCGGGACGGAAAGGAATGCAGCAGTCGGTCTCACAAGAGCAAGGAGCCCAAGACCAAGTGCAAGAACAGCTCAAGAACAAGAGATCAAGACAAAAAAAACACTTTAAGAGCATGAGTGAGCCCCGCGCCTGTACACTTAGATAGCATAGCGTCATAATAGACAGTTTTAGTTCATTTTCGGAACTGTGTGAGCCCCGTGAGGGGCTGGGTCGTTCTCGGACACTACTGACATAACCTGAAGGGCTGGACGGTATCGAACAGACCTGGGCAACCACTCAACAGGAATGAGGCAACAGCTTTGACGTACCCAAGAGGCAACAGCGCGATGCGGCGTCTTAATTACCATGTACAGCTGCTTGGTCCACAGCCGTGCAAGGTTATTTGGACCCGTCGGACCGTGAGCTGAGGGCTGTAACACGTCGGCCACGGGGAGGGCCTAAGCAAAAGCTGACTGGACCAACAAGCCCCCTAGAGTGACGATACCCCTAAGTTGTTTGTAATACGAGGAGCCGGGATGGAAATGACAGTGGTGTGCTATATTCACAGAGAGCTTCTGGATTAGTACTGGAAAGGAAAGTTCGGGGTTCTATTCGAATACCACGTTGCTTAAGCTACTGTGTCCATGTTCTGGTGCTTATATTCATGAAATAGCTGTAAAATAGCTCCCAGTGCACTTAGACTTTCGAGTCTAACCGCCCATGTAATTATTTTCCATTTAGATCAGGCGATAGACGCGTTCAAGGTAGAAGGACATGGCAAGAGGCCCGAGGAAAAGAAAAAGGTTCCCCAACAATTGTGTAGCGGGCTTTGATGCAGAATTAACTCGACTAACTCTGTCCAATGGTTAGAATTACCCGCGAGGAGCTAGATGATCGCGTGCAACGAGCCCGGAGTGAGAACGCATCCCAATCCCACGAAGAATCGCGTAAGGATAGACAGCTCCGTAAACAGAGGCTTCGTACCGCAGAGGCCCGCTACCGCAAGGCAATCCAAGAATTGGAGCAGCTTGAGTTAGTTGAAACCCCAGCACCAACTGAATCCGGACAGATGAGAGTAACTGGTCCGGCGGTAGAGAGTGAGGAGAAGACAGAAGAAGACGATCCGGCTGAGCATCAACGACGATTTGAGGAGGACGCGCATTGCGAACACCCTGTCGACAATGCCCGCGGCTTCCAGATTGGAGCGTCAGGGAATGCAGACGATAGAGCTGCGGCTACACGTGCGCGCGATGCGGAAAGAACACGGGCCAGGCGAGCTGCTATGACGAGCTCACAAAAACTACGGACACGAGCGAAGGATGCGGAGAGGAAGCGGATACGTAGAGCTAACAGATCCGACTCCCGAGTTATCTTAGACCGCGGACGAGATGCCGAGCTAGCGAGGGTACGACGCGATCGAATGGCTCCAGAAGACCTGGCAGCTCATCAAGCGTATTATCGAGATGCGCAGTCCAACCACAGAGCCACAAGAACAGAGGAGGACAGTCAAAATGCAAGGATTCGTGATGCAGTGGGACACGACAGTCGCAGGGAAGGCATGTCAGATGCACAGCGCCAAGCGGAGCGTGACCAAAATACAGACGCACACCGATATCGCAGGAACGGCATGTCCGATGAGCAGCGCCAAACTGAGCGCGATCAAAACACAGCTGCGCGGAGAGACCATAGAGGGCGCATGACGGATGTGCAGCGCAAGTAGGTCGCGATGAGAATACAGCGGCGCGAAGAGACCATAGAGGGGGCATGACGGATGAGCAGCGCCAAGTAGATCGCGATGAGAATACAGCTGCGCGGAGAGACCATAGAGGGCGCATGACGGATGAGCAGCGCCAAGTAGATCGCGATGAGAATACAGCGGTACGAAGAGACCATAGAGGGGGGATGACGGATGAGCAGCGTCAAGCAGAGCATGAGCGGGACGCAGCCGCGCACAGAGCTCGAAGAGACGCCATGACGGAAGAACAAAGGGATCAGCGAAAAGAGCAAGAGCGGTTCCGCAGACGATCTCGGCAGTATAAGAAGGGCCTCGCGTACCACGATAGTTTTGACCCTTCCACGGTGGCTGGTGGCCGTCATTACTTTACGCGTTACACGGACGACAACGGGGAGAACGAGCGAGTTTGTCACTACTGCAACGCTTGGAAGTTTCCGCAAGAAACCGACGGATGCTGCTGTCGTAACGGACTGGTGTTCGTTCCATCTTCGCGAACAGCACCTGATGCTCTACTATCACTTTTCGAAAACCCGACCTTCATGCGGTCAATCCGAGCCTACAACAACGTATTCGCATTTACGTCCATGGGAGCTTCGCGGTCTCGGCCTCTCAACGTCGACGAAAGCGTGACACGGAATGGTGTCTACAACTTCCGGGTACAAGGGTCAGTGTGCCATCGCTTGGGTTCGTTAGAACCTCCAACATTCGGCCGCTCCATGTATGCCCAAGTTTACTTTAACGATCCAGACATGGATGCGCGTGTGCGAAGCCGTATGAACATGACGCAAGGCCTCGATCGCGCCGTCATGGAAACAATTGACCAGATGATGGTGGCGCACAATCCGTACACACAAGAATTTATCAACGCGCGTAGATTTTTGATAGATCGTGGCTGGGATGCGTATGCAGCAGCCATCAGGGAACACGAACGACGCCGAGCGGCAGGGGAAGACGTTGATGACCATGACCCGTCGTTAGCCTTGAGTAATTTTCTTCCGGAGGGGGATCACCTTAAGCTGCGTCTGCACGTCACACGGAATGCGAATCCGGGTACGCATAACACCCCAACTGCATCAGAGGTGGCAGCCGTTGTGATCGACACAAACGCGGCTGAGCATCGGGATATTATCCTACACACAACAGGAGGAGGTTTCAAGCGCATCTTTGAGACGAGCGTTACCTACGACCCACTGCAGTACCCTCTACTGTTTCCCTATGGAGACAATGGATGGACTTACGATATCCCCTACGTTGGTAATCCCGTCGATCGCCACGGTGACCCCTTAACCATGTCCGTTCGGGAATATGAGGCGTATCTGCTTTACGACCGGACGGTTAGTAATTCTCTTATCCTGCGCGGTGGGCGACTGACGCAGCAATACTGCGTTGACCAATGGGCCAAATGCGAACAAGAACGCCTGCGCTTCATCAAGAAGAACCAGCTCCAGTATCGATTGGAAACCCTCCAGGGACTCACGGACGCGTTGCGTGGCGAGTCTGTTGAAATCCACAGAATGGCAGCTGACGACGAGGCGGCCATACGTAGGACTCGGCGTGGGGATAATACGGAGCAGGAGTCAGCGGAGCCAGATGCGGGTGAGGTTAGACGCAAGATAATCATACCTCCGAAGTTTACAGGTGGTCCCCGCTATATGTACCAACGCTTCTTGGATGCCATGGCTATCGTCCGTGAAACAGGAGCCCCGAACCTGTTCATTACGATGACATGCAACCCGAACTGGCCTGAGATTAAGGAAAACTTACGCCGTGGAGAAAAAGCATCCGACCGACCGGACATCGTGGCTCGAGTGTTCATGGAGAAACTAAAAGCTCTTAACAAGGATCTCGATGAGGGTGTACTGGGGATTCAAGCCGCTCGAGTCCATGTAGTGGAATATCAGAAGCGTGGTCTTCCCCACGCCCACATACTGCTTATCCTGCGTCCGGAGGACAAGCCCACTACCAAGGAAGACGTCGATAAGCTGGTGTCCGCTGAGCTCCCGGATAAAGAGAAGTACCCGGAGCTGTACGATACGGTGATCTCCAATATGCTGCATGGACCCTGTGGTCAACAGAACCCGAACTGCCCGTGCATGAAGAACGGAAGGTGCTCCAAGAAGTTTCCAAAGGCGCTCGCGGACGAAACGGTGATGGCCCCCGACAAATACCCCACGTACAAGCGTGGTCGCCGTCCGGATGGAATTCTGTGCCATAAGGGGGTAGTATGGGACAACGCGACCATCAATCAATGGGTGGTCCCGTACAATCCGTTTCTGTCGCAGAAATACAACTGCCACATTAACGTCGAGGTTTGTGCCACGAACAAGGCCATTAAGTACATCTACAAGTACGTCTACAAGGGCTCGGACATGACGACAATCACGATTGAAGGCGAAGAAATTCGGGCGAACGAAATTCTTCAGTATCTCCTTGGGAGGTATATTTCTCCGGTAGAAGCTTGCATGCGGCTATTCATGCATCCAACACAAGGATCAACACATTCTGTCGTGACGCTACCTATCCACTTAGAAAGGATGAGCATGGTTGCTTATCGCGACCAAGCGACGACCCCCCAGCTTCACAACTTGATTAACCGCGGGGACAAATCAATGCTGACGGAGTTTTTCAAGCTGTGCGCACGTAACCCAGAAGCTACGGTCAATCTACTGTACAAGGATGTACCGCGGAAGTACAGGTGGACGGAGCACAAGACGTGGGAACCGTATAAGAAGTACGTTGCTTCTCTGGGACGCTTGGTACACGTATCTCCGCAGGACCCGGAACGCTTCTACTTACGACTTCTCCTGTGTAACCGACGCTCGCCTAAGTCCTTTGCGGATCTTCGAACGGTTGATGGTACGGAACATCCTACCTATCAGCAAGCAGCTTTGGCGCTTGGATATTTGGAAAATGACGACGAGTGGATACATTGCTTACGCGAAGCCGCCGGGGTCAAGATGCCGTACCAGCTACGCCAACTCTTCGGCATCATTTTGGTTTACTCCATGCCTGGTAATGCCAAAGATCTATGGGACAGGTTCAAAAAGGATATGTCAGAGGATTATGCACGAAGCATTGAGGTAAGAGACGCAGACCTGCATAATGTACGCGAAGAGCAGGTGCGTCTTCGAATGGCAGAGTACAAGGCGTTGAAGAATTTGGCTGATTACTTGGTTTCGAACCAAAAGTCCCTCGACATGTACGGCCTTCCTCTGCTAGCCGATTACGACGATGTATCTGCTCACGTGGACGACCCTGATACAGCGTCTGTTGATGTTGTCCAGCAAGAGATTGACGCGTACCCCCAAAACGAACTGGAGCATGTTGCGGAGCAGGCAGACCACTTGAACAGCAACCAGAGGGATATTTTTGACCAAGTTATTGCTGCTGTGAGCAGACCGGTTGGAGGGGAGAAGCTATTCTTTTTGGATGGCCCAGGTGGAACAGGAAAGTCGTTTCTACTCGAGTAAATACTCGCTCACGTTCGGATGCAACGTAAGGTTGCCATCGCGGTTGCATCGAGTGGGATTGCAGCCACTTTGTTAACTGGAGGTCATACCGCGCATTCAACGTTCCGGATTCCCCTCAAACTAAACGAGACGTCGACGTGCAGTCTTTCATGGCAGAGCCAAAAAGCCGAATTGATTCGTAGCGCGAGTTTGATCATTTGGGATGAAGCGCCGATGATGAACCGAGCTTGCTTTGAGGCTGTTGACAGGTCGCTTCGGGATATCATGAAGAACGAGCTGGAGCCGTTCGGCGGAAAGGTAATGGTGTTCAGCGGTGATCACCGCCAGATTCTACCTGTACTGAAGGATGCTACGCGTGCGGAGACGATTCAAGCTTGCTTCAAGTCTTCTCCCCTATGGGAGCATTTGCGTCAAGTGCGGCTGACCGAGAACATGCGTGTCCGCACGGCCCCAGACGCGGCCAGTGCGGCTGAGCTAGCGGAATTCTCTGAATTTTTACTTCAAATTGGAGAAGGCCGTTACCCAGTCAACCATGAGATCGGTGATGGCGACATTTGCCTCCCACGCGACATGTGTATCATTCCAGAACGACGGGTACAAGAAAGGACCTCTGATGAAGAAGACGCGGATATGGAGCCTCCACCAAGTTTCAGGTTACTCCCTTCAGCGGACGAGGAGCACGAGCGAGACTTGGACGAAGTTGAAGAAGACCGACGAGTCCGCAACGTCAACACACTCATAGATGCGGTGTACCCGGGCGTCGATACTGAGAATTTACCCGATGAATACTTCGTTGAGCGAGCCATACTAGCCCCCACAAATGCAAGTGTTCGGCGTATCAACGACATGATTGCGGAACGGCTGTCGGGTGAAACTAAGGAGTATCTCTCGGTGGACAGCCTCGAAGGAGTCGCGGATGCAAATATGTTTGAGCAGGAGTTCTTAAACTCTCTTAACTTCTCTGGTATTCCTCCGCACAGGATTGTTCTGAAGGTTGGAACACCTATCATCATGATTAGAAACCTGAATAGCGACGCAGGACTTTGCAACGGAACGCGGCTTCGGGTTGTGTCACTGCGCGACAGAAGCATCGAGGCCAGCATTATGTCCGGGCCGTTCAAGGGTACGAAGGTGTTCATTCCTCGGATCGTCTTTTATAGTGAGGACGATGACAAGGAGTTCCCGTTCAAACTCAAGCGTAAGCAGTTCCCCGTGGTTCCAGCGTTTGCCATGACAATTAACAAGGCCCAAGGACAATCGATCCACCACGTGGGTATCTACTTGGAATCACCGGTCTTCGCACATGGCCAGCTGTATGTGGCTTTGTCGAGAGTTACTTCAAGGAAGGCGATCAAGATTGCGGTGGATCCAGAGGCCATCGGTGAGGACGGGAACGTACACACCAACAATATTGTGTACAGGGAGATCTTTGGGACGCGGACTTGGTAGGGCACGTAATTCATATAAGACATTTAGCTTTGATTTCAGAATGTTCTTTCATCCGCCGTAGCGCAGCGGAGGCGGACAGCCCACACTACACCAACCAGCCATGCCCTAGCGTCCGCGGAGCGGGCGCTCAGAGCGCTAGTTTACCGCTCCCTAACCTTGTAGCCGGTGCGTCTGTCTGTCCGTCCGTCCGTCTGTCAATCCGTCCGTCGCCTTCCCTGTCTTCCTGCTTTGACCTGCCTTTCCGCATGGCTACACCCGGCCTGTCTTATACAGGTTTCTCCCATCCTACCGACCGCGCCTATCTTTCTGACTCGACTTAACTATGCCTAAATTACAAATATGGCCAAAAAGCGGACACAATTAGCTCGCGCCCTGATTGGGCAATACCTGCCGACCTGCGACACTGACTGGATCTGTCGCACGATCAGACTGCCTCTCGCCCTCGCGATTGGACGTGATGTAAGTATTTCTGCCGAGCACGAAACGCATCGATTGGTTGCAAACAGCCAGGCGAGCTGCGCAGATGATTGATTATCTACATTTAGCTACGCAAAACCTATCGTATGTACTGCAAATCGGGCACACTAACCACTTTATTTTCTAAGAGCTCTGCACACTTCTCAAATAGAGATATGTAATATTATTTATGTAGACTTCACAGACCAGTATTTTGTAAGAGCTCTGGGATGTTATTTTCCACACACTTTTCAAAGTAAAGACGATATTAATAGTATTAGTATTATTAAAATAAGCTTCACAGGCAGCATTTGTAAGAGCTCGGCGGTGCTATTTTCCACACACTTTCTAAAGTAGAGACGATAGTATTTCTAATATTAAAACCAGCGCTTTTTGTAGGGACTTTGCGAATATATATATATTTTTTCTTCACCTGGCACTCAACACTGCCACCGTGCAATGAAGGCGCGCGGCTGCACGGTCATTGCGCTATCTGCTCCCGTGCACCACACTCGACGAATGCATGCGCGCACGGTACATAGTGTTTTTAGTCACTTTTATTGCATGTAAAGTATGTATTCGTTTAAACATCTGATAATATTACTATTAAAGCAAAGCAAAATATTACATATCAGCTTTTTAATATTTTATAAATAATAAATACCAGCCTTATATTTTCGTGCTATTGGCTAATATTTGGACGCAAGTAATTGGTTAAAACAATATAATTTGCTAACATAGGCACAGTTTGCAAAATGGTGGGCCCTACGTGCAAGCAATGCGAGGCGAAGATTGACCCGCTTCTGCTGAACCCGCAGCGGTCTACGACGGATGCCCGGGCGCGCTGCGTCGGTTGCGGGAAGCTGCAGTACGGCTACGCATTCCGTACAATCAGCGGACGAGGCAGCGTGCGGCACTGTATTGCCTGCAAGAACGGCTCAAAAGCGGTTAAGTTCTGGGAGGAAAAGCCTCCACCACCTAATTCGGCCAAAGAGCGCCGCCAGGAAAGCCTGCCGAACGTCGAGGAGGTGATGGGTCCTGACTGGTACCCTAAGAAGAAAAAGAGGCGCAGCCGCCCTCGCAAGCTGACCGCCCGAAAGGTCAGGTACATTGAGCAAAAGAAGCAGCAGAAGAGCAAGTAATTGGTAAATATACCCTTTTAGGCCCCCACTTTCCTTCCTATCTTTGTATTTAGTATACTGGCTGACTGGGCGAGGCTCGGGGTCGCACATATGGTAGTCAGCCTATGGCGCAGTCAGTATTGCTGACACACCTAAACAGCGTAGCGCCTTTCAAAAAATATTTAGCACATGGTATCTACTGTGGACAGCCGCAAGCTGGCCGTTTCTATCTGCGTACGCGTCACACGTACACTCCCTCACTTGGACAAAGGCAAGCCACGCTATCTGTATTGTCAATGTTCACAGAGTATATTCCATTAATGTGCGCTCATAAATTTAAACTACATTTTGAGTGAGTACTACGTGCGACAAAACCGTTGCTGTCTACGTAGATACGAGCACGTGTGCGGTAATGCAGAGCGTACAGGTGGATGTTGCAGGTCGATGTGCCTGTATGCAGTTCTGTATTTTAGTGTCCTGTCCATAATGGTCGACATATGAGTCGCGGATGGCTACAAGGTGTACCCGCCGCGCGCGTATAAAGCACTACTGCTAAGAGACGCGCGGCCAGCTTGCCTACATCGCTGCGGTATGGCCTGTGCCCAGTTAGTGACGCGCTGAGTCATATAGGCTATTCCATTAGACGCGTAAGCACACCATGACGCAAAAGTACCGAGAAAGCGAAAGTGACCCAATGTGCTTTGGCTACCGCGAGAGCGTGGCGCCGACGAGCTAACGAAATCAGCAATGCACGGACATAGCAAACAACACGCTAAGCTGATAAGTAGTGGCGAGCGTACAGCATCGAACGTACATGAGCTACTATTCGATTCAAATCTAAAGACTACTACGATATGATAATCTGCCTATATCGATATGGATTCGCATGTTCGTCATACATATCAGAGCTTGCTACTCGGAAAGGATCGACGCCGCTCTGTCAGTCAGTAGCTTTGCAAATAAGTCAGTAAGTGCAAGTAAGATCAATGCATGCGGAAGATAGTGGAATACCCTTCGCTAATATCATAAGCAGCTCAGCGGAAGAATTTCAAGGCATAATATTGGTGTTTGTGGCAACCATCGGCAAAACCTACTTGCTCTAAAAGGTACTTCGCGCGATAGGCTGACCAAACCTTGCTCTAATAGACCGTATCAAAAAAAAATGGTGTCGACTGCCTCACAGCGATGACGTGACCGATGGTATTAAGTTTAAGTAGGCGTATTTCCTCCAGCTAAACTGAGATCCCTCACCGATCTATGCCAATTTGGATCATCATTGAAACTGACACGTCTTCTGAACAGCATATATAAACGCTTTAGCCACGCGCGCCTCCGATTCGTGTCATTTTGGTAGCTATTTGCTCAAATGGTAATAAACAAAACCTTCCCGGGTAAGATGGTGCTCTTCTTGCAGATCGCGTTAAACCCTGGTCATGTCTACCACAATATGTGAGCACTATAGATACTGTGTGCGGTGTTGTTTTGGAACGTAACATAAGTATATCACAGTATACATTTATTATATGTAGCTTCGCTCTAAGTAGAAATTCTAAGCCCACCGCAGCGCAGCGGAGGTGTCCAGCCTACGCTACGTCAGCCAACCATGCCCAAGCGTCCGCGGAGCGGGCGCCCAGAGCGCTAGTCTTAAACATCTACTGCAGCAACCTGTCTGTCCGTCACACTAAATTGTCGTGCCTGTCACGCTTTTCCGGACAAATCATTGGATAAAATAATTTAAATATTTCTACTGGCTGCCGAGCGCAGCGAAGGTGGCCCCGATTGGCCTAAAAGCTGCCGAGCGCAGCGAGGCGGCCCAAATCGGCACTTCTGCAACCCTGCGGGCGTATGGGCCCGCCTGAGCCACAATCGGCCAGCCTACCATGCGAGTAGTGAAGCGAGCCGTAGCGAGCGGAACGGAGGCAAAACACAAGGAACGACATTCATTCTTTCCCGCCGCGTAGCGGCGGCACTCGGCTAGTTGTTTTCAAGGCCAAGAGCGACAAGGCCAAGAGCGACAAAGCCAAGAAGCAGCAGCGCAATGTAGCACTGCAGCTCGCTATAACATTAGAGTGGTACGGGGCTTATGGAAATGGAAACTCCGTCGCGCATCTCGTTCGAGACTACGCAGCTATAATAGGGACAGTTCCGACTTACGTACGTCGTGTGCAGAAAGCTTTACTTCGTCACTACACAACATGGGTGTCTTGGCCCCGTCGGCAGCAGCGAGCTCTATCGGCAGCATTTCACGAAGAGCGTTTTGGGCTAACTGAGGGAGTTGTCGGGTTTGTCGACGGCACTCACGTCAGCTTTTCCTAGAAGCCGCACATCCAGGGCTCATTGCACTATAGTCAAAAGTGCCAGTACAGCCTGAACGTGTAGGTCATTTGCAACGAAGATAATGCGATTCTGAGAGCTTTCACAGGCTGGTCAGGATTGTGCTGTGCCCCAACGGTGTTTTCCGAGACTCCTATTGCGAAAGCACCCAGAGCGATACTTTTCCGGTGACGAGTATCTGATTGGTGATACTGGATATGCGCTGAGCACCAGGCTAATCACCCCGTACCAGCGGCCAAGGATAAAAATGCGTTCTATAACAAAACCATCTCATCTGCTCGAGTCATTAGCGAAAACTGTATTTGATTGCTCAAGAATCGCTGGATGTTCCTGAAAGAAGTACGAGCTCAAATCAAGAGGAAAGCAGATTTCCGTCACGTGAATACCATATCCCCGCCTGCGTTCTGCTTCACAACCTTGGACTGGCGCTTGCAGACGTATGGGACGAAGACACGCTCGACGAAGAAGACAACGATGAACCCAGGGGTACCGCGGAGGTAGGCACGGTAGCACAACAAAAGCGTGAGCAAATTAAGCGTGCACTGATCAATAGCTAGGCAAGAACATCTCCACCAGTGCTTGCACCTCAGAGATAGGCTTTCCTCCAAGCAATACTTCCACTGCCATTTTCCTGCGCTCTTCATCACGTTTTTCGCGGCGCTTATCTTGGCGCTCTTGATCGCGTTCTTCCCGAGATCTGCGCTGCTCGCTGACATGGGCGTCAAGCTCCTTGTTTTGGAACTCGATTGCCTTCTTAAACTGCTTGGATTCTGCTTCCAGCTTCAGTTTTGCACTTTTTTCTCCAACGTGTCTCGTTTTCTCTGCCTCTACAGAGAACACTAAGCCAAAGTCCTTTCGCTTTTACGAGTTTGCCTTCTCCACTCCTTTTGCTTAGCAACAGCTTTAGCAGCTGAAACAGACTTTGCCACTGGTTGGGTTGCTCGAGTAGATGTTCGTGCCTCTGGCTGGAATCTGCGACGAGAAGTGAAATCCTCTTGGTCATTTTGGTACTGTGGTGGAGTCAATGCTAAGCTGGACTGGTTTCGAAGGCCGAGTAGCTGTTGGAGCGGCAGTCGGTTTGATATACTTGTCGCATCTGTAGCAGCATGGGACATCCCGCTTGGTGGTCGATTCTTCTGGTCAGGTTCACCTTCGTCATGTTGAAAGTCTTTGCTCGGGTTGGCTTGGTCTTCATGATTATGACGGACATCGACGAGATCCTCAGCTCCAACACTGAATACGGTTTCTCCACCGTCACTTTCACTGTCCGGTGGTGATTTATCAAGTCTAAAATCGGGATAGCCGAGCTCATGGTCTTCGCTATCGCAAGCAGCGTATGCTCCACCGCTATTAGCTCGGTCATCAGTAAGTTTATCAAGTAGACGTACGTCGTTATCGCTAAGATCCGGTACATGGCACTCAGGTTATGGATTAATGCTGGCTTGCTCTGCAAACATTGCGTCCATCCTCTTGTAGAACGGACACGCCTTCTCGATGATGTGGTCGACCGTGATTCCATTCGCCAGCATCTCTTCCGTGATTCCGAACCCTGTGTTGCTGTTCTTACGTTCTCGAGCGTTTTTGTAGCGCTTGAACTTTGACATTCATCGGCTCTGGCAAGTTGTTCTGTCCCAGACCACGGTATGGCGGGGATCAGCTCCACCGTATTGCATAGCATACTCGTGTACGTACTGCGCCATGCTTGCAAATCCGGCAAGCTTCGTGATACCCGAATTTTGCGCCATGCCCTTTCCAGCGGTTGATTCTCCGATGTAAATAGCGCGGTTAGAGCCCACTTCTATCCACAAGACCATTCCTTCAACCTGCGAAGGCGTCGTGTGAGTAAACTTGGCCGCCTTCTTGTTCCTCAACACCTTCTTCGCTGCGGTCTTGGACTGCTTCTTGTTGGCTGGCGGCCGAGGCATGGCTGAGTTTCTGTTCACAATGCAGACTCGGTACGGGAACACTTTGGTGAATGAGCCCGAAAGGAAACCTTGGGCTAATTTGATATCCTTCCTAAAACGATCAGATAAGAGAAGACAGAAATTAGGCAAGCCAAGAAATGAATTAGAGAAATGAGCTTTTGCAAAGTTCTAGTCCTTTTGTGCGTTTGCACGTTCATCGCTTTGCTGGGTACCGTAGCGTCGTAGTCATAAGCGTCGTTTACTTCTAAGGGTCAGACTACCAAAAACCAATCAGAAAGCGGTATTTCTGGCAGGTGGTTTTGCTACTTACATTTGGGGTGACAGTTAATTTTAGAGTCAGTTAGGATAAAACAACGCTTCATTGTCAGAAAAGCACCAGCCAACAGAGCCATGGGTCGCCCTCGTATAAATGGGCAAGGCAAGACGCGAAAGTCGTATCAACGCACAGCGGTGGAGTATTCACACAAGAGGGATGTTCTAAATTACAATGAAGAAGGTCACAGTCTTGATGAAACGATTGCACACTTCTACGGTGAGCTGACCGATGCTGCAGTACGAGCTAAAAAAAAGCAGATCAACAAGTGGGCCAAACAGTCCGCTGATATCCGTGCTGCGTGTGAGTCGGGCCGCGGCAGGCACCAAAATTTACGTAGTCTTGGTGATGCAACTGTGCTCTCCAAGGCGGCCGAAGCGTCGATCGTCCTTTGGCTCAACTCCCTACGAAAGGATGGCGCACCTGTGTCGCGACTCATGTTGCAGCTAGAGGCAAAAGAGACTGCTTCTGACATCGGGCTTGGGGACAAATTTGCTGCCTCACCGACGTGGATAAAACTTTTTCTAAAACGGCACAAACTGTCACTGTCAAACGACACCGGAGGACGCTCTAGAAGCGGCTAGATCGCTCCTGACATTGATGCTGCAGACAATAACCGACAGGCAGTGTGTATAAGTATACAACGCAGATCAAACGGGTACGGTACATTTTTTTCAAAGTTACTATTATTTTGTTTTGCTGAGGAACATGCACTGTAGCCGTGAATTATGAGTACTTGCCAAAACAGACTATAGACCAGCGTGGTGCTAAGACCGTATGGTTGAGGTGTGGTAATAAGGAGAAGGCTCGAGCTACTGTCATGCTCTTAGTAGACTGGTAAGGTAATAAGTTGGATACTTTTCTAGTATTTAAATGCCTACCTTCAACAATAACGACCAAACGCGTCGAGAATGACGCTCTGCGCCATGAATTTAGTCCAACAATGTGGAATCGTGAAATTACTCCATTACAAAAACGACTTAGCTGCCAAATTTACGGAAACAAATGCGCGTGGTGGAATTCAGAGTTGTCTGTCAGATTTCTACAATTTCATTTGCTGAGCGAGCGAATCTGGATGAAAACATTTTACTAATCTGGGATGACTTTAGCGGGCATTGGACCGATGAGTCGAGGAATACGCGGCATCGATTAACGTTGTCCTTCTCAAAGTCCCACCGAGATACACTTATGTCTGCCATTTGGCAGACATATCATGGAATAAGCCTTTTAAAGCTAGGCTACGCACATTGTGGGTTTGCCGCTTACGAAACCAGCTTGTAGAGTATCGCACTGCAGAAGAACGACGCCAGCACAAGCGAGAAGAGCTTCATTCGTTATTTGCACGAGCTCGCAAAGATTTGACCCAAGAACGGGCCGATGACGAAGTCAAACGACTTCAAGATTTGCACACAGAAGACCCGTTCAAATTAAAGCCACCTAATCGAGCTGACATCACTGAGTGGGTTTCGACGTGTTGGACAGATCTTTCAAAGGAGACAATTGTAAGCGGGTTTGATAAGATTGGCATCATTAGCGACACGCGCACAGTAGCGGATCTGAGGGATATCGAGATTGCATACATTGACAGTGGTATTGTCGAAGAGCTGGAGAATTGCAACCTTGCCGACGGCCATGTCGATTCGGACGATGACATTGAATCTGACGATGATCTAAACAGCAATGTCGAATAATTACATTGCACGTATTTCCTTCCCAACGTTTCGTAAAACCATGATTTGCTCACATCTGTCTGTGCATGCGATGTGAAAATTGAAGTGACGCCTAGGACATACGGTACTTCATTCATCTGTGTCGGTCTGATTTGTCTACTTCAACGTCAACTTTTGGGACCATTTTCCTTTTCACATAAAATATGCATCACAAAATCAACTGCCATTTTTTTCCGCGCAAGTCAAATCGCGAAGATGCAAGGTCGAAGGTTGGCGCCATACGAGGACGATGAGCGCGTGGTGTACTACGATCTGGAGTCGGACTCGCATAATCGCAACCTGCTTCTATCCCCCGACGCCGTGTCTGCTCCCACGCAGCCTCGCGTGACGACGACAACTGCAACAAAAGAAGCAGGAGAAGGCGGTGCCACTCAAATCTTCCCGCGGCAGCGGCAGCCGCTGTTTAATCTAGGTGCGTTGTTCTTCCTGGCGTCGTGTTCGTCATTTGAAGCTAACAGTCGCTTGTATGTAGACGACAGCGGGGACGAAGCCGAGAGAGAGGAGGAAAATCCGTTCGCGACGCTGATACAGCAGCAACAGACACAGAAGACAGCAACGCTAGTAGCTGAGGCCAACGAGGCTGCAAGTATAAGATCTGCAGAAGAATTCTTTGGGAATTCGCTCGCCGTGTCAGCTAATGGACACTCATCCCAGGAGGAAACAGGACGAGTCGCAGTCAGTAGAGGGGGAACAGACGCCAGCATCATTAACGGAAGCAATCATCGCTCCATCCTGAAACACAGTCAGCGCAGTGTGGTGGCTACTAAAGCCGGTACTAGCATTAAAAAGAAGAAGCTCGGTTTTGAAGCTGCAGATTCGAGGCCCGATCGATGGAGCGCGAGGAAACCTTCAGCTACAGACACGAAAAACCGCCGCAAGTCGCTGGGTGCAATTCAGAAGCGACGTTCACAGCTAGAAGCGTCTGCTGCCAAAAGGTGAGTGTGGAGTTTTCTCAGAGGTGGGTCGACATTGGTGGATTATGACGTGGTTACTGCCTTTGTAGGCGAAAATCGATGCCACCGAGCGTACCAGGGTCACAGATGACACAAACCAGACATACTGTGGACAATAGCTTTGACAATAGCTCTGTAGCCCCGAAAAAAAGACTACTATCGGATGTTTTACAACGCGCAACGACACTTTCACAGCAGCAAAACGTGCTGAACGAGGACTCGTTATTGTCACAGGTACGAACTTAGACTTCTACGGCTTTTTTGTATGTGTCTAACTAACTTCCACGGCTCTTGACTATCCAGACCCACGCAGACGAGAATTCCATGGAGGCTGACGCGATTCTTGATACTGAACGTCAGATGCGAGCTGAACCGTTTGCACCGCAAATTTTCTCTCCAACGAAACCTTCAACGGGTGGTAGTAGTATCGGTCGAAAATCCAAGGACGAGTCCTGTATCTCCAAAATCCGCGGAAGATTGGGCGATGTAATTCGCAAAGCGATTCGTAAGCGCAACCGAGACGTGACGCTTCTGCGCTCGCACGGCCAGCACTTGCTCCCTCAACAGAGCAGCCATCCTTCACTGAAGGGAACGAGTGGCGCCATCGAGTCAATTCAAGACCGAGCGTGCGTTCTGGTCCGGCTCATGAGGTGTTGCGCTGTTGCGCCACATTCTGTTACGTACGAATGTCAAATCGAGGAGGTGGCAGCAAAGTTGGAGAAAGCTACACCAGCTGCGTTGACAGAGAAAAGCTCGACCCTTAAAGCACTTTTTCATCCCCATGCCGCCGAGCATCTCAAGTTATCCAGTGGAACGTTGGCGAAAATCTACGAACCGCTTCATTTTGTCGAGAAAGAGATGGCAGCAGGCTCAACCAGCAAACCGGAGTGGTTTCTGCTGAGCACACAGCTGACTGAAGTGGTAGACACTTCAAACGATATTCACCACTCGGCTGATCGATTACAATCTCGCACAGCAGTGAATTAAGCCGATGAACTGACTCGTAGTGGGGGACTTATTTGGGTCTGTCTAATGGCTGCAGTGTCGACACGCTTTTGAGTGTATGAGTCATCAGAAGACGGGCTTCTGGTGGTGTCTTGTAGCGGAAATTTGGTGGAGTTCGTGGAAACATGATAAGATCGCGAGTTTGAAGCAGCCGTTCACGCCCTAGCACGGTTTTTGGCCGCTTTTGGAGACCTAACGTCTGCCGCTGGTACGCCTTGTGGAGTGTCGTCGTTGTGCTGGCAGGTGCTTGCGTCTTCTGCTTGCTAGTTTCGTTCAACAGTGCTGTTTCTCTGTTCATTCTCGTAAGTATCTCTAATCGTCGAAGACGCTTGTGCTGTTCCATTTGAGGGACCCGTGATAGCCTCGTTGACGTCGAAGTCGTCGCAAGCGGTAAAGTAAGCTTCTGGGAACCATACAGATGAGGATTGTAGAGCTGCAAGACCCGAAGCTGTTCATTATTCGTCAGCTCAAATACTGGAGTTCGGTACTTTTCAGGGTGTTGCTCCCGCCATCGCCGACGTAACACTTCTCGTGCTCGATCAGCCGCGGTGTCCAGTCGACAAACACTACGAAAGAATCGGGCAATGATCAGTGCCGCATTATGGTGATCAGGTGCTGATTTCGACGCTTTGGGAGAATCGTCAGAGTTTCTATTGTCGTCATCTGATTTGCTGGGGTCAGAATCATCGCGTTCCTTTGGTATTTCGGTGGATGGGGACAAGTTTGGCGTACGAGGAGCATTTTTTAAGGTCGAGACGCTACATGATTGTCGCGCACGGCTCACTGGTAGTATTTGAATCGGATCCAGATTTCTCTCTCGACGGAAACAAATAGGAAAGGGTACCAGAGTAAGAGAGGAATCCCGCGGTTGCTTCAGATGAGATTGTAGCAATGGTTTCTGCCAAAAGAACATCAGGTTAGTCTCCATGCTACGGCGAGTTGCCTACAATGCTTACACAATGCAGTGCAGTATCCAGTGACTGGCCCAGACGAACTTTACGGAGAACAGTGGACGATTGGAGTCTTGAGCACACACGTACAGTGACAGATCAAGCGTTAATCTACACGAGCCTGAGAGTTAAGAGGCCAGGAGAGTGCGTACACATAGCTGAAAATGGGGCAATTGTCCGCAACTACACCGACTTGACACTGCACGGAGCCACTCGAGTGTTCGCTGCTTGGGAAAGAATCCACATTAACCACCATTGTTCAACGTCGAGAGCAGCGCTGAAAGAGGGTCTGAAGCGGACACGTAGTATTTCTCAACACCCAGGTGGCCTCTATTTATACAGAGCCTCTGTCAAAGTCAGCTCCCGTTAATAGCCCATTCTTTCAATAGCGTCGAACATCGGATGCTTCCATTACGCAGCATGCCTTCGAGCGTACGCGGAGCAAAGTTCAAGTGTACGGCTCGAAATTCAGGCTGCAGCGAGCCAGATGTATCCTGCTTGATAGAATTATCTCCACCACGTCCAATTCTAAAGGCATCTCCAGCGTCCTTGACAAGTTTCAGACGTAGCAAGTTCTCCAACGCTTTCTGAGCTTCACTGCGTGTTGGGAGCTGTGCGAGCATATCGTGCTGACGAAGGAAATTGTCCCACCGAGCGTATACCATTTCCAGCGTGAACACACGTTGATCAGCCTTCTCCAGGTGCCCCATGCCGATCAACAGCGCGATACCATGCTCCGTTACAGTCTCCAGCACAGACAGCTGATGATCTTGCTCCAACAAGTGTCTGGCGCATCGAAAGTGCTGGGCAGCTAGCAAAGGAGAGTCGACGTCCAAATAGCAGACGGCAGCGGAGGCGAGTCTGAAGAAAAAGGCTTGCGGTTTGCCAATGTCGTAATCAAACTCGAGGCTGGCAAGAAACTTGCTCTGCTCCAACAGTAGCTCGCTCACACTCTTGGAAAAGGCCGCAGTGTATGCACTTGACGGTCGTCGTAGCTCACTATGTTGATCCCATCGAAAAGTGTCGAGAGAAAGCACCCGTACAAGATGCTGTCGGATTTGGGCGAAGGAAGGCCGCTCGATAACAATTTGAAGATTCGAGAATCTGTATCAAGCAAGAAAAATAACACAAGTAAATAACCATTGTTTTAGTAAATGAGAGTATAAGAAGCACTGATTACCTGGAGCGTACCCGCTTCTCAAGGTTGTCTACAACATTGTAGTTGTCTGTGATACCTAACACACCCATCTTGATATCCTTCGCCTACAGAGGATGATCAAAAGATCAGAGAGATTATTATCGACGTCCTGTTAGTGGTATTGTAACATACCTGCAGCCAATCGAGCAAGTTGTACAACAGCAATTGCTTGGCGTTGCTGTTTTCACGCACAAACTGCTCTAGTGAATCTAGGATGACGATCACGTGGTCTCCAGCCTTGGCTTTAGCGACAAGCAAGCCTCGCAAGTACTCGTACATATTCCAGTAGGACAACATCTTTTCCGCATCAATGGCACAATTTAGAACTCAGCAATTAATGTCCTTACGATAAAGCCCAATGTAGTTCAGACGTACCGGGTGCTTGACTGCCGTGGCGCGAGTCAGTTGAGCCGTGAGCTCCTTAAATGCTTCAAGCTCGTTCTGAAGAATGACACCGTTCAGATATACGAAGGTGAAGCTGCCGATTCTGTTACGCAAATTGCGCATTGCACATGTGACGATGGCCCGTCGGTTGCCACCCATAGCTCCAAGCAATAGCCCCGACTGGTTCTCACCAAACTCCACCGTTCGTTCAAAAAGCTGCTCTAGCTGCGCCACCGCCACTAAGCTTCCATCTGTGGCTGCTCTGGACTCTTTATTAGCAGTGTGGGTGGACGAAACCGGGAGAACCTCATGCTTAAGACGCAGACGCAACGCACTGCGCACTGCGCAAACCTCGTCTTCTGTAGCCATCACAGCTAGATTTTGTTAGTCATTGTCACGAGGTAATATACTGACAGTGCTCAAGACCCATTTTTTCTTCCGCACATTTCTTAAGCTTAGTTAACCGAAGATACCTTGTCTTCTTAAGTTGTATCTACATGCTTTTACTGGCACTGAGCTGTAAGCTCTCCTCATTATCTATAAATGCAGCTCTGTGCGTATCTGATCGCCTACGAGGACGTTAGACTCTCGCCTCGGCTAATCTAGAATGGAGTGTCTTCAGCTACACCTTGGTGCATCTGGCAGTGGTTCCCCTTACGAACCGACCGGTTGCAGCTTTCCGCCACGCATCGCCGACCACCTCCATGGGAGATACAGTATCCGTTGCCGCGATCCTTCTTTGTGCAGCCCTCCGTAATGCAGCGACGGATTCCACCGTGCAAGTAGCACAGGCCGAGGCGCTGAGTTCCTTTTGTGCAACCAGACACACCGCACTTCTTGCCACCGCCGTGAGCTCGGCAAAGACCTCCACCTTGCGAGCTCTTATCGCAACCAGCGACTTGGCAACGTGCTCCACCACCATGAGTCTTGCACCGATTGTTCGACTGAGCACGACGTGTGCATCCTTCAGCAATGCACTGCTTAGCTCTTCTGGAGCTTCTTGACTTGGTAGACGAAGCAGATGACACCGAAGAGGAAGTCGACGTGTTGGAGACCGTGCGCACCGTCGCAGGGGGCAGTGGCAGCGATGATGTGAGGTAAGGCATGCTCTTCGGGAATACTTGACCCCCTACTGGCGACGGAATCGGGGGCAGGAAGTTGAGCGGCAGCGGGTTCACACGACCTGGGGTAAACGAAATAGTAAAGGGGCTTGAGCAGTTGCTTGTTGGCTTTAACGATGGCTGACCAGATCTTGATCCGTGGCCGACGATGTCATCCCACGACTCTCGCAGGAAGGAGTCCATAACCGGCGAATAGCCTGGCATGTCGCTCTCCTGTTTGATGTACACGGCGCCACCAACAGGAGTTCTTCCGCCGATTCGGACCTTCAGATCCGGCGACAGGCAAGAGTTTCCACCTTCGCTTGTCGCGTGTTGTTCGTTGGCGGCGAGAGGCGACCCAGGGTCCTTAGAGTTGAAGGCGTCGCTTAGTTCAGCCATGTCGAGGTTATCCGAGTCTTCCCTGCGAAGTGCCGAGCTGTCAAGCATCATCATCGTGATTTCGAAATCTTCCTCCCCCAGCAGTGCCATTGACGCCGGTAGGTTGAAGAGATCATCGATGTTATCCAACGAGATCGGAGAAGTGTGGGGATCCATGATTCCGAAGTTTCTGGTTGCAGGTGTTAGCACGGTGAAGCTGGGAGCCACTTGCGGTACAGAGCGAAATTGGATGTGAGGGAGAAGCAAACGCGGCAGCGGCTCGGACTTATCGCGCCTCGATGAAAGCTTCACGACACTAAATTTCCTCGTCTGCCTTCCGAACCTTATTCTCAAGACAAAGGACACTTCACACCTAGTCGTTGCGAGTAAATATACTCGTACCCGATAAGTACTGAGAAGGATGGCATTCATAAGAACCGGGAACATTCTTTTCATTAGATCTTTTAGAATTTGCATCTTACCTTTTACTTAAAGTTTTTCCCAAGCTCGTTGGCTTATCCGTTGTTGGAAGTTTGAACCTCAAAGAACAATATATGTCGCACCACTGGTGCGGGCTGTGCTTATGGCGAGTGTCAGTACCAGGACGGATAACTCCACAGACAACTGGAACAACAGGATACTCCTACACTAAATTAAATGACCAGCGTATGCTGGATAAGCTCGCCTTGAGTCTTCTGTGCACAACCGTACATCATCTTGCTGAGGCCGTTGAGAATGAAGTCTCGCGCGCTCTCGACGTCTTCTGGACGGGCTGCCAGATTGGGTTGAACTTCTGCATAGATGCGCAAATAGCTCCGCACAACTGACGCGTGCTGCGGGTCGGATTCCGAAGCTGTAATTGTGGTCCAGGATGGTGATCGGAATTCAAGCCCTTACGTTGGCAGCACGATAGTGTCGGCCTTAGCAATAACAATACGTCGAGCCTCTTCAAACTTGCGAGAAAAGTGAGTTCCGTTGATCTCAATGTCATGGTGCTGCCCGCGCAGCTTCATGACAAAGTTCTTTTCCAGCGAATTGGGCTTGCTTCCGCGTAGCTACAAGCAAACAAACAACAACATCAATGCTAGTTAGTAGCCGCAGATCAGGGGAAGAGAGAGAAAGCCTTACGTAGCGATAGCGCTTGTCAGGGATTTCGTGTATAGTCTTGAGGTCCTTCCACAAAAGCGCAGATGCCTCCTGTATCGAGCACGAGACTGGAGTGACAGTCTCGATCTCGATAACTTTGCCGTATTGCGTGTTGCAGTTGACATTCATTTTGGAAGTGACCATACATGGAAGGCCCCATCCGAATTCAGCCTCTGAATCGATGTATAGATTGTCCACACGCTTCTCCAGCATATGCAGAATCTCTGCACTGCCGTCCAATGTTTGGGGCGGTCGGTAGAGTGGTGGTGCCCCACCGAACACGAGATCCATCCCCTACAGAAGCAAAACCAAATAAAGATTAGTGGTAATACCAAAACTACGCGGCAATCGTTTCGGACATACATCAAGAACGGTGCGTCGTTGCAATATCGTCCGTAAGGCCCGTGTGGTATGCTGCTGATTCGCCTAAATGGCTTTGAGTTCCCGGTGCGTCTTCTCTGATTGCTGTCGACGTACAAACTGAGTCACTGCTTGGGCATACCATTCGGATTTTGCACCTCCGTTGGCACGGGATGGTGCGGCACGTTGAGGTCCGGTTAACGTGGTATTCTTGGAGCGCTTCAGCAGATCAAGCTGGGCCTGGAGTACCAGTATCTGCTCGCACAGCGCTTGCTTCTCTGCTTTCTTTCGCTGTAGTTGTCGCGTGGAAGAGCTCGCAAACGTCTTAATGCGCTTCTTCATCGGTGGCTTAATTTTAGGTTGATCAGGACGACAAGTTTGGCGGACAGAACGCTTTTCTAACGAAGCGCTCGTGGTGCCTTCGCTACCGGTAGTGTCGGCGTCTGTGTCACCGCGATTTTCCTCGCTGCAGCAAGTGCTCGAGTCAGTCGCCCCCTCGTCCTTTCCGTAGGACTCGATGAAGGCTAATGCTTCCTCCACCACCGTCGGGTCATCGTCACCTACTAAGAAATTCATCAATCGCTCTAATGGCATATTCAGATTCGGTCTAATTCCAAGTACCGGTATTAATTTACTTAGTAAAATACATGTAATACTATGAAGTACTTCAGAATCTGGTTAACAACTCTCTGCTTTGGTTTTTTTTTAATGCAAAGCCCAAACAAGAAGATTACTCTGTTTACAGTAGGATTCGGCCACGATGTTGACGAGAACCGATACAGTACTTCTTCTACATGTACCTATTGTTGGAAGTTGAGGTGATGCGTGTGAGCCTTGAGCTCATATTTCAATTTGCTTAATACATTTAAGCCACTTCCACTGCAATTCAACGCTAAAGATGTCCACTTTCACCAAGTTCGCGATCGTCGGCGCCGGAGGCGTCGGATCCGGCGTTGTTGAAGGTCTACTCCAGGCCAAGGCCACTGTGACGTTCCTTACTCGCGATGATACCAAGGTAATGCAGTATATTTGCAAGTGCGATATTAATTGACTTCTGACTTTTCGATTTCACGGAAACCACTGAATCTAGGCTGAGCTTCAAACATTCAAGGAGCGTGGGGTCTCACTTGTGAAAGTGGACTACGATGACGAAGCATCACTGAAGGAAGCTCTGAGTGGCAATGAAGTGGTGTAGGTGCTATTCATCTCCTTACTTGATTGTAAAGGTTTAACTTTCCCGTCTGTACCGTAGCGTTTGTGCGATTCATGCATACCACCACTCGACCCAATTTGCCGTTGCCCGAGCGGCAAAAGCTGCAGGACTGCAACTTTTCGTGCCTACTGAAGTAAGAACCAAACCGGAGAACTCTACATTTTCAGCCCATATTAACGCAGACTTCTGCAGTTTGGCATGCCAGACGAAGATGGACCGAACGCTACGAAGCTGAAAGTTCGTGCTCTACTGAAAGAGCTAGAGCTGCCCTTCGCGCTCTTCCACGGTGGACTGTGGGCCGAGTACATTCCATTGTAAGTTGGCGTCTGCTCGATCTATTTCCGCCTTGCCAAGCTAACTTCGTTTAATTTTTCTGTTTTAGCTTCCTCGGATACAACTTTAAGGAAGGCGTCATGAATGTAGTTGGTGAGGGTGATGCGAAGATGAGTATCGTGGCTAGATCGGACTTGAGTCGATTCATCGCGCACGTGCTGGTGACAGCGAGTAAGGGCTCATTACATTGGTCGCGGTTCTCAGTCGAGAGTGATCGCATGTCTCCGAAGGAGATTGCTGCGCTGGCCGAGAAGAAACTGGGTAAGAAGATGGAGCTCAAGCTGGTGAGCTATGAGGAGACCAAGAAGAAATACGAGACGGACCCTGTGGCGTACATCCTGATGCGCATTGCGGATGGTCGCTGCGTGTCCGGTACCGTGGAGGAGGCCAACGACACTGTGGCCAAGTACTTCCCGGACTGGAGCCCGACGCCTTACGAGGTGTTCATTGCGTAAGTGAATACCCGTGTGAAGGTGGGTGTTTCACACCGTTCAATCAACGAAATCTCAAGACTTTTAGTCGACACGAACATTTGGTTTCTTTTCTTTGTTTTCACTCCGTCACCTCTTCTTTGACACGCAGTTCAACCTGTGTAGGCTCCGTGTCGGAAGCATTGGGCGATGGCTGCTCAAACGATAGTCCTGTGTTGTTTGGCTGCGGTTGCTTACCGTGATTCTGCGACGTCTTAGCGGGTGCTTTTGCGGGTGTTTTAGCTTTTGGAGGCGTCGGCTTGCCACTAGTTTTTTCCGATATCACCTTTTTCTTTTTCACCGTCTTGGAAGCGTTATCTGTAGATGCATCGGAGACTGAAGGATTTCCTTTAGATGGGGAGAGTGTTTGAGGTTCCTGCTCCATTATCTCCAACCACGCCTGCAGCTTCCGCTTCCTCTTTGCTTGCTCCTTGTTGTCCTTAAAAGCACTCATTCTGTACAGGAGGAGAGCTGTCAGCTTCCCAACGGTTTTGTCAGTCTGCGCGGTCCAGTTGGGGCATGTGCTCTCGAACGCCTCAGCGACAAGCGCTATATTCTGATTCACAGCAGCAATTTTGTACTGCCCCTCCTCCCACCCCTTCACTTCCTCCAGAGCCTTGCGCAGACGTGTTCGAAGCTGCTGACCTTCTTTGATCGTAAGTGGGAAACTACTGATGATCTTTGACAGAGAGTTGGCGTGTCTGGTGGACAGTTAAATGGTCAATACATCAAGCAGATTCAGGGTACCACTTAAGCAATACGTACCCGTTGAATGATCCCGCAGAGTCCGGGAACTGCTCTTGGATGTCAGCAATGTTATCTCTAAACTTTTGCACCCAGTGTCGTTTCATTTGAGGGTCTCCTTGCTGCATGATTCCGATTGCCATGCCGGCCATGACGTTGAGTGTGTCGAGCGCCTCAATCTGGTCGACTATGACGTTTGGGTCCAAGTTTTTATGCGCGTTATTGAAGTGTTGCACCAGCATCTTCAAGCCAGGCACCCGATCAGTCCCTTTCTTCTTCTTCGCCAGCTCCTCCGTCAGACTCCTACCAGCTTCCAAAGCCTTGGTGAGACCAGCGGCAGACTTCGGTTTCTTCTCCACTTCGGAGAGCATTGCAGGAGCTTCTGAAGCACACTTAGCAATTGTCGATGGTAAACTTTTGCGCTTCTTGGTGCTCGTTCCCCCTGCTGTCGGAGAGTTTGATTTGCGCTTCTTCTGGGCTGTCGTGTCAATGCTCGACGAAGTTTCTTGAGGGGGTGAGGGACTTTTCGCAGGGAGAGCGCGAGACGATTCGCCTGACGTAGCGAGAGAGAGTGTCATCAACTGTTCTAATGACTGGACCAGCTCGTCACGCAGTAAAGAGGACGACAGCAGAGCCGAAGAGAGCTCTGAGCCTTCATTGAACAGCTTGATGGACAGCTTCCGGGAAATCAACTGCACCTCCGCTGCCAGCTTCGCGGCTTCCACAGCATCCTTGAGCGCACGCTGCATCACCGCCAGCTGAGTCTTCATTGACTCGCGGCTGTGAGCCTCCAGCTCCTGATGACTGAGCTGGGCTAACTGTAAGATGGCATCCATCTGAAAATGGCGGGAAGAATCGACAATACAACATGTAAGCATAATTTTTTTTACTGTTAAAAAACGTTTTTTACCAAAGTGTTTTCGTGCACTTTCGCTTTTTTGTTGGTTTGCAAAATTGCTGAATTTAAATGTAAAAGAAATACACAAAATTCTACAACTTCAAAATAATATTTTTTTGGAAAAGTTGCTGAATTTAAATGTGAAAGAAAATAGCACTTTTCTAAATAACTATAAATTGTTTTTGATACTATTGCTTTTTTCATCTTTTTAAAAATAAAAATCTTTATTATATATTAAGTTTTGGCTTTTAATTAGCTGCAGATAAAAGCGAATCCGGAAAAAAGTTTATCTAACCACGAAATTGAGCCGCGAGCTGGAGCTTCTTCGACCTTGCTTATAGCAAGCACTTCTCAGCAAACAACAGTAGATTCGATCCAGTATGTTTGCGTATCGCCATTTTAAGAATACTGGTAAGGAATCGTCGCCGACCTTTCCAGAAATCCCGTTCTCTTGGGGACACTAACACGATCACCCCAAGGGAACAAGGGAACAACTCCAGCCCGCCATGCATCTCCGACCGCTTATCGCATGGACGCTTGCCAGTTGGACTCAGCTCTTTCGGTCGGGAACCTGCGTGCCTCCCAGCTCTACCACATTCTCCAGTTCTCGACCGACAGATGCGAATGTGGAGCTCGCTTCGTGTGAGTGAGCACTGGCCGTCCCTGTTCTTTGTAAGGACTCGTGGTCTAACATCAATTACTCCGCAGTCCTTCCTTCGGTCGTGTATGATAACTTGGATGGAGACAAAACGGCTACTCTAGTGACTCCGAGCTCAGGAGTGCTAGTGGCCCATGTGAACTACAGAACGGTCGGCGACTCCCTTCAGTCCAACAACTTATGGGTAGTTAAAACTTATATGTGTTATTATTTTTCAGGACTCGAGGTATTTTACGGAGAATGTGCTAGAATCCAGACTCAACTATCCAAGTACGTTGTGTCGTAAATTACCAATTCTACCGACGTTATCTCATGTATCCCATTGAAGCTTCTATGAGTCCGTACGCAAAGATATCGTATGCTTCTAAGCCCGTGTCAGCTACTGCGTACAAAGCTGGACAAGGGGCCACTTTTCTAAAAGACTTTGACGCTGCTGCTGCCCCGGTGGAAAGTGACGGATTTTGTGAGCGTGAATTGTCTGCTCTCGGACCTTTACTGAACGCTCAAAGTGACTTATGCGGCAGTCTCAAGCAAGTCGACACCAATGTTGGATTTCTGCTCCAGGTGGAGTTTGTGGAGCCTAGTCCCGTCACTACAAGCTGGTCGTGGTATTTGGGGTTGCCTTTCCGGCTTGGTAACGGTGCTGTGGTTGTTCTCGATGGAGTAATTGTCCAAGATTTATTAGGGAAATCGGGATACTGGAAAAGTGTATTGTCGAAAGCAACCCAAGTGGACACGAAAATTCCGCCAGGCTATCACGTGCTGAAGATCTACGGACTCTCAACCAAGTTCGAAACATCAGCAGTATACTTCAGTCGAGAGGGATCATCACCAGCTATAGCCTCCGTAACTGCCATTATTGGAGAGGTAACAAAGTGGGCTCCCTTTGTCGCTCCTGACCCCACGACATCGTCTACGCTGACCGCTGAACAAGCGAACAAAGCGAGCAGTGTCGGAAGAGGAGTCTCGGTTCTGCAGTTCCAAAATGCCCCCGTTGAAGGCCGGTTTGCTCTCCATCTGGGGTCGGTGTCGACAACAGATGCCCAAAGCGCCAAGCTTAACACCTCATCGCTGGTTTCTTTTACCTTTGTACCGACTACCACATGGGCTAATGCCAAGGCGAGTCAAACGGCCTTTTCGACGGCAATAACTTCACAGTGGAGCGTGATTCCAGGATTAACCTTGTCTCTTCCCTCGTCGTCAAGCGGGGTTCTTCTTTGCTCGTTCACGGGAAGGTTTTTCGTGGACAAATGCATGGCGAAAACGTTTCGTCTTGATCTCGGATTCGGGTCGAGCTCTACCCCGCCAGTGTCAAGTTCCCGCTTGGACGAGTCGTTCCTCGATCCATCGGGAGTGCCTCTTGATTTCTCCTACTTTAGTAGCGTTTCTACCGCAAGCACGTTGAATTTATCTCTCAGCTACCAATACCAAGGAACGAAAACAGGGAAGATTATTGGCGGCAGAGCTACCGCTGTATTTATTCCAGGGGCTTCGCTGACCACAGATACGATCAGTGACAGTACGATTTCCGTGACGGCTACTGTATTCTCGAAACAAGTAACTGTGTCGTCCTCAAGTACTTTAATAATCCGTGTTGCTGGCATTTTATGCCGTAATGCGGCCACCGAGACATTCCGTGCGCGTATATTAAGAAATGGGGATCCAATTTTTGATGGAGACTTTTCCTCGATAGTTGGGACAGTAGCAAATGGAAGTTGCGAGCCTTTGACGATGCATTCGATTGTGGAAGCTGTAGCTGGCTCGCACACAATTTCGATTGATGCAAAGACGGCTACCACGGCAGGATTCCAGCTCAAAGGAGCTCAGGTGCAGATAGCTACCGTAGAGAGAGGGGCTCTGCTCTCACAGGAGTTATGCCAGTCCCGCTGCACTCAACACGGTCTCTGTCGACTAGGTGTGTACAATACTGTGACGAGGACTTGCAATCTGTACATGCTTCGCAACACCTCGTCTATGGCCACAGACTCAACACGGGTGTCTTTCGTGCGAAACCAAGTATCAGCTATCTCGGAAAACGCATGGACAGTTCTACGCAGCACCAAGTGGTCACTCAGTCAGAATGTATCTCTGCAAGCGCAATGCAAGGGGGACACATGTGGAACCAGCGTTTGTGCTGAAGCATACACTCTGAAGGATCGCTGTCGGTGCATTTGTCAATCCAGTAATAACTGCGTGGGCTTTATGAATACGGACGGAACGTGTTATGGCATCACTGCAGCAGATCTTCGCCTAAACTTACAGTCAGGGAAGTACAACGCCTCAGGAGGAAGCACTGTTCACCTGAACATGCCTCAGACTTGTCACGCCATCAAGGCCGACGCATCGAATGCAACGAGTGGACGGTATGCCATTGCCACGAGTACAGGAATCTTTGATGCGTTCTGCAACATGACTGCTGATAGTGGCGAGGGCTACACGGTTGTTCCGTGCGACTTGGGTACGAGTGACATCGACTGTCGAAGCACGGCGGGTCCGAAAGACAGCGATACCTGTAAGGCAATGGGTCTTCGACAAATTGTGCCGCGTTCATCAGGACATTTAGTATCGATGCACCGCAAATTTGGCTCGTTATTTTTCGCTACTGTTCCTGGCGTGACGAATGCCTACGTCGGCGATACTGTGGATTTGCCAAGTGACGAAGATACCGTGCTGGATTGGACTGCCATCGATGGTGGCAAGTGGTGGCTACGTGATAACGGAAGCAGTTGTGATGTCGTGTCCCCCGCGAATGCTCCAGACGAACGAAGATGGCTAGGGATGCATGCTTCGTCCAATGGACAGAGCGTATTAGATGGTCTCAGCTTAAGTTTCGATCCGCGAGGCTTAGCGACGACAAAATACCTGTGCTCAACCAACGATGTTAGCCCGTCCATGTCATGGAGCTTTGTTCTTCAAGACTCCTTCATCGGAAGTGGCGACGACAATCTGTGGGCTACGTCGTGGAGCAATACCGATAAATGGTACCAACTTTGCCAAGGGATTGTTCTTCTTGGTGGAAAGTCATTTGCACGCGCCGGCTCATTTGTAAGCAAGAAAGTGGCTCAGATCAGTGCGAGCGACAAACCGACGAACGTGCGGATCAAGTTTACGTACTACTTTGTGTTCGATCCGCTCTACTGGGTCACGCTTCTTCTCAAAAGCTCAGAACCCAAAACTATTCGTGTGTATCTCGGTTCCCAACTGGTTCGACAAGTGCAAGTTGACACATCGGTGACGTATGCTTGCTATGGACAGAGCTCTACCACAGCCGGACAAGCGTACTTCTACAGGGGCAGAGAGCGCTTTGTACTTCGTGGCTTTATTGGAGATGCCACGCAACTTCGGTTTGACATTGATTTCGGATCCTTAACCATTAGTGCGTTTGGAATTGACGAAGTGTCGATGGAGCTGGAGTATGCTTTCAAAACGCCGCTGGGATTATCGACGGCAACCCCAGCCGTGTCGTGTATGCACCTGAAAACTGAGCGCCTGTCAAATGGAGATCCCAATCCAGACGGCCAGTACTACATCCAGCTAGATCCCAACGTCGATCCTGTAAGTCTTCCGTGTTCAGATGGCTGGATAGTGGCGCAGCGACGTATTAATGGGAAGACAAGCTTTAATCGCAATTGGAACGAATACCGCGATGGATTCGGCTTGGGCTCCACTAGTGAATGGTGGGTAGGGAACAACATTCTTGCGACAATTACAGCACGAGCTACTGAAGCGATGATCGTGGTATCGAAGGACTATCAATCTCTGGCTGCGCTATACAGCGACTTTCGAGTTGCTAGCGAGAACGAGAAGTACCTCTTGACAGTGCGTGGCTACAATGCTACTGCAAGTTATGCCACCGACGCC
Organism: Phytophthora infestans T30-4; assembly: GCF_000142945.1. Taxonomy (NCBI): domain Eukaryota; phylum Oomycota; class Peronosporomycetes; order Peronosporales; family Peronosporaceae; genus Phytophthora; species Phytophthora infestans. Next base: position 1,193,887 of record NW_003303742.1, read on the forward strand.
TTAACATCCCTCTCGAACACGTATTTCAGCACACCCGACCAGGACAATGACCTGTCTGCGAGTCAGAACTGCGCCAAGAAAAGTCGAAGCGGATTCTGGTACGCTGACTGCCTCAGCTCGACAAGATCGGATCTAAACGCGCCGTTCGACATGCTTCCCATTTGCTCGTCCTACTCTGCGTGGGCACAGAGCTGGTGCCAGAAGAGCGGTAGTATTGTATGGAACAATGTCGATGGGTATGATTCCTCCACGCTTTTGTTACGACCCGATAGGTGCCCCCCGGGTTATGTGGCATCCAAGAGTGGAGAGTGCTCTCAATGTCCTGCGGGTACTTATTCAGAGCCACGTTCACAGAGCTGCAATGCCTGTCCGGCTGGATCATACGGCCCCTCAGTTGGAGCTTCAGATAGCGCTGCGTGTCTTTCTTGTCCACCGGGATTCAAGTGCTCAAGCAGCTCGACAGCACCGACAAAATGTGTAGCAGGCACATTCGCTGACGCTGGATCGAGCGAATGCCTCAATGTACCGGAGGGATACGCTGGTCCATTTGATCAAATGTCTCGAATGGATCTTTTATCGTGCTCAAATGGAACGTACTCGAAGCCAGGACAGCTAAACTGTAGTGCTGTTCCAGCTGGGTTCTACTGTTCGCAAAGTAGCGTTCCGTGTGGTTATACCTCGTTAGCACCGTGCTCTTCGAGAAGCGTGTACTGCCCACAAGGGAATTCTGGTCCGACAATCGTCCCACCTGGTTACTACTCTATTGGTTCTTTGACAAACGAGCAGCAATCTGCAATATCACTGTGCCCCAGAGGATCCTACTGCCGGAGAGGTATAGCGTATCAGTGTCCTCCGACACGATTCGGAGACCAAACCGGCCTGGTCAGCCCGCTTTGTTCGGGTCGATGTGCCATTGGGTGCGTCTGCAAAGCTGGGAGTATCAGTCGATGTCCAGATGCTCCAAGTGGCGTAAGCCAAGTCGCGTTGACTCCGGCGTCCATATCTTACCTACTAGCGCCTCTATCGAAGCAGCCTGGCGAGACGAACGACTCATTTATTCAAGGTGTTGTGTCTGCCATGAACAGCGGGGCGGCTGTTTCAACTGACATTTTCGAGTTTCGAGACGTCAACTTGACATTTTTCAGGACGGGCTGGTCTTCTGGATTCGCGCACAACATCAGTATCTCGTATTTCGAGCAGTCTCAAGTTAATCCCAAGTATGAGTTCCAAATGCCAGTCGCTGGCTTCGATTGGGGTGCCATCGTACTGTTGGATGGGGCTGTTGTGGTCCCGCGATCAAAGAATGGCTCTCTTGCGTTTTCATTCGTGTCGTCGTGGGGTCAACATGTCGTGTCCATCATCGCAGCCGAGTCGCAGTTTGTCGTGAAAAGGTCACTTCTCTTTCGTAAAACCTCCGACACAAGCTTTAGCACGTTACGATGTGACCGGCTGGACGGACAAGCTATCTCATTGCAGATTGACATCAATTTGTGCGCCGCTACTGCTCCGACTTGTAAAAGTACTGCGAGTATTAACGGAGAAGTGGCGAGAAATCTTGCTCAGACCACAAACTCGGTGGATATTTTGGTGTATTCTGGAACGGGCATTCAAAGCTCAGTGATAAGTGCTGACGCGTCCTCAACTGCTACGTATATGCCGACATTGTCCGCGATGGATACGGGTGGAGTTGCGATTCTAATTGGCACAAAACTGGGGGTGTTTCCATCGACTTTACGGACCTGGATCAAAGGATTTGGGATCTCGCAGACTGCAATTGATTCTGCAACTTCTGGGTTTGTTTTCGTGGTGGTTAATGATAATATCACACCTGTCACGTTTGACGTGGTAGTACCTGGATCGAGTTACAGCCTTCAGCTGGTATTGCCGCTCTCACAAGCCAGCGCTTACTACGGCTTAACCAACGTTCCGTCGGGCTACTATGCTCTTCCTGAGAATGCCCCAGATGGTCGACGATGCGAGCTTAAGAAATGTCCACCAGGATACAGTTGCTCAGGTGGGGTCCGCACACTTTCGTATGTCTTTCCTGCTTCGGTTTGTGTGGGCAAGAAGCACACTCTGAACGTTAGCGAAAATGACGCCGGATTTGTTTCAAGCGTCAGTTTTAGTCTGGATGTCTCTCCTGCTGGCATGACGTACCAACTCAAAGCTCCAGTGGACGGTGTATTCACGTTGGACAACCAAAACCGCGTAAAACTTCAGAAAGCACTCGATTACGAAGCTCGCACCGCCTATGATTTGACGCTGCTGCTACAAGAAGCCCAAGCTACTGCGCTATACGCAGCATGCCAGATCCGTGTGAACGTTGTAGACGTCAACGAAGCTCCTGTTGTGACCAATTGCCAAGTGTCTCGTGTTATCAAAGAGAATGCTCTTCCTCCCGTCTTACTGGCAGCAGCTTTAGGTGTGATGGATCCTGATACGTACGACTCGTTCACATTGGCGATTGCTAGCGGTGGGAATGGCAACTTTGTGATCAACCGAGAAGGGTTTATTGTGGCCACTAAGTCTTTAGATTTCGAGACAACACCTCAGTTCGTATTGGACGTTGTTGCCAAGGATCTAGGCGGATTAGAAAGCCACGCTAGCGTTGTGATTACCGTCCAAGATGTCCCAGAGCCGCCACTTTGTGCTGCTTTCTCGTTCAGCGTTGCAGAGAATACTGCGGTTGGGACGAGTATTGGAGCTTTATATGCCCACACTTCGGATCCTGACGCCGGAGACTCTTTATTGTATCGACTAGTTTCTCAAAGCGTTCCGGGGACTTTAACTATCGACGCATCCACTGGTGCGATGACCTTACGTAAAGCGCTCAACTACGAAGTTCTGGATACCATTCCCTTCAAAGTACAATTTATGGATAAGACGGGGCTTCAAGCTATGTGCGACTACACTATCGCTGTCACGGACTCCAACGATGCCCCCGTTTTGACGAGTACGGTCTTCCGTGTTCCGGAGAATTGCGTCGGGAATGATTGTTTAGTTGGAGATCTGGCGAAGTTCGCGTTTGACGAGGACAAGGGAGCAGTCCTCACGTTCACTCTGCGCTCAGGCAGCGATACGTTTTCAATCCAGGGCTCTCAATTATGGGCAGTCGGGACTGTAAACTTTGAAATGACTCCTGTGCTCAAAGTTACTGTTGCGGTTGACGACGAAAGACTCGGTCACGACGAGGCTGCGATGACAGTGCAAGTTATCGACGTGAATGAAGCCCCTACCGGCAAGGTTTTCTCTAAAAAAGTTCTCGAAAATATCCCAATAGGAACTGTAGTTTACACGTTCGAGGCTAGTGACCCTGAGGGAGACCACCTTGTATTTTCGATCGTGCGCGCGGATACCGGATTCGAGAGTTTGTTTGGCGTTGCAGGCGGGAACCTCGTGACGAAAGCGGACATCGACTACGAAGCCTTGTCCGCTCACTCGTTTCGGACTCATATCCGTATTTGCGATCCGCTCAAGCTGTGCACGGAGGTGGGGCCTAACACGATTGAAATTCTGGATGGCCCAGACGCACCAATCATCGAAACAGCAGCAACGACGGTCTCGATTGCAGAAAGCGCCAGTGTTGGATCCGCTGTGGGAGCTTCGTTCACAGTTTTGGATGAAGACGTGGGTCAAAGTGCGCAGCTTGTATACGCGATTCACTCAGGAGATCCACAGAACCAGTTCTCAATATCCGGATCGACAGGAGCATTGACAGTGAGCTCTTCGCTGAATGCTGAGGTCGTGAGCGAGTACAAAATAGTCATGCAAGCTACTGATACTGATGGGTTGATTGGGTATTCAGACCCGATAACAATTGCCGTGCAAATGGTTCCTTCACCGCCTTATTTCGTTGGAACGACGGCTGCGAAGTCCAATTACAACGTCGACTTGAGCCAGTTGAAGGATGGGTCGTACGCGCCAGTCTCGCTGCCCATAGCCGACAGAGATCCGGGCCAAACTGGGGGAGTCTGCTCGATTACTACAGCGAATGACAAGTTTTCGATCAAAACCAGCACTGATGGAACGGCTTGTGAGCTCTCGGTTCTCCAAGATGTATACGTTCCTGAAGTAGCGGGCAACGAACGTCTTAGTGTCGGGTTGCGGGTTACGGACACGGTCAATGCTTCGTCGTACAGTGAAGTTACAATACACGTATTGTCTCGCAACATTAACCACCCTCCACGATGCACCAGTGCGGAAGCCCAGCTCTTGGAGAACTCGCCTTATGGCGTTTTTGTTGGCACCATTACAGGCAGTGACCCAGACACCACCGACAAAGTGTCGTTCGCTATTGTGTCGGGCGACGACAGCGATGTTTTTCACATGAATTCGACGAGTGGTGTTGTCACTGTAGGCACCAAGTCACCGGATTACGAAACCAAGCGGCAATACACGCTCGAAATTCGCGTTCGAGATGACGCTGCAGCCCCGTTAACTGGCGTCTGTACCTTGAGTGTCAGCATCTTGAATGAATTAGAGTCTCCAGCATGTGCTGGAACCGTATTCACCACCGTATCTGAAAATAACGCGATGAATGCTCGAGTTGGAGATGCACTCTGGAAGAACTGCACTGATCCGGACACTGGTCTGGGGAATTCCACCGCTTTTCTCTTTGAAATCGCGGGTGACAACCAAAAGTTCGCAGTCGACGTTGCTTCAGGACAACTAAAGGCTACTCAAGTGCTCAATTTTGAACAACAACGAGTGTACAACATCACGCTGATTGTCCGGAATGCATTCCGACCTGCAAAGAGCACTTTTGTTGGCGTCAATGTGGAGGTACTCGACCAAGATGACCCTCCCAAACTGTCATTTCAGCCTGCATTTCCAAGCTCGACATTGGTTGGCGTAGATGTCCCAGAAACGACAATTGTTGGTACCTCGATTGGCGTCTTGGCTGTTTATGACGAAGATGCCAATGACGTATGCACAGCGATATTGGTAGATTCCGCTTTCGTGCTCCAGGCGATCAATTCTACAGCTTATAATCTTGTTCTAACTAAGCCAGTGGATTACGAAACCCGTTCACGGTACTCACTTCTAGTGACTGCGACTGATACAGCAAAGGTGTCTACGCTGTTTGCGATAGAAGTTCGAGTTTCTGATGTCAACGAGGCTCCATACGTTCCAATGAACCAGCATTTCTTTATTGCTGAAAACGTTGCTACGCGTACCATCGCGACGTCTCGATTTCGACCTCGTGGTCCGTGCGCCATTGCTGATGACACCACCAGAATTGACAATCAAGTTGTTGTATCGTATGGAAATTGCTTACAGCGCTGTGCACAACTGGATACTTGCGTGGCTGGCGTTTTCAATTACACGTCGTCGCTCTGTAGTTTGTACAAAACGTTACCGAAATCATGTGTGGCATGCGAGAACTGTGAAGGCTTTGAAAGTATCGACGAACACTCAGCTAACACAGCACTTTTAATTTCAAATGATACTGTGAATGCCCACCAAGACAAATTGGTGCGTGTACCGGATGCAGACTTCACGTTGGAGTGCTGGGTTGCTGTAAGTGCGAATGAGGGGGCGATGGTGACTTGGAAAGACAACAACAACTCTCTTACGGGCTTGCAGCTTGAATATGTTGGGGATAATGTACGGGTCACTCTACATGGAGTTGTGATCAACACTAAAGTAGCATTCATGCCAGCGCTTTGGTATCATGTAGCTGTCACTTTTGATAGTACTCGAGGTGAACTGAAGATTTATCTGGATGGCGAACTCGTTCTCCAGCAGCAAATTGTGTCTTGTATTGGAAGGAAATGGGGCAAATCAGCTACACTTGTGGTTGGCAACTGCGGCTATGGAGTGAACTGTCCGGTGAAGCCATTTATCTTCTCCATCGACGAGGTTAGTTGCGCTTATTGCTTTTTTTTTTATTTTTTTTTTATTAAAACTTCGCTACTGCAGCTGCGTTTGTGGAACAAAGCCATGACTTTCGAGGCCATACGCTCTAACTTTGCTCGCTCACTCGATCCAAAACAGACGTCTCTACTCGCATTCTTCAGGTTCTAACGACCTTCACTCCATTAAATTAATTTATGTTCTGCTGACGCTTTGACTGTTTGACTTTGTAGATTCAACGGCGATCTTGTGGATGCGTCTAGCGGATCCGTCTTGAACACTCATGACGGCAAAGCTGCGCACTTCGGAGGCGCCCCAGTTATCAGCGAATCGACTGGAAACGTGGCTAAAAAGTGGCGCTTACTCGTAATTTCGGACAATGGGGCTTCGTCGTTTGGTATCGCGGAGCTTGGTTGGTTTTCAGAGGGCACAAGGGTGAACCTGGCGTCTTCTCTTTCGAGCTTTAAGACGTCAGGAGGCTCCGATTTCAGCAAAGCAATTGACAGCGACACAAACACAGTCGCCACCGTTGGCTCTGATTCTGTCAGCGGCACGGGTGTGTGGATAGAGCTTGAGTTCAAGATGCCTGTTGGCGCTTCCAAAGTGGTTCTCGATACGGATAGTGATCCGACACACTGCGTATCTGTTGTGGCAATTCAATACTGGGATTCCGTCAAAATGGACTGGAGAGTATCGTCGTATCTTCGCAACATCAACAAACCATCCTCGCGCTTTGCTTCGTATGGTAAGTTTTACAATTATTTTCTTACAGTACAGTAAATGTTTAACTAAAGTCTTCTGTGTAGCCCCAACACAGTACCTACTAGCAGATGACGATGACACCGGTACGTCCAACCTTACATACACTCTAGGAAGCGACCAGCTTGCTACCGTCTTCGAAATTGATCCCTCGACGGGTTACATCAAAAGTAACACCTCTGCACTGGACTACGAGACGCAGAACCGCTACGAGCTTCAAGTCACCGTCCAGGATAATGGCAACTTACGTGCTGTGACGACGATGATGATTTGGATTGTGGACGTGAACGAAGCTCCCATGCTGGTAGCAAACTCTATCCTGCAAGTTTCAGAAACTGCGAGTGTTGGCACAATGATCGGGAAAATTAATTTGTTCGACCCCGACAATGACCATCTAGCTGTGTCGATAGTCGAAGGCAATTACCGGGATGCTTTTTCCATCGCGATGAACTCATTGGTTGTAGCACACGATGTATTGAATTACGAAACTTATCCGACATACTCGTTGAAGCTCTTTATCAAGGAGCTACGTACTGTGAATCCGCTTTCTGCTTTCGGGTACCTCGCTGTTACTGTCCGGGACGTGAACGAGGCTCCTATTTGCAGCAATCAAACACGACAAGCTCCCGAAAACACGCGGGTTGGAGCTCCAATTGGAAATGTTCTTGTGGCAACGGATCCTGATGTCGGCCAGAAAGTTTCTTTCGCAATTGTTAATGGGAATGGCGACAACTTCTTCGCGGTGGACTCGGTAACAGGCCAACTGAGTGTAGCTCAGGGCTCAGTCCAAAGCTTTACCGGGTGCTTTTCGCAGCTACAAAATGGTCTAGCAGGACCATTTAGTACTTACGGAAGTACTACCCCATTCAGTGATTGCTATCAAAGATGCTTCTCGTCTCAATTCATGGTGATAGGATTCGGTTACGAGTGCTGGTGTTCTAACACGTTGCCTGGTTTAACGGCAGATCGACTCACTCAACCTACATGCGATATCGTGTGCAATGACGCGCCTGGAAAGAGTTGTGGTGGGACAATTCAGTACGCAGTGTATCAGTTGGGTGCTCCATTAGACTACGAAAAGACTCATCGTTACGTTATTGGACTCCGGGCATTTGATAATGGGAATCCTGCTCTGGCTTCCGTGTTCAATGTTACAATCGATGTGACGGATGTCAATGAGGCTCCGACAATTGTAACAACAGACATCTATGTTGACGAAGGGAAAACGACAACCGTGGACTTGTCCAACGTTCTAGTAATTGGAGATGAAGACGCCAGTGACACCTCCAGGTTATCACTGGTCTGGTGTAGTGACCAGACATGTCCTTTCGTTTACGATGGAGTTAAGATCCAGTTCATCGTTAAGACAGCACTCGATTACGAGCAGAAGAGCGTCTACACACTGACGTTCCGAGTCACTGATAGTGGATCTCTCACGGCAGATGCGAATTTGACTGTTTTTGTTCGAGATGTGAATGAGCCTCCAATTATTTTCAATTCAGACTTTGAGTTGCGTGAAAATATGCCGAATGGTTCTCTAATTGGACTGCCAGTGACTGCGTATGATCCGGATCAAGGTGGCAGCGTTGAATTCTCGATTGCTTCTCAAAGTGGCGATGGTTGTTTGCAGATTGGAGCACAATCTGGACAACTATCTGTCGCAAAAATGTCCTGCTTCGACTATGAATCTCTTCAATTTGATAACGTGGACAGTTTAACATCACTTACACAAGACACCGACCAAGTTAACATTACAGAAGTACGGTTCATTGGAGGAATCAAATCTCAAACTCGTGTAGAGATTCTCTACTCAAGAAGTGCGCAGGGACCTGTTGCATTTTGGGCACCACTACGAGAATTGATAGTTGTGCGTGTCGATGCGTCAGGAGGTTTATTTTATGCTGCTAATGTTACTGCGGGGCCGGTGACGAACAGCAATACTGTCACTGGAACACTAACGTTTGAGCTGCCACGTCTACGTATTGGTCATGTGCTTGATGTGAAGCTCAGAAACACCGAATGGCACCGAGTATTTGATGTGGCTACACTGAAAAAATCGTTCCAAGTGGTTGTCTCAGTCCACGATTCGTCGCCAGTAGCGCTTTCTTCAACTAAAACATTCGGTATCGAGCTGTTGAATCAAGTCGAGCCTCCAGTCTTGCTACCTGACATAATTGTTCAAGTTGTTGAGAATACGCCGGTGGGCACACGTGTCGAGCCTGCCTTAACGTCGCTATTTGATGATCCTGAGGGGTCCACAGCATTGCAATTCTCATTGGCAGCTCAAAGCATTCCAGGATCGTTTTATTTCGATGCATCGAGTGGTCATTTACACGCGGGCAGTCGAGGAATCAACTATGAGGAGCTATCTTCGCATATTCTTAACATCACAGTTCGGAATGGCGATATCACGGCGAGTTACCTACTTGCAATAACGGTGATAGATGCGAATGACCCACCAAAGATCACGTGTCCACACGTCCACATCATTGAAAATACACCGGTAAACACGCTAGTATCTGAACCCATTATTGTCACCGACGAAGATGTTAATGACAGGGATTTCACCTACCGTGTTCAAAACGAAACCGAGACGTTCTCAGTCGATGGTGGTGGAAGATTGATGCTGAAGCAGCTTGTGGATTACGAATCCCGGCAGTTCTATTATGTTGCAGTGGAAGTTACTGATCGCGGTGGATTGAGTGGAGATTGCGTGGTATTAGTCGAGGTAATCGACGCCAACGAGCCTCCATCAGGAGCGACGTATTACAATGGTTCGGTGTATCAAACTGCACCTGTGGGCCACCGGATACTCAAATTTGGCTTGCAAGACCCCGAAGGAAAAGCACTCAAGCTTTCGATTACCACGTCGTCGGTTGACCAGGACAAGTTTGCAATTTCAGATGATCAAGTTCTGTTTGTGAACAAAGCTACGAGCATTTCAACGGCTTCTGCAGTGGTGCTGTCGATCGAAGTGAGTGACGGGTATAATCGAGTGCAGATTTTGTGTTCGCTCTCTGTTTTGGCGGATCTACCACCGATTCAATGCTTAGCAAAAGAGCAGAGCTTCTCGGTGTCAGAAAACGCAGTGGGGGCTACGGTCGGTCGCGTTCAATTCTTGCCGTCATCGTACTCTGCAAAAGGCTATACCCTCCACGATTCGCTGGTTCCATTTACAATGAACACCACAACTGGCGACGTTGTAGTCAACGACCTTGTGCCTCTGGACTATGAGCGCCAGTCCAGCTATTCTCTAACATTCGCAGTGTACTATTCCTCGGTGAACTACATTATCTGCCCGGTAATGATACGAGTGCTCGACGTTGATGAACCTCCTGTGTGCACTGGGCAGTCTGTATCTGTTCGCGAGAATCTGGCCGGATACAACAAATTCATGCTGCAGACTAGTGCTACAGACCCTGAAGGTGGCCATTTAACGCTCACTATCAACTCAAACGGACTGTTTTATTCCAACACAAGTGGCGCTGTATTTGCCAAAGATCTGGCGCTGATTAATTACGAAGAACAATCGTATTACGCGCTAGTGATGTCGGTCAGTGACGGCGTCAGCGTGGTGCAGTGTCCGGTTATCATTTACGTCATCGACACGAATGATTGTCCACAAATATCGAGACAGATACGATATATCCACGAAAACAGTGAGGTGGGTACAGTAGTTGGCGACGCTATTACAGTGCGAGACGAAGACTATAGTCTCCATTTGAATGGAAGAATTACTTTCTCTGCAGACTCGGATACCTTCGCAATTGATAAAACCTCGGGGGTTCTAGTGGTAGCGAACTCGGCCAAACTCGACTATGAGGTGCAACAACAAGTAGACCTTGTTGTGTACGTGACAGATGACGCAGCGGAGCCTTGCACATCGAATGCTACGATTACGGTCTTAGTAGTTAACGTGAATGAGCCACCATTCATTGTACCTGGTCAAGTTGGTTCAGTGCTTGAGTTTACGAAAGCTCGATCTCAAGACCCTTCTGTGGCTGTGCTCAACGTGGACGCTCATGATCCTGATACAGACGATACACTGGGGTTCTCTCTACTCAGTAGCAACATCAGCTACTTGTTTCGCATCGAGTATGGAACTGGGAGGATATTTGTTACAGATACGAGTGCATTTGACTTCGAGACGCGCAGCGTGTATCACCTGGACGTGGCCGTGGCGGATCTAGGTGGACTAACAAGTACGCAGCAAGTTGAAATCCGTGTAGTGGATACGAATGAACCCCCAGTTTTCAAGCTCTTTAGCGGGTCTATAAACGAGAACAGCCCCGTAAATACTGCGGTCTTGAACCCGTCGGACATAATAGCCGTGGATCCAGAAGGAGATGCCGTTATGTACAGCATCAACGCAACAGCTACAGCTTTGCCGTTCGAGTTTAAGGATAACCACCTAGTGGTGTCACGTGCGCAGTTGGATTTCGAAGTAGAGGCGAAGTATACCACGACGATACAGGCTTGTGATGCTAGAGGGCTTTGCTCCTATTCGAGCTTCCAAATTACAGTCAACGATGTGAATGAACCACCGGTTATTCTCCCAGCACGAATCAGTATTGAAGAAAACGCTGACGAAGGTGCGTTGGTAGGCGCTCCATTGTTAGCCTCCGACCCGGATCGTGGACAGCGTTTGATGTATCGAATCGTGGATGAAGACACGTATGATCTCTTTGGGATTCAGTCCTGCAATGGACAAGTCTTCGTGAAGCGTTCGAACTCTCTGGATTTCGAACGAGCCTCCTCGTACACGATCGTTGTTGCTGTAAGTGACAGCGGCTTACCATCATTAGCTTCGTCAGCTACGATTACAATTGGAATTCGTGACGTCAACGAGGCTCCAATCTTTACAACGGATTATTCGATCAGATTCGAAACCAAAAACGTCATTGCTGACCCTACTAGCAGCTTAGCAGGAGCAGATCTTGCGACTGCGATTCGGTCCGCTAGCCAACCCACTGGCTTTTGCAGTGGTACTATCGATAGCGTTGCCAGGTTTTCGAATGCAGAGGTTTGTCCTGGTGGGTTCCAAGGCATATACGGTGCCATGATCGAGTGGAAATTTCTTCTGAAGACGGACAGCGATGTGGCCTTCCGTATCCTGGGTGGCTCTGCGATAAATGCTGTATTCTTCATCGACCAAGCGCTGTATTCTCCGCACTCTTTTTTCCGTCCTGGATTTGATTTGCAATACGGCGACGAAGCAACAATTGACCAATTGCATCGTGGAGCTCACAAGGTTGTCGTTTTCCTGTACTCACCAGCGAACAGCCCAATATCATTGGAACTTCAGATCGACTCAGGTGGCTGGAAGTCGGTGTCGGTACAAACATTTGACGCTATTGTCAGTGAATCTATTGAACGATCTATTCCCGAAAACAGCGCGCCTGGCACAGCAGCTGGAGCTCCGCTCCAGGCCATCGACTCAGACAAAAACGCCAAACTCTATTACTCTATTGCTCAGCAGAACCCACCGGGCTTCTTCACGATTGAAAAAGAGACTGGCAAACTGGTTCTGGGTCAGACCAAGTCCGTGGATTTCGAAACGGAATCCTCCTACCGCTTGTTGATTCAGGTAACCGACTCCGAATTGACAAGTCAAGAGTGGGTTCTCGTGAAGGTTGTGGACGTGAATGAGCCCCCTGTCCTGCTGAGTCCTCAAGTTTTCTCCGTGAGTGAAAACACAAAGGCGTATACACCAATTGGCAGTCCTCTGTCCCCGACGGACCCTGAAGGAGTTCTTGGGAACTTTACGTATGCAATAACCTCAGCAAGACAGACTATTCCGTTCGATCTCTCCTCAACTTCAGGACAGTTTTTCGTTGCTGCAAATGACGACATCGACTACGAAGCTCGAGCACATTATGATCTTCAAGTGCAGGTCACTGATGTCGACGGCTTAACCGTAACCAGCGACGTTATCATCAACGTTATAGACGTTAATGAGTCACCTGCCGTGTATGTCACCGTGCTTCCACTGCTGGAAAATGCGCCACAAGGGACCGTCGTAGCTCAAGTGCAAGGATCGGATCCGGAAAATCAAACCCTCTCTTTCACGTACGCCTCGACGTTTACTGGAGATGGTAACAGTACGGCTTTCCGAGTGGTGCAGACGTCATCGTCCACTGCTCAAATAGAGGTGCGAGGCGCTAAAGTGGATTTCGAGCAACAACGAAGCTTTGACATGTCCGTCACTGTGACCGACACCAGCGAGAACAGCCTCTCGATATCGCAGACATTTAACGTGGTCGTACTTGACGTCAACGAACCTCCACAACTTACGGTAGCATCTCCGATTTCGATGAGCATTCCAGAGAATACTGCGAATAGTTCCTTGGTCGGTACTGCAATCAGCAGCTATTTCTCGGATCCCGATACCGGTGACAGCATTACTATTAAAATCCTCTCTTCTGTACCTGTAAATGGAGCTCTCAGCGTGAGTAGTGCGGGTCAACTATCTGTCCAAAATGCTAATCTCTTGGATTTCGAGGCTTTGACGACGATCCAGCTCTCGTGTCAGGCCTCGGACAATGGCGGAAATGTCGTTGACGTTCTTGTTAACGTTGCTATCACGAACGTGAACGAAGCTCCATTCTTTACGGAGCTCTTGGCTCGCATCAACATTCCCGAGTCCTCATCTATCGGAAGTGAAGTGCATCAAGTAACCGCGTTGGATCCTGATGGGAGCGGCGCTGACTTGCGGTATTACATCGTCACTGGCAATGCCAACCAAGCCTTCACCTTGAACCCTTTGGGCGTGCTAAAAACCACGCGAAAACTTAACGCATTGGAAGCTTTCAACATTTCGGTCGAGGTTATTGATGCGTTCGGCAGTGGACTACAGTCACCGACAAATCAGCTTTTGATGATCTTGGTCAGTAGCGTGAACTCCCCGCCGGTTGCTGACAATTTTGTGTTTCACGTGGACGAGAATGCTGCAATTGGAACCAGAATTGGTCAGGTGTGGGGTCTTGATTCCTACGACGGGAGCGTTCTATCGTTTTTCACGGTTCCAGAGACTGATAGAATCCAATTCCGATCTGTAACCAGGAACACGTCGGATGTGTATCTCTGGTCCCCGACTCTAAATTATGAAGCGGAGCCTTTAGTCACGTATGTTCTTTGTGTCATGGATGATGGAGAGAGAAACAATTACGTTGCAGTGATGAAAAGCTGTGCGAAGCTCACAATATCTGTCGTTGATGTCAATGAAGCTCCCAAATTTGATGCTTCTGCTCAGAATGCACGAGCGATTACGGAGATAGCTCAACTGGACGACGGAGCTGATGGGAATCTTCACTTTATGACGTCTGGCGGCAAGTTCTTTGGCAATAATTCGCACGACCTTCTTCACGATACAACGTATGACTTTGTTTTTGGCGAGCTGGACTTTAGCGTGGCGATGAGTGTACGCACCAAGGCAAACGGAGGCAACTTGTTGCGTCTCGTTGGAGCTGCAGAAAGCGATTTCTTTGATGTGTCTATAGGCAGCGACGGAAAGCTGAATGTTACGTCTACTTCTTTTCTCATCCAAGGTCTACAGGTCGTGTCGGATGGCGCTTGGCACTACATTGCGATCGTTTCAACGATCAGTAGCCACAGTCTTAGCATCTTTGTCGACGGCCATCTCGATACTTCCGGCTTGGTATTCATGGGATCACCTGTTATCGCACAGCAAGCACTACTCTCATCACAAGCAGCATTATTTACAGGATGGATCACGCGATTTCACTATTTTTCTGGTGCGATCTCTCTCGCTCAGGTGCAAGAACTCACAACATATTCAGGTACGAATGTCTGTCTTGGAAAAGCATGACGTGATCTCTGTACTGACATCTGATTGTTGTATGCAGTTCCTAGTTTCTATGTCGTAGCAGATACGGGTGTTGGCGGTGTGACGCATGCCAAAGGCAGCGAATACTGCGCTGGCCAAGGGTTACGTCTGTGCGACTTGATGGATTTGGAGTCACTTTGTGTTGATCCACACTACAGTCCTGCAACGTTCCCGACAGCCAGTCAAGGCTCGACAAAGGTACCGGCTTGCTCGAACAGTGCTGTGAAAGCTGAGCTAAACGCAGGCAACGCCCAACTCGCGTGCTGTTCACCATGTACGTAGCTCTTCTTCTTGACTGGGGGCTTCACTGCTAATTCAAAAGTTTTTTTTTCAAGATTCTGACAGCAAACTTATCGGCAATTCAACGCGTCCAATACTCCGGACTGATGCTCTCACCGCAAGTAGCTTTCTAAATAACAGGAGAACGCACGGTTACGGGTACAAGGGACTTAACGTCCTTCGAAGTGATAACCTGGACGGGTCGTGGTGTCCTCGCTCCAACTCGTCTTCCGAATGGGTTCAAATTAGCTTTCCGAAGGCGACGCTTGTGTCTCGAATCCAAGTGTATCCAGGAATCGATTACAGTGGCAAAATGGGATACCTGAAGAGGTTTCACGTAGCATGGCGACGTTCAAGTACCGAAGAATTTTCGACTCTAACTGATAGCTCAAACACAGCGATCAATTTCGTGGCTTTGGATGGCAGTGACTCGGTCACGACTACTGTGGCTGTACCCAATATGAATGCCAAGGATATCCGGATTATTCCTACAAGTTGGAGTGGCAGTTCATGTCTACGCCTTGAGCTGTATGGACTGGACTCAGGTACGTCCTATATCGATCTAAGGTCTCTAGCTGAGTATTGACTAATCCTATCCTTCACAGATTTCCAAATACCAGACCCGCTTACCGCAACCGACGAGGATATTGGCCAAAGGCTACGATACCGTCTCCGCGAATCGGACCGACCATCAGGTGTCCAAATCGACCCTCAATCAGGGTTGCTCACGGTTCGTAGACGCTGGATTGACTTTGAAATGCAGCGGTCGTTGCAATTTACAGCTGAAGTTTATGACGATTCGGGGCTCAGTGATCGTGTCACTGCTGCAATTGACGTCGTCGATGCAAATGACGCGCCTTCATATGCTTCGAGAAGTTATGTACTGGCTGAAAACCCTGTAAAAGGTTATCTACTCGGCAAGTTCGTGGCGGAGTCGATAGAGCCGAACGAAAAACTGGAAGCTCGAGTTATCGATACTGATTGTCCGTTTACATTCGACAGTCTCTCCAACAAGTTGATCGTTCAAAACCCCAGCAAGTTTGACTTCGAGACAAACCCAGTTGTTCACTGCGCTGTATTGGTTACGGATGATGCGCTGCTTCCACGATCGATTTACACTACACTTTCTATCCGATTGGAGGATGTGAACGAAGCTCCAATGATGTTAACAGGACAACGAGGTTTTATCCGAGAGAACGCAGCGAAAGGAGAATTTGTTATGACGGTGCGAGCGGTTGATCTTGACACTCCCCCAACATGGTCCTCGCTTCGCTTTGGCTTACTTAACACGAGCATTTTTATGGTTAACGCTTTGACTGGCGATATCTCGGTACTGACGCCTGGTATCCTCGACTTTGAAACGACCTCGGAGCTTACTGTTGAGGTTCAAGTTACGGACGGCGGATTTCTGACTGCACAAGACACAGTGTATGTGTCTATTCTGAACGAAGAGGAGGCACCACAAGTATCTGCGTTCTTCAACTTGATCGTACAGGAGAATGGCGCAGCTCCTCGATCGCTACTTCTCGTCAATGCTACTGACCCCGACAGAATTTCTAACGAGAAACTGTCGTTTACTCTGGTGGAGAAGGTGCAGGAATTTGCGATCGATGGAATTACTGGAGAACTTGTTCTACTGAAGCCGCTAGATTTTGAGTTTGTGAACGCGAAAAATTTGACCGTAAACGTTGCGAAGAGAGGAACATCATTGAGTGTCAACTCGACGATTAATGTTGTGATTGCAGACGTAAATGAGCCACCTGAGCTGTATACTGGCACCAGCGTTGAAGCCTCAGCACAAGAGAATATGAGAGAGGGCTCCCTCGTTGGTGCCGCGTTGTCTTCGTCTGTGTGGGACCCCGAGAATAACACGCTCAGCTTTGTCTTAGAAGCTTCGGAGTATTCACCATACTTTTCCTTAGACGGCTGCAATGGACAGCTGAGATCAAAACAGCCTTTGGATTACGAATCAATGCCGAGAAAAGTGAATTTAGCGGTATCAGCTTACGATTCAAGCAGAGCACGACTTCAAGTCTCTGTCTCAGTTGCTATTCTCGACATCAATGAGTCCCCAATGTTTCAACAGACTACGTACATACTTACAGTGGAGGAAAACGCAGCAAGCAGAACTGTGGTGGGCATTGTTGCAGCCTCCGATCCAGATACAGGCAGCCAGTTACTCTACGCTATCAAGTCTAGCGACAGTGGTGCATTCAGGATAAACTCTGGTACTGGTGAAGTATCCGTGTCTTCGACTGCTGCGCTGGACTTTGAAACCCGATCTTCATATACGCTTCAAGTCTGCGCTTCCGACAGCCTCTTGGAAACATGCACGGAAGTGGTTATTAAGATACTGGACGTGAACGAGCCGCCTTCGTGTCGCTCTGAAGTTCGATTTATGGAGGAAAATAGTCCAATTGGCACGCCAATTACACCCCAGTTTGAGAGTAAAGATGCCGACGCGAAGGATCTAGGATTGTATCCTGTCTTCTCGCTTATCGATGTAGAAGGCGTTGGCGGCTTTCGGTTTGATAACGCGTCCCTCATTTTGGGTAGTTTGTCACTCGACTACGAAGCACGCGATGTGTATCGTTTCCAATTTTCAACTTGTGATGCTGCTGGCGCTTGCAATACATGCAACCTAACCATTCGTGTCACTGATGTTAACGAACATCCGGTGGTGTTTAACCAACATGTTCAAGTGGCAGAAGGCACCAATGGATCGTTCTACTACATTCAGGCTTACGACCCGGATTTGAATCAGACTGGGACTCTGTTGTACGAGATAGCTGATCAATCTGTAGCAGGAGTGTTCTCTGTGGACCGAAGCAGTGGATTAGTGAGCGTGGCTCAACCAAAGCTTCTTGACTTTGAAACAGTGGAACTTCACCAAGCGTGGGTCAACGTGCGTGTGATGGATACCGGAACACCTTCGCTCTCTTCAATTGGCCATTTGGTGGTTCAAATTCTGGACGTCAATGAAGCACCTACTAGCGTCAGTGTTCTAGATGTAGTAGTTCCAGAAAATACCACGACTGGGACGGGAATACTTACGTGGAGCGTCCGTGACGAAGACGTAGGCCAGCAATTGACGTATCAAGTGATGAGTGGAGTACATACTGGCTTGATTCGTTTCCGTGATAATGGCAGTCCTGACGTGACTTTGGAGACTTCACTAAACTACGAATCGCTGATCCAGTATGAGATTATACTTCGAGCGTGCGATCCGTACGCCATGTGCACGTCTACCCTTCTACGTCTTGCGGTTGTGGATTGCAACGAACCTCCTTCCTTCTTCCCAAACACCAATATGAATTTTGAACTCGCGGTGGCAAGTCACGCTACTTCAGGCACTGCGATGGGTGTACTACAGGCCGGCGACCCGGATTTGGGGGATGTGTTGACGTTTTCTCTCGTACCGTCAACAAGTACTCTAACCACAAACGTGAAAGATGGTATCAGTGTCTTTGCTGTAAACCCTCAATCTGGTCAGCTGTCTGTGGCCTCTTCGCAAAGCATTCAGCAGCTCCAAACAGGTTACAGCTTCATGCTCACAGCTAAAGTGACCGATTCGAAGGGGCTCGCAGCGACTACCCCGATTATAGTTAACGTGGTTGCCAACAATGCTCCACCGGTTTGTCAAGCTGGCATCTCTGTCTATATGAGTGAAAACGCCCCAGTTGGGGCTCAAATTGGATCGCCGCTATCCTCCTACGTGACCGATGCTGATATTGGAACCACCTTCACATTCTCGCTACAGCATCCGTATCTCTCTGTGAATCCGAGCAGTGGTCAACTATTTGTTACGAGCGGAAGTAATCTCGACTTTGAGTCCAGTACACAGAACTCGACAACGGCAAGTGTGGTTGTTACGGATGATGGCGCCTACCACAACGGTCTTAATACTTTAGCTACAAGCTGCATCGTGATTGTGACTGCGTTGGATGTAAACGAGGCCCCGACGACAACAGATCTTTCTCTCAGTATCACTGAGGGTACGTAAAAGAATTTAAATGTTTATTGATATATTAACAATTATTATGGTATTCGTAGGTACTAATTCGAATCCATCACGCGCTCTACCGACCGAGACGTTTACATTTCCGATACGGTCACCTCAAGATGATTATGTCATCGCAAAGGAAGCTACTGGAGGTTATGCCACGAACTCGACTCGAAAAACACTTCCAATGGGCTACGACTTCTTTAGCCGAACTTCAGTCGGAGTCGTACTACGTTTCACGGGTGTTCGGCTTCCCGATGTGATCGATCGTCTTTCGATGGCGCAGTTGCGATTCGCTGTTCCATCTGGAAAAATTGGTCCCTTTTCGATTCAAATACGAGTGATTAACGAATCTGCCGTTTCGTGGAGCTCCAATCAGCCACTGGAAAGCTTTGGTATGCCGGCCTTTGTCACGTGGACGGTGGAAAAGGAACTGTCGGCTACAACGATTTGGTCTCCGAGTATTACGTCGCTTCTAGTGGGTTTATTACCTAACATTCTGAGTACTAATAACGTCGCGATCCTAATCACCGGAGGAGGAATCGGAGAAGTAAGCGCCTTCGATCGCGGTGCTGCCACCGCTGCTGTTCTCGAAATGACTGTCGCTCAAGGTAAGACGCAATATCTGTACACAAAACATTTTTTTTACTAACACGTTGACTGATTTCCGTATGCTTATTCTTGCACATTTTATAGTTTCACGAGTATCAATTATGGGTGGGATGGTGTCGTATGCAGACCCGGATGCCCTGGACAGCGTCCGGTTCGCAATCGTAAAAGGAAATCCCCCCAGCCCCGTGTTTTTTGTGGACAAGAAGAATGGCGAGATCACTGCGAACATCGACCTCCTCAACTTCGAAGTTCAGAACACCTACGAGCTTCAAATCTCGGCTACAGACACGTCGGGCTTGGCGGCTCTATCAACGATCCGAATCGCGATCGCGGATGCGAACGAACCACCGGTTGTGAGTGAAATGGTTTGTTACGTTGCTGAAAACACACCTGTTGGGTCGTCAATCTGTGCTATCCCCGCTTCCGACCCGGACAACTCTGATTTGGCTACTGGTAAACTGGTATACTACCTAGCTCAATCGTCCAATAGTGAGGACACGACGTTCCAGATCGATCCACTTTCAGGAATGTTGCTGGTTGCCAATTCGACTCTTCTTAATTTTGAAGTAAGACAGAAGTTCGTAGTGACTGTATGCGCAAAGGATGACGGGAATCCGTCGTTAAGCGGGTGTGGCTTCACGACAGTCTACCTTACCGACTCCAATGATGCGCCCACAACCATTACTCCACAAATATGTACAATGGACGAGTACATGTACGATTACACTGATGAACAAGTCGGTCGACTGGTTGGCACCGTGGTATGCAATCTCACGGTTCTTGACGAAGACAACGGTGGATCAGCGAATATTTCCTGGAAGAATCACGTTTGGCAGGTGGTCGAAGCGGATCGTGGATGCCCGTTTAACCTTACTTCTCAAGGTCAGGTTGTAGTGAATAACCCTCGCTCCGTCAACTACGAACACCAAAAAGTCTGGTCTTTGCTGGTGCAAGCAACGGATTTGGGAGGTCTATCAAGCACCCCACAACGAATCGAGATCATTATTCAAGACGTCAACGAAAAACCGCAGATAAGTGCATCTACGTTCTACATCGACGAAAATTCGGTCGCTGGTACCTTGGCTACAGGAAATGTTACAATATTTGACCCTGACACGCGAAGCGATGGTCAACCCGACACTGTTATCATTCGATTGGTAACCGAGCTCGACACGTTTAATGTTGTTAGCAACAACATTCGATTGGAGAGTGGTACACTAGATTTTGAGTCCAAGTCCTCCTACTTGATCTCCGTTGTGGCGACTGACCAATCTGGAGCTAGCAGCAGCGTTCAGACCATCAATATTGTGGTCAACAATGTCAACGAAGTGCCGACTATTGCTTCAATGCAGGTGTCAATTCCCGAGAATCAGCCTGCTATGACGAAGATTTTACCGGCGGTTAAAGCCAACGACCCGGACGGAGATAGCGTGTCGTTCAGTTTAGTGTCAGAGACACCAAAAGGAGCTGCGACACGAGCTCCGACTGCGTTCGGGATCGATGCGATTACTGGTCTTTTGTTCCAGCAAGTGGGTCAACTAGACTACGAAGATGCTACAGAATATGCCTTGGTCGTGAAGGCGCGAGATACCGCTGGACTGTTTTCAACCGCTATTGTTACAGTCACCATTACGGATGTCAATGAAGCACCAAGTATTCGACATCAGATCGTCAGTATTCGTGAAGACGCAAGTGTTGGCACCTCAGTAGGTCAAGCGTTTGCAGCTCTTTCATCAGACCCAGACTTGAAAAATGGAGTCGAGGTGCTGACATTCACGATGGCTAATGCGAGCCAATCGCCGTTTTCTATTGACTCGAAATCGGGTCAAGTGGTAGCTTCGGCCCATCTCGACTTCGAAGCAGTGTCAGGCTACAATTTACGTGTGCGGGTTGTGGACTTAAACGGCCTATCGGGTGAAGCTGACTTCGTGGTAACAATTATCGATGTCAACGAACCACCCGTCATTGGGTCTTTTAGTATATCTGTGCCCGAGAATCTCGTGCCAGGATCCACTCTTGGTGACCCTGTTATAGCCATAGACCTGGATACTGGGTCCAACCTTTACTATGATCTCATTGGGACAAGTGACATTGTGACGGCCTGTATTCGAGTTAACTCCTTTACTGGACAACTGGCATTAAAGGTCGATTGTTCGCTGGACTATGAGGCTTCGACGGGTAACACCTTGTCAGTTATCGTGCGAGCTTCCGATGGAGAGTTCACTGTGTCAACGAAAGGAACCATTTACATTATCGACGTGAATGAGGCACCTGTGCTAGTGGCCTCGGAGTCAACGCTGTTGAAGGAAAACTCCATCGACGAGACGGTTGTCACTCTCATTATGGCTCAGGACCCCGACGTGAACGAGTATCATCAATTTTGGATCTGTGAACAAAGCCACTCAAACGCCTTTCGTATCCAAACCACTGGTGTCAACACCGCCGAGATTGTCGTGAAGGACGCTGCAGTGTTAAACTATGAGAAGAATCCGTCGCTCTGGATTGATGCGTGCGTTAAAGACAGAGGCAACTTAACTGCAAGAGCACGGTATACTGTCAATCTCGTGAATGTGTTCGAGCCACCGTATTTTGTCCAAGAGACCATCCAGTTCACAGTAGACGAGTCGATTCTGGTTGATAGTACTATCGGGTCGCCGTTATGTCGCTTGGTTGTTGATGAAGAGAATTTAAACACTGTCATCGGATGCTTCGTCGAGATGAGCATCGTGAACACCACGTGTGGCCGTCGTGCATCGTTTTCTTTGGATTCGTGTGGCCAAATGACCTTGTCAAGTGGTGAACTGGATTACGAGACAATGTCGACGTGTGTCGTGTATGTTCAACTGCCTGTGACGAATCTTTACAACGCCAACACTTCATCTTTGTCTCTTGTGGATACTATCGCTGTGGTTTTAACGATATCCGACGTGAACGAACCCCCTACATTCGCACAGAAAGTGTATCAATTTGGTCTTGCTGAGTCTAGTACCGAAGGAACTTTAGCTGGGGTATTATCAGCAACCGACGTCGATGCCGGGGATATTGTATTGTTCCAGATACTGAATGCTGAAACAGGGTATGAAGGGGTGTTTAAAGTGTCAATATCGGGTGAAATTACGCTTGCAGGGTTGCTGGACTATGAGAAAAAGCAATCTTATCATCTTTCGGTGCGCGTACTTGATCGGCTAGGAGCTTACGCTGACGCAAGCGTCATTATCAGTGTTACAGATAGTGATGAGCCCCCCGTGTTTCAAGCTAGTCGCTATAGTTTTACTATGGTGGAAAACGCACCCGTCCAGACAGTTCTTGGAGATGTTACAGCGATCGACAGTGACACGTATCAGAACAAAACGATGGTATATAGTATTATCAGTGGGAATGATCTGGGAGCATTCGCAATGCTGTCGGTAGCTGGAGACGGTAGGATAGTGGTGAGCTCTCAACAAGCGCTCGATTATGAACGACAAGGATCATTTACTCTTCTAGTAGAAGCGACTGACAGCATTCAAGGAGGATTGCGGAGCTTTGCAACGGCTTACGTGGACATCAAAGACGTGAATGAGCCCCCTCAAGTTTCTCCCGTGACGGTCTATATCCCTGAAGATGCTGTGATTGCAACGTCAGTGTTCTCGTCTGCCACGCTTAACAAAACCTTCATTGGAAGAATATCTGCTTTGGATCCCGACGCCAATGACACATTAACTTTTACAAAGACAGACCAAACCGATACGTTTTCTGTGGATCCTGTCTCTGGTGCAGTGTTCTCGAACCGATTGCTAAATTTCGAGAGAAAATCGCTCTATTCGATCTACATCACGGCAACGGATAGAGGTCATCTGACTGCAACCGCAGTGCTGGAAATCGTCGTTCTGGACCGTAATGACGCTCCGATTATCACTTCGACGGCGTTCTCATTCGCCGAAAACCAACCTCGAGACTCTGTTGTTGGCGTTATTCAAGTCACTGACGAAGACTTCGATCAGCAGCATTTCTTTACGGTGGTTGGAACGACGCTGGTCTTAAGAAACAACTCGACGGAAGTTAGAGCCAACAATGACGTGGTTTCTGTTGGACGGTCATCGGGCTCTATTCAAGTTTTGAATGACACGGTGTTTGACTATGAGGCGGTGCGTCAGGTGGTGGTCGTGGTGACTGTGAGTGATGATGGCAACCCGATTAAACAAACGACGGGATCTCTGACGATTGAATTAACCAACGAAAACGAGCGGTGCGCGTTTCCTGAAGCTGTTTTGACACTTTCGATCTCTGAGAACGTGGTAGGAACGGCTGGTCAAGTCCAAGCTGTTGATCCGGACTCAAACACGTCGCCGCCCTGGGGCTCGTTGAGCTACTACATGATCGATGACGAAGCGTTGGATAACGCTGTGTCACTTTCGAACACTGGCGAGGTCGCGGTAAAATCTCCTCTAGATTATGAGACTCAACGCAAAATCGTATTCAAAGTCGCGGCAGTAGACGGCGGTGGCTTAGTCTGCTCGGCTTCAGTACAATTGCTAGTCCAGGATAGAAATGAGTCTCCAGTTATTCAATCGGGGCACTTTTGGGTACCAGAATCGGTTGATGGGAATCTGGATTGGGTGCGATCGGATGACGGAAGCCACGCTCGTCTGTTGGTTTGGGATCCAGAAAATGACACGGTGACGCTCTCCCAGAACTCGTCGGACTATTTCTCCATTTCAGACGACGGATTCATTTATATGGAGAAGCCTGTTAATTACGAAGTCAAGTCGTCGTATGATCTGCTAGTTACCGCCATCGACTCGTACGGACTCCAGACGAGTGCGATAGTACGGATCGATATTGCAGACCTGAACGAGCCTCCGGTATTCACGTCTCAGCCAACACTATCAGTGTCTGAAGGCGCATCAAGAGGAACAGTACTGGGAGTGGTGGGAGCAGCATATGATCCAGACGAGTACGATGTGGTTTCCTATCAACTCATGTCGGCGACAGACCACAATGGTTTGTCTGTCGACATGTTCATGCTTCATTCTTGCGATGGAGAACTTCGTATGAGCAAGTCGGATGCGCTGGATTACGAATCACATGATCGGTATGTTCTTACAATCAGTGCAACCGATCGAGCTGGTTTAATGGTATATTCGGAACCTCTTATTATTGAATTAACCGACGTGAACGAGCCACCACAGTGCCGTGATGCGACACTATCCATCTTGGAAAATGCCACAGCAGACGAGCGGTTTGGGCCGATTCAGTGGGAAGATCCCGACTCAACCGCCAAAAACAATATCACCGTGTTTGAAGTGATCAGCGATACCGATGAAATTAGCTATGGGATGTTTGAGATTCGACAGACCAACGATGACTACTGGATGGCTTTACAAAAGTCGGGTAGTCTCGATTATGAGTCGGTGAAGTTGTTTACTATACAGGTAAGAATTGGCGACTCTTTCGATTCAAGAAATGACCCTTCCGCGACTAGCGTTGTGTCTTCTCTGTCTACGACGTGCTCTATTACAGTCCATGTAGTGGATGTGAACGAACCGCCCATCGTGGCTAGTGTAATCAAGCGAGAAGTTGAAGAGAACGCTCCACTTTATGCCAATGTGGGGCTACCGATTGAAACGAATGATCCGGATGCCCAAGACGTGGTCCGCTTCTCCATTGTGACTGACAAAAGCGGTCCAGTTCCATTCACGATTGACTATAATACCGGCCAACTCCGTGTATCTGGAGATGTAGACTACGAAACTCAAGACCTGTACTCATTACATGTTACCGTCGAGGATTCAGCGCTAAATGTGGTTGCAACGCTGGTTGAAATCTCAATCGTAGACGTCAACGAGCGTCCACAACTACCTCGAAACTGTTATGTCCGTGAAGATGGTAACGCTGAAGACCGCTACGAATACAACAAAGACGTGTGCATCGAAGCGAGCGAAGATATCGAGGTTGGGGCTTTGTTACACCAGTTCACAGCTCTGGATCCGGATAGTAGCCAACGTCTGTTTTATTCCGTGAGCGAGTCTTCGAACCCTTTTGTTCGTGTTACTCAAAATGACGATCGAAGTTGTGAGTTGATCTACAGTCGAGCGATCTTTGACTATGAGAGTTCCAAGCTGCATCGAGTACAGCTCACCGTCACTGACACGGGGAAAGGGTTTCTGTCTGATACAGTAATGGTCTTTATTTCCATCGTGGATGTCAACGAGCCTCCGAGTCTCCTACAAGCTTCAACACTTAATCTTGTGGTTGCGGAGAATTCTGTAAGTGGTCAGGTACTTGGCCAACTGCAAGGTGTTGATCCCGAAGGAGATGCCTATAAATTCTCATTCAAAGACTCGAGTCCAGTCCCAAACGCTGTTGAAATTCGCCAAGACGGCCAGATTCTTACGACTGGCGCTTCTATCGACTACGAAGCGTTAGCAAACATGAATTCTGTATGGGTGGAGCCAGTGCTGACGATCCGAGGTGCAATCACCTCGTTAAATGCTGTTTCAACGACCTTCGCCTTTGTCATCACAGTGGCAGATGTCCCTGAACCACCTTCGTTTAGTAACAAGCAATACGCTCTGGCTGTTCATGAGTTAGCCACTGCAGGGTCCATTGTTGGGGCACTACTAGCTACAGATCCAGACTTGAATGATACGCGAAAATTTACGTGGGACACGAGCGATGCAGCTACTAGAGCTGCCAGTGGCGTGTTTGACGTTGACGCAATGTCTGGAATGATTTCGCTGCTTCAAAAGGGGGTTCTGGACGCAGAGACGACTCCAACATACAAACTCAAGACAATTGTGACCGATTCAACTGGTTTAACGGATGTTTCGACTGTGGTTATAACAATAGTGAACGACAATGAGCCACCGCTTTGCTCTTTACTTCAGTGCTGGGTTCTAGAGAACTCGGCGGGGCTCTTTAAGGGACTGCCCGGTACTCAAGGATTATGTCAAGTGGAAGTGCAAGACTTGGATATTGGTCAGAAACACACGTTCCAGTTGCTCTCCTCTCCTGATAGTACTTTCTTCTCCATCGATTTTGCAACTGGACTAGTCCGCTTCACGTCGGGTCAACAGATCTACGCTAATTTCGAAGTGCAGAGCGTGTATCGCCTCCGTTATCAAGCGAATGATATCCCCGATACCGGCTTATCATTGAGCTGTAGCAACGAAATCGCGATCAGCGTCGTGGATGTCAATGACGCACCAGTAATTCCAGGAAGACAGTCTCTTGTTGTAGCAGAGATGAGCGCAGAGGGGACCATTGTGGGCACTATTAGCGCAGTGGATGAAGACAAGGGCGACGTGTTGACGTTCACTTTACAAGATTCAAACTTACCGTTCACACTTGAGCCAGCTACGGGGGTTCTGACGGTTGCTGATGGCTCTATGATTAACTTCGAGTCTACATCGGTGATGTATATTACTGTGGCTGTGACTGACCGCGAGGGCCTTCAAGCTGTGGCGATATTAACTGTCACAGTGATAAATATCAATGACCCGCCGGTGTTGCAGTCAGCGAACTTCACTGCGAATGAGTATGCTTTATCAAAGACCAGTGACTCGTCTGGAGCTCGAAACTTGGAGTTGCTGGGGTCTATCCACTGCTTAGACGAAGATGTCGGCGATGAGTTGTCTTTCACTCTACTAAACGATACCCCTGCCTTTGTGATCGAAGCGAAGAGTGGAATGTTGTACGCGGAAACGAGGTTTCTTGATTTTGAGACAACGCGAGCTTTTGATTTGGCAATCCAGTGCTCAGACGGACAAGCAGCTGCTGTGTCAACGTCTTGGGTGTTTGTGACGAACCTGAACGAAGCACCGACAGTCACTGGAGAAGTGTATCGAGTCCAGGAGAACACGCCACTTGGCTCCAGTATAGGATTCATCCGTGTTTCTGACGTGGAGCACGACGATGAAAGCTTTTTGACGATTGCTAGTCATGCAACAGGAAGTACCAACGTAGTGGCCAGACTCCAAGATCAAGCGCCTGTGTTTTCCGATTCTCTGGACGTTGAGTGGACGAACATTCCCAAGATTCTACCGGACGCTTTCTTTGTTACCACTTCGATGTCAGCGCCGCTATCAAACGTCAAGCTCAACTTGGCCAGCTCCGGAGACATATTTGTACTGGTAGAAGACGATTCCGATGTTCTTCCGGCCTGGATGTCACAAAACGCGTTCGTGAAAGTGGAAGGTCAAACGATTACAGCTCAAAGCAGTACTAGTGCAACCAGCTATGAGATCTACATCCGAGAAACCTCAGGCGGTGACTTTGAGATCCCTGACACCGCAGCGTTCAACATGTTGTGTGTTTTTGGCGCGTATCCTTCCCCGTTGGAATATTTCATTCACGGACCTAGAAGTGATTGGTTCGATGTCTCAACGTCTGGAGAATTGCTACTTGCTACCGCCACTCTCGACTTTGAATCCATCGCAGCTAGCGCCCAACCGCTTCAGATCAGTGTGAATGTCGTGGATAGTGGAGGCTTAATGGGAGAGGCGACACTGCCCATCTATGTAGACGATGTAAACGAGGCGCCAGTCATCACGAGCTGCTGCTTTGAGATCGCAGAGAACCCTGCTATTGGTACGATGATCGGCGAACTCACAGCAACTGACCCGGATTTATCCGATCAGATAACTTTCGAGTTGGCCTTCCCTTCCACGGATATATCACTGACTTCGAGCGGTAATTTGTCCGTGCGTGATAGTTCATTGTTCGACTATGAACGAAATTCTTTGGTCACAATTCGCGTACGTGCTTCAGATAGAGCAGGGCTCTTCCATGAGCGTGAAATTCAGATTAAAGTCTTGGATGTGAATGAACCACCGGCGTTCCAGCAAACGTCGTACTCTTTTGGTGTTCCGGAGAACGCTGCATCCGGATTGAATTTCGGAACGCCGATACGTGCGATGGATCCGGATCGTGGTCAGACTGAAACATTACGATACGAACTAGTGAACAAAAACGCTGGAGGGCTACCATTCCGACTTGAGAGCTGCTCTGGTCAACTTGCAGTCCAGTGGGATAAATTGGACTACGAAGGTACGAACCAGTATTTCTTTGGCGTGCGTGTGGTAGACTCCGGCTACCCGGTCGCGTTGGACGCGCAAGTGCAAGTGGTGGTGGATATACTTAACGTGAACGAGGCGCCACAATTCGCTGAGTCTGGGTCTTTGGTTATTCCGGAGAATGCTCCAACTGGAACGTATATCGGGAAAGTAATCGCCACTGATCCGGATCACGCGTCCGTGTTGACATTCCATACTAATGCGAGTACCTACGTGTCGATAACGAATAGTGGGGAGCTCTATGCGGCAACGTCTTTCGACTACGAAACGATGCCTGTTCTCTATGTTTCGATTACAGTCAAAGACAACGGCGTGTCCTGCGATCCTACAATGGATGTTTCGAACTGTAAATCTATCTCGACTACTATGAACGTTGCTGTATTGGTTCGAAATGTGAACGAGCCCCCGTCTCTTACTGCGGGTACATTTACTATCCAAGAGAATCTCTCTCCAGGGTCACTAGTTGGAAAACCGATCCAAGTGGCTGACGTGGATGGAACAGTGGGAAATAGCTCTGGATTCTGGATTCAAAGCGGCCTCTCAAGTGGCAATGCGTCCGAATTTACTATACGTAGTGATGGCCAACTTCTAACACTTCAGACTTTGGACTTTGAAAGCAAAGCTCAGTACAAATTACAAGTAGCATACTCGGACGGTGAATTCACGGCCTTCCTCAGTATTTCGGTCGCTGTACTGGACGAAAATGAGCCCCCATCGGTTGTAGGAGGCATTCCAGGGTTCATTCAAGAAAACAAGCCTCCAGACTCCAAAGTTCTCGTTGCTCAGTTTACTGATCCCGATCAGACTTCAGCTAACGTGTTCACACTCATGGACAGCTATGCTCCTTTCCGGATTGACCCGATCAGTGGAGAACTGCGAACAACTCGTGTATTGGATTATGAAAAAGATCCTACGACGTTCAGTCTAAACGTCCGAGTTTGTGACGCTGTTCAGACGACTTTATGTGGGAGTGGCTTTGTCACTGTCCGTGTTGATGATGTACCTGAGGCACCGTCGATGAATGCTGTGATCTGTACACAAGTGGAGAATACAGCCGCAGTATTAAACGACCAAGGAGCTGACGTGTGCACGTTTATTGCCAGCGACCCTGATAAGGCTTCGTGCTCTTACTATGCCCTTGTCGAAGCGAATTCTCCTTACCAGTTGGTGCATGACACGATCGTGAATGGTGTTGCTACAACCAAAGTTCTGGAGTCGACGCTATGCACTAGTGAGCGAGTTGGACTTGCTTGGAAAGCGTCATCTTTGCCGGATTTCGAGATGGTAGCTCAGTATTTCGTCACCATTCGAGCTTCAGATGAAACAGTGAAGACGACTGGCTATTCAGTTGATAGTCGAGTTACGGTGAACGTTCTGAACGCCAACGATTGCCCGACATTAGCCACAGTGTCCTTCACAGTACGTGAGCGCTCAGAATCTGGTACGCAGATCGGATATCCACTACCTGGCAAAGATCAAGACGTGGCTGATACTCTCACGTATTCGATCGCAAAGACGAACGCTACGTCCGGTTTAATTGGAATTGACGCGATGACTGGACAATTAACGGTAGCGAGGACACCCTCGGGCACAGAGTTCGTGTATCCGGAGCAGTACGACGTGACTGTTTCTGTCACGGATAGCAGCGTCAGTCGCTGTTCGACCACTGCAGTCATCAAAGTACTCACGACAAAGTCCAATTTTGCGCCAAGATGGCGTAGTATACTACCCTTTTCGTTTGATATCTATGAGAATGCCGCTGCAGGGACCCAAGCTGGTAGTGTACTGTCGGGTTTTGTGGAAGATCCGGACAACGACGTGATCCAGTTTACGCTGCAGTCCAAGACCGACACGTATTGTGCTGATACCTTTAGTCTTGGGCTGACAAGTGGAGCAGTTGTGCTTCGTGCAGGAAGAGTCTTGGATTATGAAGAGCGACGAACGTACGTCTGTACGGTAGCAGCTTGTGATCCGGCGCAAATGTGCAGTACAAGAGACGTCACTGTTCATGTCTTGAACGTTAACGAGGCGCCAGTTTTCAGCGATCAGACGTACACATTCGTGGTGCAAGAAAACAATGCGGCAAACCTGGCGCTGCCACGATGTATCAGTGCTATGGATCCTGATGAAGGCGATGGCTACGCACTTACGTACACAACGTCATGTTCGAATGCCAGCGACTGCTCCTTCTTCTCGGTAAAAGTTGAAAAGGACTGCAGTCAGACGAGATGTGCTCGAATCATTGTCAAACCAAGTCTCAACTTTGAGGCTCGACGTCGCTACAGCTTCAGCCTTGTCGCTCAAGACCCTGGTAGACTTACAGCCACGACGACCATTGTTATCGACGTGGAAGATGTGAATGAAGTACACTCCTTTGTTGGCTTCATCGCAACGAAATCCGTGCAGGAGAACACAGCGATAGGCTCGGTGATTCTGCGAGTCAGCACAACAGACCCAGATATTTACTCCGACCCGTTCAAGACCGTCCAGTATGCGCTAAGTGCAGTGTCTCCTCCTGGTCTCAATGTGTTCCGAATTGACTCAACAACTGGAGATTTAATCGTGAATGATCTCATTGATTTCGAGGCCGTTCAAGCCTATACACTTACCATCGAAGCTCGAGACTCCAGTGGTATCAACGCTTTAGCTATCACCAAAGACCTCGCTATCACAGTGAAAAATGTAGAAGATACGACGCTGGAGTCGTTTGAACTGGTAACAGATAGCTCTCGCAGAATGGACACCATAGGTGGCGAGAAGTTCCTCCTGACGGGTACAAATATTGGATTCAAGCAACGCGCTGATGGCTCGGTGGTAATTAAACAGCTCATTGTGCAGTATGGTACATACGGAACAACGTCACCTTATACGGCGACGAAATGTTCTCTAGTTAATGGAAATACTGGCGTTGAATGCACCTCAGCCCCAGGTGTTGGAGCCAATCTCTACTGGAGTATTACTCTCGTCATGAACGTCCCAAGCCTTGGCGATACGACGTTCCAAGCATCCTCTTCCGTTCCGTTGTCATCGTATGGCGCTCCAGTAATTCACTCGGTTGTGTGCAACACTGCGTTCCCTACAAACGGCAGCAATGTGGACAATATTTTCATTTACGGCGACAATTTAGGATCTACGGCATTGTCAAGTTCCGAGCCGCCTGTAGTTCTCTATGGCTTCGACTTTGAGGCACAGAACTGTAAGCTGCTCGCCTCAAATGTTGCTTGTCGTAGTGTTCTGGGAACGGGTAAAGATCTTCCCTTCACGATAGTAATTTGCGGTCAGGCCAGCGCGATGTTCGCTACCAGCTGTCAGTACGCTGCTCCTATCATCACTGCAGTGACAACATCAACAGGGATGCCAACATCTGGAGGTTCTACAGTGTTGGTGAACGGCAGTGGGTTTGGATGTCAAGGCTGTGCCAATGTCACAGTAACGTACACGAATTCCCTCCATTCTTTCGAGTTAAATGACTGTAAGGTTGTGGTTGACCACGTCCAGTTGACGTGTGTGTCTCTACCGGGAGCAGGCGGGGGGTTCCGATGGCAAATCTCTGTAGACAACCAAGTGAGCGCATTGACTAGCACACTCTCGACTTCTTACGATCTTCCTGAAATTCTGGAAGTCCTGGGCTTCAGAGACGCCCCCACTGCAGGCGGGACAGTGTTCCAGATACGGGGTCAAAACTTTGGTCCTGATACGGCGATTTTCGTGGATCCAATTGTTGAATATTCATTCGATGACGTGACAATTCTTCAAGCTGTGCAGTGCAAACGGAAGTACACGGATCCCAAGACCCATAACTTGATCCAGTGTGAATCAGTTGCTGGCAGTGGCTCATTCCACGCGTGGCGTGTTACTATTGAGGGTCAAGCATCGCGATGGTCGACACATAATACGTCGTATGCAGGACCAATTGTGAATAAAGTGTTCCGCCCGGATGGAGAAGCAGAGATTCAAACGAGTGGGGCGCAACAAGTGGTTATTACTGGCAAGAATTTTGGTATTATCAACGAATCCGTGATAAATAAGGTGACGTATGGTATCAACGGAGACGAGTTTACTGCTACGAATTGCTCCATCGTGATCGATCATGAGCGTATCTTGTGTACGACGGCACCTGGTGTGGGGAATCGTCTTGCCTGGATTGTTACAATTGACGGGCTGACAAGTGCGACGCCTACTATCAGCTATGCGAAGCCGTATATCACTGCGCTGGACGGAGAAGGTGCGACGAATGCCCTTGTCCGTGGTGGACAGAGAGTGATTATTCGCGGTGGTAACTTCGGACCTAGTAATGTGGCAATTGATACGATTTCCTACGGCTCCTCTGGACGAGAGTATCAAGTGACAGACGTGATTGAACACAACGATTCTTCTATTATCTGTACGACTGCAGCTGGTGTTGGTGCGAATCTCTCTTGGATTGTGTCTGTGGGGGATCAGGAATCGAGTTTATCAGCTGTAACAAGTTCGTACGCACCTCCTGTAGTGACATCCTTCTACCCTACTGTAGCGCTAACGGACGGCTCAACGCAAGTCACCATTATTGGAGACAACCTGGGAGCGAATGTGACTCTCGCAGCCTCTCGAATGATGTTCTCGCCACCTCAAGCCAGTTTATCAACGCGGCGTATTCCTACGGTCAATTTCGGAGACTTTGGCGACACGAATACCAGCGAGTACGTCGTTGTTCGGGTTCCTGTGGGATACGGCAGTGGAGGCTCCTTGCAGCTTCTGGTCGGTACCACAAGTATCCAAAAGAGTGCGCTACTGACGATAAGTTACGGGTGTCCTTCGATCGACTCGGTGTACACTGATGAAGGCCCGGGTGATTGTCTACCTTCTTGTATACAACTCACTGTTACAGGCACGAATTTTTACACCACTGGCCGTGTGCTTATTTCTAAATACCCTCTTACTTTGAGCAATTTGGAAGCTGCAAGCTATGAATTGTCCGTTGAATATTCATCCTGGTCTCACGATACGATTATTATCCCGAAATATGTTGGAAAACTCGGATACGTAACAATTGTGATCGGCCGAGAGAAGATCCTGAGTAACTCGGCTCCGTTCAGTTGGGACGATCCTGCTATTCTTGATTGGTACACATACAGCCCTACTTGTGGAGTACTCGATTGCTCGACAAGCTACCGCTTGGATGGAGATACGAAGCTTTTCCAGACTGAAACAATTGGAACAAATGGAGAACTTAACTATCTATCAGCAACGAAAGGCGGGGCGACACTGAGTCTCTACGCCAAGTACGTTGGTCGAAATCCGCGCGTCTCCATCGGAACCAGTGCGTGTAACAATGTCGTGATAACAACACCCGTCATTCCGTCGAGTTTGGTACTGTCAGGAACAATTTCTGGTGTGAGTAGCATTCGCCTGATATCGTGCACTGTCCCAAGCGGTCAAGGAAAGATGCTCACGCTCATTGTTACGCGTGGAACAACACCAAGTAGTCCAAAATCGTTTAGCTACATTCCGCCTATCGTCGATTGGACTGGAAGCTCTGCGACGCTGTCCTCTACCGCAGGAAAAGTGGTAACATTGACGGGATCAAACTTCGGTACCAACCCAATTGTTTCAATGACTTCCAGCTCCAATGTGTCTGTTTTACTTGACATCACAGCGTTTGATCATGGTCATGTCACGGTAACAATTCCTCCTGGAGAAGGTAAAAGCTACACGTTGAAACTTTTCGCTGGGAATCAAGAAAAATCGACCACGTTTAGTTACAATCCTCCCGTAATAAGTAACATTGAAGTAGTTGACGCAACTACTGCCGGTGGGTCCACGATGACAATTCGCGGGGAGAACTTTGGAACAAACACATTCTCGAATGAGCACAAAGTTACACTTGGCGACGAATTCTCTTGTATCATTAAAAGTATTGACCACGAGTTGATTCTGTGCACGACAAGTGAGGGTCAAGGCAGTGGACATGACGTGGTTGTGACCGTGAGTGGTCAAACCAACGTGGATAGAGCGAG
This sequence comes from Phytophthora infestans T30-4, assembly GCF_000142945.1. Taxonomy (NCBI): domain Eukaryota; phylum Oomycota; class Peronosporomycetes; order Peronosporales; family Peronosporaceae; genus Phytophthora; species Phytophthora infestans. Next base: position 1,228,294 of record NW_003303742.1, read on the forward strand.
GAAGTTCAACTACGACGCCCCCGTTATCTACAGTATCAGTAGAAGCGATGGCCCAACCTCAGGCTACACCTGTAGATGTACAGATCCTGATCAGCCCTGTGCTACACTGGGCACACCAATTAAGTGTCAGTATCTCGAGGCAAGCTCGGCAAGCTCTTCTCTCGATTCGTACTGTGTGCAAGCCATTTTGGACGGAGTATCACAAAAAGTTACAGTCACGGCGGTGGAAGACGTGTATTCTAGTAACAAACCTGTGTATCTGAGTGACGAGGTAGATATACAGCTCTTGTACACGGGTGGAATGTGGCAGTTGATTGAAAACGACGAGAGCATTTATCGTGCTAGTACAGCCACAGCAAGTCCACCTCCGACAGGCTGGCTCGATGTTACAGTGGATCCGTCTGTCGATGCAACAATGAAAGTATACCCAGGTACGTGCTTGAAGACAGCTTCGCGGGCTTGCCCTGCGACTACGGAACTGTGTGAACGTGTGTCTGTCACTCTTGTGGGCAAGAATTTCGGCGTCCGAACGCTTGACTGGCATCTTGAGCTAGCAAGTAGCGATGGCACAATTGAAACAGTGAATGTTACCGACGACGATATCGTCTACTTCAGCCACACGAACATCAAGTTTAACCTGCCACCTGGACAAGGAACTTCGAGAATCGTTAACCTCACTGTGTCTGAGCTTCAGCTGGTCAACACTTCGATTGGATTCGGCTATCAAAGTCCTGAATTGATCGGATACGAGACCAGCACACGCAACTTGTCGACTTGTGGGGGCTACACGATAACTTTGTACGGGAAAAACTTCGGATTCAGTCGATCCAAAGTCCTCATTGGCGGTCGAGATGCTCGTGTCGATGGACAAAGTTCTCATCCGAAGGCTTGTGGGTCCGACACGTGTGAGTTTTCATCAAGCGGGCCTTGTATCGACATCGATACATTGGTGTGTTATCCTTCGCTATACGTCGTCAGTCCGACCTTCAGCTTCCTCGATCTTTGTGACGACAACAAAGGAACGCAAATAATGTGTGAAGCTGTCGACTCGGCGGTAGAATTGGCTGAAAATTTCACAAGTCACTCAGATTTTGTGATCGAAACCACAGTCCCCGCAGGGTATGGGGCCGATCTGGAGGTGTACGTGATTGTCGACGACCAACCGAGTAATGCGTTGACGTTTTCATACAATCAGCCAGTGATAACAGCTCAAATGCCGAACCAACCGGATGCCAATGGAGCCAATGCGATCACAATCAAGGGCACCGACTTCGGTTGCTTCCCGAACGACGCTATCACTATTTCCTTCGTCCCTACCGACTCCGTTCAGTCAATCACGCGAAAACTGGAAACAACAAGTAGCATATCGGTCTTGGAAACCACGTTTGAAGACGGAATGTATCGCCAACTAGCTGAAACAACAGCTCCAGCTACAACAGATAATAGTACAAATTCCACCGGGACCGTTGTCTGGAATAGCTCTTCGGAATTGATCTGGTATCCTCCCAAGACGAAGGCTGGCATCACTAGCATCACCTTGTCGGTGGGTGGGAACGTCATGTCTGCTACAAGTCAGACGCAACTCAAGTTCCAATGTAGTCCAGGCTACTACCGAACGTCGACCGAGTTCTGCGACGAGTGTCCCGAGGGCGCTACTTGCGCGGGTGGAGACGAGATGCCGTTGGCGAAACCTGGTTACTGGCGTGAAGGCGAAGTGGTCTTTGCATGCGACCCCATGTACGCGTGTTTGGGTGCCAACCGATGTGCTGTAGGCTACATGGACATCCGATGTGGTGAATGTGAGAAGGACTACCACAAACTCAACTCCGAGTGCGATCTCTGTCCTGACAACAAGTGGAGTTCGGTTGCAATCGTGGTTATCTGTCTCGGAGTGGCATCCATCGTGAGTTATCTATTAACTCGAAAAGGAGTGAGTCTCGGTCTCCTGTCAATTGGTATCGACTACTTCCAGACTTTATCCATTTTTGGGAATGCTCGGATTTCCTGGCCCTCGTCGCTGATTAACCTGTTTTCGACGTTGTCGGCCTTCAATCTGAACTTGGAATTGATCGCACCCGAGTGCTTTGCTTTCCAAGTATCGTTCGTCAACAAATGGTTCATCATCGAGCTGTTCCCGCTCGTGGTAGCGGCCACTTCGCTCGCAATATTTGCCGCGCTATATGGGTACAAACGTTTTATCAAGAGACGACGCACGAGACTAACGTCACATTTGCCTCAGCTGTTCGGCTCGACGCTTGTGATGATGTACTATCTGTTCCTGTACCTGACACGAACAACGTTGGATGTCTTCAACTGCGTTGGAACTATCCCATCCGATGGCAAACTATACATGGTAGCCATCTACACGCAATGTTTCAAACCCGGTGGCATCCATATGCAGCTCTTCCCATTTGCAGTACTGGCCTTCGTGGTCTACTCTCTGGGGTATCCTCTCTTTGTGCTGTTAACGCTATCACGTAACCGAGCGTTAGTTATGGAGGACCAGCTTCTGAGAGCCATGCAGCGAGGAACAAGTCGACGCACGAATCCCAACTGCTGGGTGTTCCGCAAGAAGTTCTCCAAGCTGTACTATCAATTCAAGCCCGATTATTGGTTCTGGATGGTGCTTATCATCCTGCGAAAGTTCTTGTTGGCGGGTATCGGCCTGCTCTTCCGTCAAGACCCAGTCTTCCAACTAGCTACAGCCACGTTCGTATTGTTCGTAAACTACGCGCTACAAGTGCGTTGCCGGCCCTACATGAGTGCTTACGAGACTCAGAGAGTACTAGCCGATTACGCCAAGCGAGTGTTACTGGAGACTCGACGTGCTAAGGCTAAAGGCGAAGCTTTCATTCAGCCAGCACATCTTCGAATGGAAATGCACGCGTCTACTGTGACTGCGTGGAAGAGTGGCCATGGAGATCACAGTGGCAGTGGCATGGCTGGAGGTTCTGCCTCGCCAACGTCAAGTGTACGCGGAGCTAACGAAGCGATCCTTGCGTCACAGGAGCCGCAGAATCTGGTGGGATATCTCTGGGACCACAATACTGTGGAGGCGTGTCTACTCTTCAGCGCTTCTCTTGTCTTACTAGCCGGTGTCATGTTCGAGAGTGGGCGACTTGGAAGCAACGAGACCGGTTTCAGAAACGCTTCAGCTCAGATGCTAGCGATTGCGACCACGATTCTTGTGGTGGTTAGTTGTGTCTACTTCGCGCTTGTGTTGATCACGGAGCTGGTTGTTGCACTTCGACCAGACTACTACAAACGCATCACTCGAGTCCAGAAGGTCTTCAGTAGCCCTCGTCGCCATCTGAAGGATGACGTTGATGTAGATCACGGGAAGCGTAAAGGGCTTTCGACGGGTGACGATGATAGCGACGACGACGAGGATGATGAACTGGAAATGGTAGCGACTATGACTCAAAACCCACTGCACTTTAATCGTGCATTGGCTGGTGCTCGTATACGAGCCATGCGAGTGAGAGAGCGTGACGCGCTTGCTGCTTTACAAGATATTCAGCGTCGGGGATCAGACCCGAGAAGGAACTCGCCTCGACGGCAAAGCGAAGAAGGAGCCCTTTCTGTTGAAGATAATGTGAGGAGAAGGTCCCAACGTCGACGAGGTTCTAAGCGAGATGGAAACATCCTGGCCGAGTTGGCGTCGACTATCGAGGAGACCGATGATGTGAGCAGGCAATGACGTGATACCAACGATTCCTAGACACCAAAAATTCATGATACATTCTTACATTACTTGGTATTCCCATTCAGTTGTCGTAGTTTTTGTAGCACTGTCAAGGTCTTTAAGTCAGTTTGAAAACTGCACGTCTGCTGCTCTGCAAGCTCTTGCCAGTGGTTTGGAAGCTCGTCGTCTTCGGTTGCGTTAGGTTGACTGCGTCGAGCAGCATTTAGGAACAAGTCTTGGTGTCCAAGATGTCGAAATGCATCCGCAAGGTTCCACCAAGTCGCGTGTTTCTCCTGGTCCGAACACTCCACACGTTCTAACGCGTAGAGGTAGACTCTGCAGGCTAGCAGAAAATGGCCTTGCTCCAGCGCTCGCTTCCCTAAATTTGTAAGTAAATCCCACTTTTCTTTCGAGTTCATAACTCGACCATTACCTCGAATTGCTGCGCTGCTGGGTCTTTCATCGTTTACTTTCTCCAGATTCCATTGCCGTAGTGCAGCACGCCACGCCTCTCTCGCCATCGACGTATTTGAAGTTCGCTCTTCTGACATATTACCACCAACAATTGCCAATTGTTCGTATCCCATAGCTGCTAGTGCTAGAATATCTCCCTCTACATACGGTGGCGGTGGGATATCGTGAAGATACGTCAAATATTCCACGCTTTGCTCCCACTCACCTAGTTGTTGTAGCTCTACCGCAGCTAGTAATAACCATAGCGGGAATTGGGGATGTCGAGCGAAATACTCAATCAACTTGGCTAATAAGCGCAAGGAATCGCCAAAATGTTCCATGTGCATCATCACAATTGCAACATCTTGTAACACTAGTGGATCGACACGTTTACCAGGTGTACAGCTTTCGAGTACGTTGCAGTACAGTTCATGTGCTCGAGACAAATTGAGCTGATCGTAGGACGTGTACCACGTCATGTGATGCGAATAGGCAAGTGTTTTCTGCAGCTCCAACGTCATTTTCCCGTCTCTCATCTGCCAAAGTCGTTCCAGAATGGACGCAGCATTCCAAAAATCGCCTTGCTGGTGCAGTTCAACGCCTCGTTTTTCAAGAATTCCATCAAGAGAGGCATCATCTGGTAGCGTGTTGTCATCCGTCGAGGCTAACTGCGCAGCTTCGTATACAGCACACCGCTTGGCTTCCTTCTTAGCAAGACGTGAAAGCAGCCACCTTGTGAGAGTTCGTCGCAGTTTTCGGCGTGCATTCGCTTCAATTAACGCTTGAAATCGCTTCCGAACTCGAGAACTTCGGTAAAATTTCTGGATTTGAATGCTTGCCTTGTTACGATGGGCAAGTCGGGCAGTGATGGCTGCGTCTCGCCATTTGTACGGATAGTACGTGCTCTTCCAGAAGCGTTGAAGACGTCGAGCCATCACGTGTTTCTTGATTTTCACATAAGGATACACGCGTCGCACGAAAAAGCGACGAATCCGCACCTCTGCTAACTGCACTTTTCGCTGTCGTTCCATGAGTCTTGTTGCCTCGGAATCTTTCGCTTCTCTTATCATAACATCGTTCTTTACGCGAGTTTCTTCGGCTGCATCACGGAGAGCCAGCAACATTGATTTCTTCGTACGAGCCTGACCCAGCAGTTTCATGAGGACGACAATGAACTGAATGCAAGTTCGTAAGAGCGACACTGACGCTCGAGCCCTGGCTCTGCGTCGAGCTTCTTCACGTGCACGACGTCGTCGGTTAGCTCGCTCATTTCTTCGACGACGAAGACGACGGCGAACGAACGACTGGATAAAAGTTACAGCAGCGTGAACTTTTACAGTGTCATGCCTTTGGTCCATTGAGCTATTAGCAAGCTCATCCGCGTCAATGGAGAAGTCAACATTATCTTGGATCTGGAGTAGCGGTGCGTCAATGTCTTCACTTGCTAAGCACAGTCGTTCTACGAGCTCCTCGATCACATTAGCCATTTCTACACGCTCTCCTGTTGTCCAGCACATCAAAGCACTTGGTGGTTCACCTTTCCACAACAATGGAAGCCGTGGACGTCTTCTTGAGTATGGAATATAATAGTTGATACTCACGAGATTTTCATCGTCCTCTTCAAATTCTTCTTCCTGCGTTGCCCTCACCGTGAGCTTTTCGTTTGGCTGCGGTACGTGCATCACATTGAGCTTCTTGTCGTAGAAACGCAACGCTTTGATTTCAAGCTCCTGTTGGTATCGATGTCGTCGCCGACGCATCACGTGCGTACGCCAAATTGCAGTCGTTTTTTTCATTACCGCGTAGCTCTTCGAGTAGAACACCAGATCATCCACTCCACTCCGACTCTGAGTCTCGTTGTAGCGCAAAGTCTCGGTCTATTCACTTCGGTATCGATACCAATCAAACACAACTTTCGAGCTCTCGATCCATTGGGGCTGCACTGGTTGCATCCACCCTGAATCCGTGTTAGTTACTTCAATCGATGGACCCACCTGAAGCGGGGATGCATCCACTTCTGCATCGTTTTGGCGGACTCGCTTCTTTGTCGGAGATCCAGCTGACTTTGGTTTAACGTTGAAGACAACCGACGTGCCTTCGCACTTTTCGCATTTCCAGATCGGCGATGTATCGCTTTGAGAATTCTGCTGCTGTTTCCGAAGGAGAAACCCTGGATGCTGCTTGAGTGGAGGCGAGAAGCAATAGAGATGACAGCGGAACGAGCACGTCGAGCATCGCACCATGAGTTTCCCATTCAAGTCGCTTTTGCAGCGATCGCAACACTTTGGAGCTAATCCGCGCTTCGGGTCGCCATTTAGAAGTGCGGTTGCTTTTCGTCTCCGCTTGAATAATTTGGTCTGAATCACGTTGACGTTCTCATCGTCCAAGGCTGAATGTTGTCCATCGAGGCTTGGACTACCGAAGTCTACTGCTTGGACCCCCACCGTCCCCATTAAATACAGAAGTAGGGTGAAATCCACCAAGAATAGGCTTGTATGGAGCAGAACACGTGTGTATTTCCAGAGTGCAGCTCTATGTATTTGTATTATCTTGACTTTTTAGCTTGACACTTGCATCATTTTCCTTACGTGGTTCTTAAGGATGCTCCACGTACTTCCAGTCCCACCCTTCTCGACGCAACTCGACGGTAGGCCAGTAGTGGTAGTCTGTCTTCAACGTGAACACCTTGGGCTTAGTGTTAATGGAAATTGTCTTCAGACGCACCGACTCGCGATTGTCCAGGCGTTCGACCACACGCAAGAAATCGTCCAATGTGCGGGTCGGCTCGCCGTTGACTTCCACGAGCCAAATCGTAGCACGCAGACCGTACTTGTGCGCCGGAGAGCCATAGCACCACCGCGAGCAATACACACCGCCTCCTTCCTCTGGGATATAACCCAAGCTCGCTACTGCATAGTGGGGACTCTGAATGACAAGACCACACCAGACAATGACGCGATCAGTGCCCATCGCCGAGAGCTGAGACGTGCTGACACTCACTTCCATCTCCTTCTGGTCCCGTACAACCAACGCCGTCAGCTCCGTCTTCCCGTCCACAGCGCGTTCCACATCAGCGTCCCGGACTAGAACTTGACCATCAATGGCAAGAAGCAAGTCGCCGCTCTCGAGTTTGCCGGCGCAGTCCGTACCAGCAGCACAACGCTTGATCCCGAGTACTTGACGCTTGTCTTCGTAGCAAGACTCGAGCTTCTGGATCCACGCGTCCGACAGTCCTAGACCGGAGCGAGCCTTCGACAAGGAGAACGTCAGCAATTGCGCCGGCAGGATGTTTACAGATTCCGGGATACGAGACGCCCGCAGCTCATCAACAATAGGTCGAACGACGCTAATCGGTAGGCCACGGAAGACTTCCTTGCGACCAGCACTGTCCTGGTAGCTAAACGAGAGCCAAAGAGCATTCACCGCCCCCATTTCGTCGATAAAGACACCGCCCACGGACTTGGTGATGCGGTCAAAGTGCAGCACCTCAATGTTGCACGCTTTGTACCGTGGCGGCTGGAAATCCCGCAGCACAAGTCGGTCTAGCTTCGTAACAACAGACTTCATGGTGACAACAGTCCAGTTGCTGCTCAATCCGATGTAGTCAGCCGTCTCGCCAACTTCTAGCGGCTTCTCAGCCAGCTCCACGCTGCCAATATGACTCGCTACAGCGCCCAGTGTCTTCGGGTCATACTGCACAATAGAAAAATTGTGGACAGGGTGTACAAACACCACTTTAGCAGGCACTTCGACGCTTGCAGCGATAGTAATCAACACGTCGCCTAATGCGATAGGGACGGTGTTTTGATCCACGAGCACAAAGCCTTTCTCAGCATCCACCACAACGCCCATCCCGTGATAACTCGAGCTCGAAATGCCGTCAATCATGTACGGAATGTCAAACGACACCATCACCAGCGACAGCAGCGTCTTCTTACCGATAGCATTGCCTCCAGGGAAGCTCAACGGGGCTGGCGCAAACGTCGGGTTTCCATTGGCAGTCATAAGAGCGCTCTCTCCGTTTGAAGCTTCTAACGTATACGGCTTCGAGTACCAGAGTCCGTCTTCGTCATTGCGAGTACACATTTGCATCGGGAACCATAGCCGATCCATCATAATGAAAGCAGTGCGGACACGATGACGATCACGGATCATAAAGTACCTTAATACGGTACGAAACCCATTCGGCAGCGACGCCATAACGCGTGCAAAGTCGTCTAGTGTCGGTGTGGCTTGTCCTGCCACCGATGTGATGATACAGGGCTGAGCTAGATGCGCCTTCATGAACATGTGTCCGGCTTGAGCCAGATACACCCCACCCACAGGTAGTGAGGCGTTGCGAGCTTGCTGATACGACAGCGCGTGTACAATTCCTCCTCCAATCTCCAAGTATCTGTCGGGTGTGATGGAGTGCAAGTCTGCGATAGTAATAGTGGCTGTGTACTGCTCGTCTCCACGTTGGAACTGCGCTTCAACGGTCTCTCCAACGTGAGCATCGAGATATTCTTCAATGGCCAAAAAAGTCGCTCCGTAGTGTCCCGCAAACTTAATAAGGACGTCTCCAGTGCGCAGCTGGTCGTGTGCTGGTCCTCCTTGGACAACCTGGTCTACTACGAGCATACCTGTCTCTTGTGGGGACTGTTGTCGCACTCGTGCCTCTGTCTCTCCGGGAAGTCCCAGTCTCCTCACTTCATCGAACGCTGTGTGTCGAAAGATCGTCTGGATCGTCCCTCGGGGCACCGGTTTGCCCTGTTGGATGAGTCCCAGTACTCGTACGACTCGATCCAGAGGAAGGTAAAAGGAAGAAGCGGCTTTCTTGGCGCCTCCAGCATTGAGCGCAATAGCGCACCCGTCAATATTAAGCACGGGAGAGCCACTAGAGCCTCCACTTGTGCTACTAGCAGCTGCATAGTAAAAGGTGTTAAAGTCGTTATAAGACGTCGAGCCGTAGGACGGCGCGTCGCGGTCCAGTTTGGCTAATATGCCCGGAAGAATGGACAATTTCTCGCCCGCATCGTTGCCAACCACGCGGATCTCAGCGCCGATCTTGGCGGCCTCGGGTCGCAATGGGATCTCGTGCAACTGCAGGAACTTGACCTTCTTGGGGTCGAACCGGAAGAAGCCAAAGTCGTGCACGGGGTCTCGGTAGATCGGCACGAGGTCCACTTCTTCCTTATTGAGGAAGATGGCGTCGGCTACTACAGGCCCGGGAGTCACAACGTGGCGGTTGGTCAGGATCAGACCGCGCTCCATGTCCACCACGAAGCCCGTGGCCACGCTGAAGCTGGCGCCGTTGCCATCAAACGCGCGCACACTCAGTAGACGAATGCTTACAATTGCTCGGATGCTCTTCTCCAGACTCTGCAGCCAGCGCTTGGACTCGCCTATGGCTGCATCCACGCCGAAACCGCCGAGCTCGTAGGACGACGTGGCCTCCGAGTCGCAGGTCTTGAGCATCGGCTCGTCATGCTGCTGCTGCTCCTCCATAGTGACCGAAAGAGACGAGGGGGGATGACTGGTTGATTTGGCTTTGAAGATGGTCAAAGCGGGAACAAACTGAAGTTTGCAGACTAAGTTCGAATCCAAGCAGACTTGTGGTCCACACATAATTTTTTGATATGATGGAACAAATATAATACTACCGGTAGAATGAATTATCAGATTTCTGCATAACCCGCTTCAACTTTACTCGCTTACGACGTGTAATGTGGGGGCGTCGTCTCCTCTTCTTGGCGTTTGGACATTCTGAGAATCGTGTCTGTGCGTTCCGGGCTGCCCTCCTCCACCACCTTGCGCTCCTCGGGCGTCTCGCACTTCGGAATCGCCTCATCCGGGTTGTATTCGATGCCAAAGGCCTGGTACACATTGCGTTCATGGTCGTCCATCCACTTGGCAAGTTCCTCATCCTCGGCGCGACCAAACGGCGTCTCGACCCACTCGTTCTCGAACTCATCTGCAGTGCCGTTTGAACAGATCGTCTCATGACCGCCCTCGTCCTGCGTGTTGGAGCGCTGCCACACCATTCTCAACTTTTTGCCGTCCATCTCGCGCTCATGCGTGGCCTTCAAACGGCCCGTCGAGTCCTCGTAACGTCGACGACTCGAGCCGATGCGGTGGCCACTGTGGTCCAACACGGTAGAGTATGTGTACGAATACGACGAGTACGTCGGGTGCGGCACCGCGCCTGCTGCACCGGTAGAAGGCTCCGCCTTATCAAGAGCAGCCTCAGTCCCCTCCTTCTCCAGCGGGTTCTGGGCGCTATATTCTGGCGCTGCGGCCTGCAACGTCTCTTTAGTCGCTTCTTCGGGTTTCTTAATCGGCAGGTCCTTAAAAAATTCGTCGTCGCCCTGATGCAGATTCGGTTGCACGTCGGGCGTGAACGGCGCAAACGGTGGGAATCGTGGCGAGAACACTCGACGAGCCATCACCTCCACGTCCATAAGTGACTGCTCTAGCGATGCCATCGGATGCCATAGCGACGGCTGCACGCGATCCCACATCCGAACGGAACGGCGAGTCTGCATACCCCGCGAGCTGTCTCGAGTCAGCGCTGTCAAAGCTCGGGAAGACGAACGTAACATGATCTTCAGCCTGATGTTAGCTCCCCAAAGCAAGAATACAAGTGAATCGGAAGTCCAAGCCATCATCGAAGTTGGTGGCTGCAAGGAAGACAAAACACTCTGGGACGCTAAAACGTGCCCGTTGAATTTCCTTAGCAAACACCTACTATGACCGGGGACAGGGAGACATTTTCATGGGGTTGTACACTCGCTGCCAAAGCAAGACAGACACAAAGCAGCCATCGCACGGCTCATAAGGCCAAGGTCTCGGTCAGTGTCTCCCCTGTCCATCCGTACCTTTTCTCTAAACAAACTTCCGCGCGCTTGTTACTTTTTCTCACTTACTCATCCACCAGTTAGGCCATCAGATTGTTACCACAGCTCCTGCAGAAACGCGCTTCTGCTGGGTTCTGCGTCGAGCACGAGCTGCAAAGACCCGGCTTCCGCTTGGGTTTACTCTTGAAGGCACTCTTTTTCTTCTTCGGCTGCGGCTTTGGCTCTTCGATTGGGCGCTCGATTAAGTAGGAGCCTGGTACGTAACCACGCTTGTTTCGCAGATCCACCAGCCACCAGCCATCATCGTCCTGTCGCCCAAAATAAGGCACCGTTAAATGACTCATTACCAGTTTATTTCTCTCGCAATGAACGAACCTTCTGGAGAATAGTGACTTCGTCGCCAGGATAAATAGTCAATTGTGTGTCATCCTGGGCGTCGAATCGATAGCCAGCAATACCCTTGGCCACTGGGGCCATGTTCTCTCTGTTGGATAGCGCATCAACGCCACGTTAGTCCATCTAATCATTGCCAGCACCAAGCCAAAGCGTTACATACGAAAGGCTGGGCTCATCCAGCGCAATTGCCTCGTGTTTGCATTTCGCGCAAACCGCTTGGCCTTCGTGTTCGAAGAAACTCTCTGCTGGACGATAAAACACCACACAGAGACTGAATTAGTATCGTGCCGCTAATGCATTATGCTTCATCCAAAGTGAGCAATGGATTCGTCGCGTACCTGAAAGGGAGGCGCTGCATTGATAGCACACAAAGCAGTCCGGGTGGTAAAGATGGTCCAGAGCCTTGACCACTTTTCCCTTAAGCACCTTCTCGCATCGGTGGCACTTCTTGCCGAAGCGAGCCTGATAGCATCCTTGGTGGAATGCCTGAAGCCGCAACCAACTTATCGTTAAGCTCGAGTACCATACCCACCGACACACAGCTCTAGCATTACCTGGTTATCCTTCTCTGCGTAGCCATCATCTTCAGCGATAACACGGCTACAGTAGCTGCATTTGAAGCACTAAAGACACACAAAACCAACAGCACAGTTAGAAGACGTCGTCCACTACTCCATCGTTCCCATCCACGCACCTCGTAGTGGAAATACTGGTTCAAGGCTCCGACTGCTTCTCCTTCCAATACAAGACCACAGCCGCCGCACAATTCGCGATCGTCTTCGTCTTCCGAAAACGTCTCTGCGTTCTCATTCACGGTCCTCTCCACCGTCGAACGCCGCTGCTTACTGCGTTCACCGGCTCCTTCTGAGATGCCGCTTAGGTCTGACAAGCGATCTTCATCGAAAGACTCGAGGTCAAGCACCTCCGACAAGCGCAGTGATTCCCTTTGACCATTGCCCATGTATCCAGCGTAATCGCCGTCGCTAAGCAGTGAATCGATGTCCGATACTTCAGAGATCCGTCCATTGTGGCCCGACATATCGATAGGCGTGGCCTCGAGGTCAAATTCGTCAAGGTTTGACGTGCTAGATCGCAAGCTATCCGTTCCCGATCGTCCATTGCCCTTCGCCACAGCAGCAGCAGCAGCTCGTTGGATTGCCACAGCCTCTGCTGCCTCTTGCTCTGCCTGTGCACGCGCAGCTGCAGCCGCTTTAGCCTCCGCCTTCGCCTTTGCACGTGCAGCCTCCTCAGCCGCTTTCTGTGCCTCCTGCGCTTTCCGCTCCTTCTCTTCCTCCAGCGCTCTGGCCGCCGCAAGAGCAGCTTCTTTTTCCGCCTTGGCCTTCGCCGCAGCCCGCTCCCGTTCCAGCGCCGCTTCTCTCTCCTCTCTCTCCTTTCTCTCCTTCTCCGCAACACACTCGCCGCAGACTAGGAGGTCGTTCTCTAGCTTAGCTCCTGCTTCCTTCGACTGTTTGTTGCACACAGAGCACACCATACAAAGCTTGTGGAAAGCGCCATCACCAGCGCGGTACACCCGACCCAGAATCTCCTTGTCGCACACAAAACAGTGGTTAACGTCCTTGGCACAGTCCGCATGGTACGCCTTCTTCTTAATGAGCGTAAAATCCTCGTCTTCCTCGATGGATTCGCGACATCCTTTGCATAACAGGCAGATCTCGTGGAAAATCTGGTCCTTGCACACCTTCGTGCGGCCCAGAATGGTCTCCTTGCATGCGTAGCACTTCCTGAGCTTGCGCACCTCGCCAGGTTTAAATTCTGTGCCTCCAGACTTGGCATCTGCACCACGCGCAGGTCCATTGGGCGGTTTGGGGGCACACGAGTCGGCAATGGCAAGAGCTTCCAAGCCCAGCGGCGACTGGTACTCCACGCCTGCCTCTGCGCTCTGTCCGGCGCCTCCAGTGGTACGCTGCAGCTCCATGAATCGCTGATTGGAGGCTTCACGGGCTGCTAAGATCGCAGCATCCGTGACGGGGATAATTGGGTTCTCAATGTGCAGATACGAGCCGGGAACGAGGCCCTTCTCGCCGTCCTTTATGACGAACCACCAGCCATCGTTGTCCTTCCGCACGACGTCCACTTCGTCACCCTTAGACAACGCCAATTGCGTGCTGGTATCCTGTGGGACGAAGTTGAAGCGAGCAATTGCCTGCTCCTTGCGCGCAGGCTCCGGTACAGGCTGCACCCTAGAAAAAATCAATAGGATAACGTTACGTAAGTCTCAGCAGACACAGCGCACTACCAGGAATATGCGTACGACGCACCCCATCATCTTGATACGTGCTGCCGCTGTGAAGGCCGTGGGCACTGCCGGGACACTCATTTTGTCGCCTCCCGGCTCCTTTGACGCTGCCTTCCACGGGTTCTCCTGGGTCGTCACCTGCAGCCATTGACAGCGTAAATATCCCCACTTCTAGTTCTAATCACGCGGATTAACCGCCATACGCACCGCCTTCTCGCCGCACTTCCCACACGCGTCCTCTTCCACAAAGTCCCCGCATCTGATTAAAAAGGCAACGTGAATTAGACTTTATCGGAGGAGACGGAGGCTGAGACGACGATGTACTTGGGGCAGAAGCTCGGCATGGCTCGTTCGCTTTCTCTATCCGCCGCCGAGTGCGCTACTGACTGCTAAGGCGGTCCCCCCTTCGCTCGCTTCACGATGCCGCGAGGCTCTACGTCAATCGTCGACTGTAAATCGACCCGAGAGCCGGGCTTGTTTGTAACATATTGGGATTTGTATGGGGTGTGAAAACGTGGCAACAAGAGCATCAACTCTACGATTGGCAGAAAAAACAGAAGTACCACCTAAACGATTGGTTGAAACAAACATCAGTTTTTGACTAATCGCTGCAACGTCAGCGTTTGACTGGACTGTACCGACGTCGGGATGGACGTCTCGAACGTGTTGCGCGGTGGCTTGCTGTCCGCCAAGGCACTGCAACGCGTCCAGGAGCTGGGTGTATGCGATCGATGCTGTCTGCGCTTCGCTGGAGTTGAGGACTCGGACGTTTACGCGTGAGTAGCTGGAGCTAAACATGACCAGGATGTCTAGAGCCAATGACACGCATTCCCAGCTGCAAATTAACTCATGTTCTGCTGTATTTGTCTGCATATTGTCATTGCAGCTACACTGAAGAGAAACTTGCAGATGCAATGAACGATTTTATTAAAGAGAGTGGCGTGGTCGAGCCGAAAGAGGTCGTCGGTATGTAGTACCACTACAAAGAGGATACCAGCTATCCAGCCATTGTGCTTACAGCTGCCATTTGTGCTTGCTATTACTAGGCTGCACGTGCTGTGTGGGTGTACTGAATGGCGCATTCCATGAGAAGATTCTGGCGGATGTACAGCAATTAGCAGAGGAGGCCGACTACGACGTCAAGGCCTTCTCTCTAAACATCAAACTGCCCAGCGTCGTACTGCTGCGGGAGTACGCGCTGCTTAAATTCTTGCGCTCGAATGTCGACAATTTTCCGCGCAAAATACCGTTTGATATGAAGGATGTGCTTAAGGTGAGACCCACGAAGCCGTATGCTTGAAACCTGTGCTTATTCCTCTCATTGCTCTTGTAATAAACAGTCCTTACTGGCGCCTACCATATCGCGAATGCTGAAGAATGCCGAGTGTGCTACTAAAAGCGAATTCGCAGTGCTGGTCGACATTAAACACGATGAATCCGCTGACGAAGTGCGTCAGATTCCGGCCATCAAGGTACGTCACCAAGCTAACTGTAAAGGCATGTGGTTTGATTGTAATTACTCACGTGGTTATATCTATCTGCATTGTTGTTACTTTTGCAGAAGCAGCTAGACGGCACCCGAAAGCGTGGTCGTGGACCACCTCCGGTTTTCGATGGCTTTGGTGCGGTTTCTCGTGCTCTAGCAGCACTGACGAGTATGCCTGAGTCAATTAAAAGCCCTCCCTCTCGGCTCACTACTGCACCGGAGGCTGCTGCTTCCTTCGAGCGCGACTCCGTGTACATGCAAGGACGATACCTTAAATTCCAGCGTGGACTAAGTCAAACGCCGTGGGTTCTGGATGGTGTGCGAATGGGCGAATCATCTGTGGAAGAATGCATTGGCGATGTCGCTCTGCCGTTTTTTCGGGGATCGAGCTACAAGTTCCACACTGCGGGTCGTGAAGATGTCGACGTGCGGATGCTTGGGAACGGAAGGCCTTTCATCTTGGAGATCTTGGGTGTGCTATCACGTGTATGTTTGTTGTAGTTTGGTAGCCCTTACCGACTGTTGCTGTGCATTTGCAGATGCCAAGAAGGCATACCTGAGTGAGGACGAGTATGACCAGATTCAAAAGGCTGCCAACGATGCGAACAATGGCGCTGTCGAGATTGTGCAAGTCAAGAGCTCCACAAAGGACTATTTCGCAGCATTGCAGGCTGGTGCTGACTCCAAGAAGAAGACTTATTGGTACTAAATTATATGCTCTCATCATTTCCTATTTAACTTGAGCTAACAAGGGACTGCGGCAGCTGTGTTGTTTGGTCAGAAGGAGAATTGACACCGGAAGCTATTGCGAAGATTGACTCGATCCAAGACCTTACCATTCAGCAGCAGACACCCGTCCGTGTGTTGCACCGCAGGACGTTGATGACGCGGCCGAAGATTATTCATGCAGCCAAGTGTGAGGTGTTGAACAAGCACTACATGCTTCTACGTCTCACCACATCTGCAGGAACGTACGTCAAGGAGTTCGTGCACAGTGACCGGGGTCGCACCAACCCCAACATCGCGTCGATCTTGGTATGTTGTGACGCTGAACGTTTGATAAATGGCTACTCTGACCACTTCATCTTTTCCCTGTTGTGTTATTGTAGGGCTGCGATGCTGATATCATCCAACTTGACGTCGAAAGTCTGATCGATGCCCAGTAAAGACTCAGATCCGAGCCAATACATCACATAGAGATACCCCCTTATGACGTCACTCAGTAACACCCTCACTCGTCTTCGGGAAACGCTAAGGATTCATATTGAGATTCGTCCCACAGCTCACCAATCTGGTCGAGCAGTTCTTGAGCTCCCTGTGGCAGTGCAGCTGCAACGTGCTGATCATCCTCGCCATTCTTTTTTGCAGCAACTGATGGTCGAAGCTCCTTCGCAGCCACTGCGGATGATGATGCTTGTAGTAAGTTCAGCACCCCCTTCGTGTTCGTGTTCATGCTGCTTCGAGCATCACTCTTCTGCACCACCGTAGCCGCAACTTGCTCTTTGAACTCCTGGAGGTTTACGATATGTTCCTCAAGAGATCTCTCCATGATAAGCCTGAACACGCGGACTGTACGCTTCTGCCCAATGCGATGTGCTCGATCCATTGCCTGCAGATCGACAAAGGGGTTCCACGAGTGCTCAAGGAAGATGACAGTGTCGGCGCCAGTGAGTGTGAGTCCTAGGCCTCCAACGGATGTAGTCAACAGCAACACGTCGATCGAAGGATCAGCATTGAACTGCTGCACAATATCGGCACGCTTCGTGTGTGGAGTTCGACCATCCAGACGACGATATGTCACGCCAGGCAACGCGTTTTCCAACATTTGCTCCGTGAGATCCAGAGTCTTCTGCAGATGAGCGAACACCAGACACCGATGAGGAGAGAAGCTGGTATCGTCATCACCAGACGCGGAGCTCTGATCCCGTGCCGCAAAGTCGCAGCACTCTACCAAGAGATCGTGCAATCCCGTCATCTTTCCCGAGCTCTTCCAGTCCACAAGCGCTCTCTTCTCCTTTAGAGTCAGACCTCGAGTAACTGCGTCGTCAGCAACCAGCGCTGGGTGTACGCATATCTTGCGAAGTAGTTGGAGATTTGTCAGCACGTTGGTCAATGGTTGTGTATCCACACGCGTTTCTTGCTTCTTCGTGGCTCGAGTAGATCGCTCTGAGTGCACGTGTTCATCTTCTGTCGACGACGCCAGCGCATAAAGCCGTCTCTGCAGCGGAGAAAGAGGTAGCAGCACATTGGAGATGATTTTCGGGGGTAGCTCTTCCAGCACCTGGTCTTTCGTTCGCCGAAGAATAAATGGTAGAACCTTCTGGTGTAATTTCGAGATTGCGATCGCTGCCTGCTCCTTCTGCTTCGTCGTGGCATTTCGTTCTTTCGACTTAGTTATCGGGAGGACAAACTCGCGGCGAAACACAGCGAAGTCGCCCAAGTATCCTGGCATCAAGAACTCGAACAAAGCCCACAAATCGCTAACATTATTCTGCAACGGAGTTCCGCTTAAGGCGACACGATGCGATGCGTGAAGCTCTAACACCGCACGAAATAGTCCCGTGGATGGGTTTCGAATCAAATGCGCCTCGTCAAGCACCACATACGCAAAGTCCGCTGCTCGTAAGTACTCAATATCAGTACGCAGAATCGAGTAAGTCGTCACGAGCAACGTCGGACCATGATACGATATCGAGATACCATTCCTGCGACGTAAACGCTTCCGATCACTCGCTGGCAGTGAATAATCGACGACGGAATGAAAGACGCCAGGAATGTACTTCTTGACCTCGTGAATCCAGTGATGAACGATGATGGGTGGACAAACAATAATGCAAGGCGTGGCGGCATCTGTCGTTCCTAACGTGGCTGCCATAGCAGATAGCGTCTGTAGTGTTTTACCAAGACCCATATCATCCGCAAGAATTCCGTGGAGATTGTTCTTGGCCATAAAGCTGAGCCAGTCCACTCCGTGCTGTTGATACAAGCGCAATGACGTCTCAGGAGCTAACCAAGACTTCACATCGGTATGCTGAACAGCCTTCCCAGCCGTGAAACTCTCGAGAAAACTGCGTGAAACAGCGTTTTCCTCCACAATTGTTCTCAGCGAACCAGGAAGCGACCGGGCCGAAGCACTAAGCTCGAGATCCATTTGAAGCGGAATCAAGGGAACCAAGTCGGCAAATACCCCCGCAGCAAAAGTGCGAACAAGTTTAGACTGCGAGCTCATGGTCTTCATCGCGTAATGAACGAGACTTGGTATGTATGGCGTCAAGTCAGCTCCAAGCGTGTGAACGATACGATCCAACACCATCACAGCAGCTTCAAGCGCTTCAGTCTTCGCAGTGCCAGGGTTGGAAAATGCCACAAAGATCGAGTTGTATACAACGAGCATCGCATGCTCGCGATGTTGGTCTTCAGCGTTCTTGCAGATAGTTGCAACAGCTTGAGCCACCATACGTCGCGTTTGATGGTCTTCACAAGTCTGCTGCATCAATTGCGCCATTCGATCTAGCCAAGATAAACAGGTCCTCATCGCACCACTCGTAATATGCGGCACCACCAGCGTGATTAAGTGCATGCTTCGTTGGATAGTAAACTCGTCGGTATTTTGCTGCATCCAGGCCTTGGAAATGGCATCCTCCAACGCATGACACGTTTCAAATAAACAATCTCCAGCGCGCTTGCAAATCGCACTCAACGCTGCCTCCGCGCCAGCAACTCGGACTTTTGTCTTCTTGAGAACGTCAGGAGGAACAGAGGTAGGGTCGTCCTGCGAGGTTTTTTTGGGGTCGCTGGTATCGCTCGATACATTAACCAACGCTGCAGCACTGTTACAGAGATTGGAGATGATCTTTGCGACACATTTCTTTTGAGTGCGTGCTTGATCCACCACAAAGCCCGCAATCGTCTGCGAAGAAATAGTTCGGAATGCAAATTCGTCTTCCTCCTTGATCGAGTTCATCAGCGCTTTGACCAAGAAGCCGCTCTTTGTAGGAATCGGGACTATTTCACAGTACGCACTACTGCCCAGACCTTGTATTCGGTGATAAAAGCGAGAGAAGCTTTGTTGAACCAGTTCGTCCACCAAAAACACGTCTTGTCGCTTGAAATGTGCCAGTTCAAACTCGTTCGGGTAACTTTGCAAGGCCTCGTAGGGGAACAGAGCGATGTGTTCAGCGATTTGTCGTGAAATGTCTGCTGCTGACGCCGAGGCTGGTCTTTCTGATGACTGAAGCGAGATCCCTGCCGACGAAAAGATGTCGATAATTCGAGCTTCCATCTGCACGACTCGTTTCAATGAGCCATGCTGCTCGATGTAGAATTCTGCTGCTACATCAGGCTGAACCGCCCTCCACTGATTCTCCGCAAACGACCCGAGAGAAGGTCCAATTGCGTCTTGTAAATGCTGCATTCGTCGTGACTGTTCTTGCGGGTTTTCGGCATTTAAATGCTTCTCATAGTAGCCCCATTTTGCCAATGCAAGCAGCACTCCACATTGACGCTCTCCAGAGCTGCTGCTTAAGCCATCGCGGACTAACTGAACCGACTGCGTCATGCACGCACTGGAAAGAGGAACGTGGGCAACAGCAAACCCAACAGCCTCGGCAAACACTACTCGTGAGGACAGGTTCTCTTGTGCTACTTGATCTGCGACGCAACTTACATCTGCAACGGACACCACATCTTCTGCGTTGGTCATTGCAACGTTTAAACAGCTGATCTCATCCGTCGACCACAGTAACTCCATCCACTTTGGTACTTGTTCAGCAACAACAGGCACTAGTAGCTCTTCTTTCGACAGCCTACTGACCACTTGTTTCCACGCAGATAGTAAGCTTCGTTGAACCGCCTGCTCCTTCTCAAGAAGTACTTGAAGTAGTAAATGCGGTAGAAACACTTGAGCAAAGTGGGTTGGATTCGACTTTGAAGACGAAGATTCGCCCGAAAAAATGGCTGCCACGCAGGTTGCACTGGATGCTCGGACAGATTGCGCATGGTGATGAAGAATTGGAACTGTACGCGATAAGTTCTGCCAAAGAGCTGTCTGAACTCCAATATTACTCTGCAAACGTTCTGAAACTCTTGGGTGACTGTGCCAAGAGCTTAGTGCTCGGACAATGCTTGAGGTAACCATCCCAGCTTTTTCGTGACGCTCCAAGGAACCCCACAACATTTCAGCAGCACTCGCAATCTTCACACGCTCAACACGATCCAAGAACGAAACGAAATCTCGAAGTATGTCAGCGGCCAGGACGAGCACGTCCTCTTCTGAATCGGAATGGGAGAATGCCGTCACAACATCATCATAAAAGAGCGGAATCAGCACTTGCGCATGCTTCTTATGAGCTTGGACCAGATATTTCAGTCCTAAGAGCCCACCATGACAAGCCTGCCACGTTGATCCACTGAACAGCGTCCGCACAACTTGCAAATACCCCACCAGAGTCGCTTCGCTCGAGAGACTACCAAGCAAAATACCGAAAACCTGCGCGCAAACCTCGCGTACAGGAGAAACCGACCCATCCGCCGAGTAGTCCACAAACTGATCCAAGGCAAGTACACAGATGCATCGTATCAAACACTCTTCCAGCCACTTATCAACGAAACTTCGCTGCATGATGTTGTCCGCCACTGGACGAACAGCTTCGACAGCAGCTGTGAAGTGAGCGGATAGAAGAATCTGCCGTAACGATAAGAGAGCGCCGTGGCGAACTTCCCACTTGGAATCAAACATACTCTCGAACAAATCCGAGACCAACGCTGCGACGATTGTTGCGTTCGTTTGCGTCTTAGATTCATCGCCCTGACCGTTGGAGCCAATCCCAGAGACCATAACCACATCCTCAGCATCACCGCAATGACCCGCTTTCAGCCGTTTTACGTCACTCTCTGAAGCCGTGTCATTATCGAAGCGACGTTTGGGTCGTGATGGAATCGATAACATTTCACTTGCTTGCTTCCGGTTGGTAGCTGTAGAAAGCTCCTCTTCAGGGCGAGGTTGCGCTTCGCTAGCCTCGATATCATCCGCAATCTCCTGGGCATCTGCAGTATCCACACATTAAATCAGTACCCAAACAACGCCAAACTGTGTTCGACAATCTTTCATACGGTCTCGATTAAGTCGTGGAAGTAGTTGCTTCGTCAATGAATCCTCGCGTGTTTTCCAGATTGGCCCTCCTGCTCCACTTAATCGCCTTAACAATAGTCGACGTTGTTTCACAGCATGAGCCTTCCGCTCTTCCTCCGTCATATTCGTCGTGTATTGATATTCCTACCTCACACACCACCCAACGTCAGTCCCAGTAATTCTACTATCTTCATAGCTGCTCTACCTCTCCTCCGCTGCGCAACAAAGGTGCGCCCTCCTGCACCACCTTGTTGATATCCACCGTCTGCAGATTTAGCGCCGCACTAGAAGCTTCATGACTAACAGCCACAGCACCACAGCAACCATAACAGGTTCAGCGATAATTCATTGTCGCTACTGACCTATGCCCGTGTACAAGAATCCACGTACACGAGGCCAAGGCGAAGAGATCGGCGACGTTCTCGTCCTCGTGCCGCAAGGAGTGCGCCACCACATTAAGGCACTTAGAGGCAGCTACACGAATATCCCACTCGCTGTCTACAATCAGAGGTCGAAGTTGCTGCAAGATAGACGCACAGACATCGGTAGAGCGTGCGGCCACTTCGCCTAATTTCTCCGCCGCATTCTCACGGATCTGCGCGCTGCTTCCATCTGCTCTAGCAGCGCAATTACTTCAGTTAGATAGAGAAAATAAACACGCACTTGATGAATGCATAATCTAAGCCGGTGGACAACTGCGGACCTCGTACGAGCAGGAAGAGACTCTCGAGTCGAGTTGCCTGCGCACTCATGATTAGATGGCACTATCACGGTCAGGAATAGTGACATGTGACAATTTGAGACGTCACTCTTTCCCCTCTTAAATAGTGACCTGATGCCACGCACTTTGCGAATCATTTCGCATAATGGAGGACGCAGCCACGACTGTGCAGGAGTTCGAGCTCACGTGGGTCGTTTACGACCCAAAGGATCCGTTCGGGGCCATTCTGGCACTATGCACGCTGTCCCCCATGTGCGTTCATTTTTTTGAACACGAGTATGAATATTGCTCCCTCTGACATGGCCCTGTAGCTTCCTCGTGATCGTGTACCTCACAGTCGTGGCCTCGCAGCGAGACTTGGACAGCATTTTCATGCTTGTGGGGCAGGTAGGAGAATTTGCGCCTATTCTTGGTGTTGTATGGGCTGTTTGGGGGGGCATTAACGGACTTGCTTGCTCGCAGCTCGTGAGCGTCGTGCTCAATAAAGTCTTAAAGAAACTCATCAACCAGCCGCGACCGGAAGGCGCGTATATGAGCGGACCGGGGATGCCATCGGCGCACTCCCAATTTATGGGTTTCTTCGCAGCTTACATGGTGATCTACACATGGAAGAGGTGGGGATAGATACCGTGCGATAACGCTTCAAAATTTGAGGCACTGACAAGCTGTTCGTGGCTGTTACCAGGCTGAACTCCCGTCGATTTCTGGAGCAGTGGTTCACTATTTTCAGTGCTGTTATGTCGGCAGTGTTGACCTGCTACTCGCGAATCCACTTGAACTACCACTCGATTGACCAAGTGGTTGTTGGTGCCGCCGTCGGGGTGCTTACTGGGACTGTCTGGTACGCTCTGGTCGCTGCGGTAAGCTGGATTAGCTACTATTACTATGCCTACTGTTGTGTAAATTTGACATCATTCACGGAAATTTCAACAGGCCTCTCCGTGGTTGTTCCCTCGTTTAGTGGAGTCGCGCCTTGCCAAGTTTTTCTACGTCCGCGACATCTCGCACATCCCCGACTTGACTGTCTACCAACACGAAGTTTGCAAAAAGGCTACTGCTACTTCTCCTAAGAAGAAGTCTCAGTAGGTGTATGAAGCAAAGAACTACGCACGGGGAACATCAAATTCTGATCGTGCTTGCTTAAATAGAAAAAAATGTTCATTTATGACGGCGCTGCTAATAAGGAGACCACCTTCATGCCGATCCGAATGACGTCCAGTTCCTGTATCATTTGCTTTACAAGAAATGATGAGAGCACTTTATGTATCGATTTCGGTCGGATAAATGCTCGTCTACAGTACACTTAACTTGCTCTTTGTACAATTATCAAAATTCATGCTTTCTCGCTGTAGTATGCACTTGGATCATTCTTGACTACATGTAGAAGTCGCGTAAGCTGAAACCTGTTGGATGAGACGATGACATTCCGCTCAATATCGTCGTGGAAACGCATCGTACAGTGAGCGTTCATCGCAAACGACAGCTCGTTACCCTTGTATGTGCTAGCGAAGCTAGTTAAGCGTGTTTCTTCTGGCTTCAAGACATTAATGCACGACAAAGAAATTAGTACATGTGATCCTATCAACTAACTATTGAGTTGGAATGGACGCTACACGCACTCTTCTGGCAACTTTGATTTTTTCCAAAGAAGTGAAAATGAATTGGCAAGAAATCGATGCACAAGATTTTCAACCAAGGCTGTGAACCCTGAAGCCTTGTCTGGACCCTTCTCATAAAGGTGATGACAACGCCCAGCGCCTCATGCTCTCCAGGAATGACGAAAAACGAAACCAAAAATGCTCACGTTGTAAGGTGCAAATCGCATCGGATCATCGGTTGATACATTTTTTTCGGTACAGCAAAACGTGGCACTCAATGACCAAGACAGCGGAGACCAAGGGCAAGGCGCTCAAGGCCTTCGAGCTCACATGGGTCATATACGACCCAACAGACCGTTTCGGCGTCATCATGGCGCTCTTCACTCTCTCGCCAGTGTACGTATTAACATGTCGTTTGTTTTAAGGACTTCCGGAGCTAACTAGAAATGCAACGGCAGATTCGTGACGCTCATGCATGTGACGCTCGTCACCTTCCAGCGCGACTTGGACAGCGTCAGTATGTTTCTTGGCCAGGTAAGGACTCGCCTTTTGCTGCATTGGATTCAATTACCTTGACTAACGGCTGGCAGGTCATTAGTGAAGTGATCAACAAGATCCTCAAGAAGACAATTAACCAGCAGCGACCGGATGGCGCACGTATGAGTGGCTCCGGAATGCCCTCAGCCCATTCGCAGTTCATCTCGTATTTTGCCTCCTACGCCGTCGCCTATACGTACTCGAGGTAAATCCATCCGGTATGCTCTCAAAAGTGCAGGAAATTACTAACCGTTAAAATTTGTGTCCGCAGGTTGAACGCACACCGCTACATCGAGCAGTGGATCACTATCGCCGGCTGTATTTTCCTTGCTGCGTTCACTTGCTACTCTCGAGTGCGCTTGGGCTATCACACGAAGGACCAAGTTGCCGTGGGTGCAATTGTCGGAACGATTGTCGGCTTCAGCTGGCATTCGCTAGTTTCAACGGTACGTCTTGGTCAATCTTCAGCGGTGCAACTCCACGCTGACGCTGCTATTCAGCAGGTGTCGCCATGGTTATTCCCACTCATCGTCCAGTCGCGACTCGCTCAGTTCTTCTACTTGCGTGACATCTCCCATATTCCCGATCTCATCGTGTACCAGCACGAACTCTGCTACTCGACAGCCGCAGCCTTCAAAATTAAGTTCCTATAGACTTTCCTGCCAACTAGGAAACACGCCTGTGATTTAGAGGTCTTTCAAGTCCAATTAGAAAAAGCTAACGTGCATTGGTCAGCGTGACCTTTACACGAATAATCAAATAATGGCGCACTATCGTTATACCCCTTCATTACTCTTCAGCTCTAGCTGGCCGTCTGACCCGACGGCAAACTGTGAGAGTAGTCGACGTGTGACCGCTTAAAGTTCTCAGCCCACATTTTCTCAAACAGTTCTCGCTCGTGTTGCGGCTGCGGTGGACGAAGCTCCTTTGGCAGTTGTGCAGCTGGCCTGTGGCCCACAGGGTCTGTTGGCCGCGCGTTTACCTTACCCATGTAGCCTCCAAGGAAATTGATCAGCACAGTCGGCTCGTTGGATTCGTACATGAGCTCACGCATGAAGTTTTCGAGTGTAATACACTTCTGGTGCAGATACGACGGCTCCAGTCGGTTGAACCAGCGCGTCTCGATGCCTGCCCATGCGTCTTGTGTGCGTGTGTACCGCGTCTGGTCCAGAGTCTTGACTAGCTCTCCGAACTCCGAGTACCGTCGCCAGTCTGCGTACAGCTCCTTGCCGAGCATGAGTGTGATTAAATACTGCGCATGGCGATCGGCACCAGCGCGTGACTGCACGATACGGAACTTTGGGATGGACACTGTGGCGGAAACCACTTTGCTGTTACCCTCTGTGACGATAGTAAATGTCTTGTGCGCTGCTGTATTGCGCGTGTTGGTCTGTTCATCGCCCAAGACGTGGACGTTGCCCACGTCAATAAGTCCCAAGTCGGCACTAAGTCGACGTCGCAGCGAGTGGACGGAGCCGTCGCCGCCCCAGCTTTCGCTGCTCGAGTCGATGTCTGCGAACCAGCCCCACTCGGCGCTGCCTTCCTTGCTCATCATGGAGGACGAGCGGATGCGCGACGGCGGACCGCCTTCTCCACCACCAGCAACAACGCCACACACAAACGTCCCAACGACAAGACAAGTCACCAAATCACAACAGTCAGTTCATTCGTCTGCGACGTCAACTTCAAGCACAGCAGGCGGCAAGAATTCAAGTACAATGCGGCTGTTACCGTACCTCGAGGTGACGCAAAGTGAGCGTGGGCGCGCATCAGCTCCGACTTGACCGTGCGCTGGTCGCAGGTGTTCATGTATGTGGCAATAACGTCCACGGCGGGTCGACCGCGAGGAGTGTTGGTCACCATCGTGGTGGATGGTACCGAATAGGAGAGCGACGTGGGGAGCTTGTCAGAGTGTTCAGGCGAAGAATCGGCCGTGTCGGAAGTCGCGTCGGATGCCAGCGAAACGCGGCGGCGAGCAGCCGAGTCAAAGCTGAATACGGCGCTCACACTCTCACGGCATTTGACGTAAGGTAGCGACTGTACTGTGAGCCGCTGCAGCTTGTCTTCGTCGGCGTGGAAAGCGTCGGCGACCTCAGCGGCGTCCCCATCGCTGGCGCTGTCATCTCCCTGGTGGAGATATTCCTTTGCGGTCTCGATCAGGTTCGGATCGGTCATCATGTCGGAGGAGAGACGCAACAGGCGCGTAAGGCGCTCGCGAACGTCCTCGGGGGCTCCAGGCGCGTGGTAGCTCAGCACTACTCCTCCGTTAACGTACGGGGCCACCGGCTGCGGCCGTGTCTGCAAGCAGAAGAAGGCCTGGCCAATGATTCTGCTGAGTCGCTCGCTCTTCTTGGCGGCGAAACTGAGTTGCCTGAGCCAAGGAGAGAAGATCCAACGAATGCGTAGACTGGACGCGAAGAGCGATGAGCGATCGGCGACGCTGATGGTGAAACTGGCGCGTTCTGGGGGGAGAGCTCGAGCGAGCGATCGCTGCAAGCTTCAGGCGCTGGTTGAGTATGAGTAGTGACGTTGAAGAACCGTCGCGGGAGAGTAGTTTTCCTTCCAAAATCTTATTGAAATGGGTACAGCGTGTGGCCCAAATGGGAGGCGTTACGAAAAGTGCCTTTGCACTGCCACGACGACGATTACAGTATAAAGCAAGCCTTCTACGAGCCCAGGGATAGGGGAGCTTGTATCTTCAAGGACCTCGGCTCCGTCATATCTTTTGGAGCCAGGCGAATACAGCACTGGGCTCCACCCAATTAAGTCCGAGAGTACAGACCCAACGCAGGCTCTCTTTGAGGCTCTTATTCCAGGCTCTTGTGGCACTTTATTTTAGTTATTCAGGCTCGTGTCTACGCGACTTGATTGGATAACTACATTTCAGTTTTCTAGGATGCAATCTAGACCACTTGTCGACTCAACACAGCTTGAAGCTCGCAGCTCTCTTTTCCACACTTCGAAAATGTGGCCAAGTCTGTTCCAACGCCTCCAAGAGATACGCGCGCTGCGCGCAAGCGGGCAGGACCAGGAAGGACTGACGGGGGGGGGGGCTGGCGAAGCTGCGTCCCCAGACTCTGATAGACGAGATGCGGCCTCCCGTAGAGCACCACAAAGAAGCTTAACGTCCATTCGACCGCGGTCGCAGACACACGCAGTCACTCCGCCCGTCAATAACTCGACAAATGAGCAGGCTAGCCAGAATGGTGAAGAAGTCATTGCTTCAAGTGTTGGTGCATCGCGCGCATCAACTGTTTCAGCTGGTCAGGTGGACCAAAGCACAGCAGCACGTGTGCCACCGCATGGGTCTTCGTCAGCTGTGGTGGCAGATGCTCACAGCGTGCGTGGTATTGCAAGTGATATCGAAGTTGCAAATATAAAGCCACCCGCTGCGGTGACAAACGCAATCGCAGCGTTTCCTGAGGTGCCAGGGCTAGTGCTGAAGCCTCCTACAGAAAAGGAGACATCCTATATATACAAATGGGGCGTCCGCGTTGAGGTCGTCGAGCGTGGGGTTCCTGTTCGTCACTGGATTTACCTAGCTGACGAAACCTGCAGGAGAAACGGAACCAATTGTACACTGTCCTGGTATCGCACGTCTAAACCGGCGAATCACTTAGCAGCGGCCCACCGAGTTGTGTCCATGAGAACGAAAGCACAACTGGGTGAGAAACGAAAACGTGAGGACGAGATCGAGCATTTACGTTCTTCATCCTTGTTCAAAAACAATCCGCGCAGATTTGCCTTACTTATGGAGACGCTACGAATTATCAATAACAACCTCCCTTTCAGATTTGGTGAGTACCGAGAATCCCGTATTGTCGAGCCCTGCTAAAGCGAGAAGACGTACAGATCATTATAAACGCAGCCAAGATAAGACGAGCAATTATTGAGCTCTATTCGTCCACGCGAGTCGAGATTATGAGCGTGTTGGGGGACAGCAAACTGGGGTCCTTTGGCAATTTCGTCATAATGAGTGATTTCTGGACGTGCAAAATTACCCACAAGAAATACATGGGCGCTCGTGTATATTTCATCGACTCTAACTGGGAATTCCGATCTATTCTTCTCGGAGTGCGCAGATTTTCACCAAGTTATGGAGACCGTGAAATGGGGATTCAAGGTCCTTACAAGGCTTGGACTCTTCAACTACTTGGTGATTTTGGGCTGACTCCGAGTGATTTCTTCGGTGCAACAAGCGACGGTGGCCCTGATGTTAAAAGCTTGCTAAAAAGGGGGCTGAAACTAAAATGGGAATGGTGCATGGCTCACATGGCGCATGCTGCCACTAAAGAAGCCTGCGGAATGAATGGAGATGCTCAGCGGTCCCATAATCCAGTCATGACGGAGCTGATTGCCCGCATCAAGAGAACAATTTTTGACGTCCAGTCTAATGAAAAGACTGGAGATCTGTTTGCTGCACTTTGCCGAACGCAGACAATCACCTCTACTACCCAGTTACTAGGTTACGCGGCGAATCGGTTTTTGAGCATCACTGGCACCATCCGCCGAATATTGGAGAAGTGGGGAGCACTTGTCGAGTGGTACGACGAACGCGCCGCCTCGCCCTCCGACAGCGCGTATCTCCGCCATCTTTCAGGCTGAAAAACCGTCGCAGGGATCTTCAGCAGATTTTATCACTGCTGGATCCAATCTCGAGGCTTAAGAGACTCTGCCAGGCCGAGCGTCCTAACCAAGTAGAAGTGCTCATGGATCTGTATCAAATACGTCTCGACACATTGAATTTGGAGGAGGCTTTGTTAGATTATCGATCGAAGCCCGATTCGCTCAAATGGATTGCAGTAGACGACCTGACAGAGATTGCGGTGCAAACTAGGCGATTATTACGCAGTGCTTTTGATCCGCGTTTCTTCTGCCGCTACACAAGTGAGACTTATCTCGATGAAGGATCTTTTGTTTTCGAAATGCAGCAAAGACTGCACCCTGACTTCAAAAACCCGGAGAAGTCCCTCAACGCGGTCGTGAAAATGTTGTACAAGGAAAAAGAAATGTCGGAAGATGCAATAACCGTGTTCGTTAGCTCCGTGAATGAGGCAGTGAAGACAAGGCTTCGTACATTGATGGAGAAGGTAGTAGACCCTGTTGCAAGTGATATGGTGCGTCGTCAGCATTCTGCCGAAGATGACCCACCCCTCATCAGCGGTATACGTGCACGGTTTGGAAACCGTGCTACTCAACGTCCGTTTCCTACTCAACCTGATCGAGTTAGCCAGGAGCTTCGCAACTGGGAGATTGATCAGACTGAGATGAGAGCCAATGAAGACGTGCTTGCTTTTTGGATGCGAATGGAGCACAGTGGCGGCTACAGTATATTACCGAGGGTGGCGAAAGTTTTATTTGCTTTACCCTCATCATCCGCCCAGATCGAGAGAGACTTCAGTGTGTGTGGGGAGATGGTGACATCACAACGTGCAAGCCTTTCAAACGAGAATGTCGACATGTGTGCTTTTCTTAATCGAAACGAAGCCTTTGTGGACATTGCACAGTGCGAGTCAATCCCGGACGATGAACTGGATTCTCATATCCCTCAGTGTGTGAGCTACGTAATGGAGGCTACACCACGTGATGATGAAGACGAAATGATTCTCGACTTATTTTCTCAAGCGAGCGTTGAAGAAGAGGAAAAGGGTGTGTGATACTACTATTGCAGCGGTCGCCGTCCATGTATCTACATTTTCGTCATTTTTCTGGCGAGCGACGACACCTTCATAACCTGAAGCTCTTCCATACGGCGGCAGTTCAGCCAATATGACATGACCGCTTCCGACCATGCACGATGAGTGGCTGCGCAGATGAAACGGCTTCTCGATGACCTCTTGTTTGTCTGGGGTTGCAGGCAACGTAGTGATGTTCCAGGTGTCAACTCGTTCTCACCGACCGTCGACGTCTCGTTGCAGTACTAAGTGGTGGGCTCGGCTACGTCATCTTCCTCGCCGTATACCATCGCCTGACCGTTGACGCTCAATCCCTCGCCAGCGTTAATGTGGCGCCGCCGTGCAGGATAAACGGTTGAGCCCCGTTGCTCTTATTCAGAGCCATCCAAAGGACATATCCGTGGTATTCTTCGCTACCACGAGAAGGTCAATTTGCTGTCCGATGTTAATAGTGATGTTGGTGATGAGCTTGGACGGCTCCAGTGATTCTCCGCTCGGTGCGATGGCGCGAAGTTGATGCCCGTCAATGCTGAATTCAAACTGGTCAAGTGCCCTCATGAACATGAGGCGGAGGTGATATGATTTACCCGCTTGGAAGCGGAAATGAGTAAGTGGCTGGTCCTCTGGGCACTGTTTGAAGCCGTGTGATGCTGCAGCGGCACAGTTGTAGCGACCGCGATTGTTGATCAAGATTAAGCCTTTTTTTCGCCAGTTGGACCTTGTATTCGGCGCCGACGTCCATCTCCCAAGGCTGAAGCTGATCCTCGCGTGGGTGAATTATCAGAGACCCACGCTGACCGTACGTGTACTGGGTATTGTGGTCACAGTGCCACCAGAAATTACCGTCCTTGTCTGCTCCGAAATGATGCGTTGTGGGGATGTAGCACTGCGTGATAGCCGATAATCAGTTCATCGCTTGAGTGCCGAGCATGCCAGTGCAGACACGTGGGTTCATCCAGTCTTAACAAGAATGTCATTGAGCAAGATGTCGCGGCTGTCGACAAAAGCGAGACCATTTTGGCCGGGGGCAAGTTCCCTGGGAAGGGCGTTTTAACAGAGAATGGGTCCCCGTGTCGGACGAGAGATCACGGACACGGAGGCGTCGTCGCCGGCATAGTAATCGTAGGCGAAGCTGTCGTGTCTGGACTAGAGGGAAAGGTGTCATCGTCGCCGGCGTTGACGAGGAGGCAGCGTATGTCGTATCAGGAAGCGATGCTACTGGGCAAGGCGATTCCTCCGACATGGTTTGTGACAAGTTTGTCGAAGGCTGTGCGTCTACGGTATCGTGAAAGTGATTAATGTGTAAGTCCGTCCCCACTGGCATTGGCGTAATTGAGTTGGGTCGGAAAGCAATAATAAATACAATGTATTAATAGCTGTCATGGTAGAAGGATAGCCTCTCGACATCATTGATGGAGCACGAAATGTATTTAAAAATCATAACAATGACTAACATATAGAGGTCGGTGTCATCATCAGCTACCATTCGTCTCGTTCTTGTGAAGAGCATCGTATCGGCGAGCGGCCAGTTCCGATCGACGCTTGACAGCTTTCTGTGCTTGGTCAATTGCGCGCTTGACCTTAGTAGAATGATGCGGCACCGGAACTTGCTCTTGCTGGGATCGGAGCTGTACAGGATCAGATGAAACCGGGGGAATTGTGACGCTAAGACTTGGTGTAAGCTGGAGAACTCGACGTAGCTCTGCTTGGACATACTGCTCCATACGACCCACTCGCTTATCTTGAGACCACTTATTTTCTTTCGCCAGATCATTCATGTGCTTTACAAGGACGGGTACTGTATTATCCCCGCGCTCAGTACGACGTTTTGGTGGCACTCTAATAATTGGTGACTTCTCATTCGTCTTGTTTTCGAGTTTATCGAGTCGTGCCTTCAGTTCTCGAACTTCTGTGTTGAGTTCTGTGCGGGTGCGCTCAAGTTCCCCTTCAACTGCGCGAGTGGCCTCCATTTGACGACGCGATTCAATTACGCGTTCCTCATGGGCTTTTTGTAGCATGTCACGGACTCGGTTTTCCATGTGTACCTCTGTCGCTGCGGATTCATCTTTTAGCTGCTGGCGAATGTTTTCACGCATGTTGTTGCCAATCTTTTCGAAACTGTTTATCATTTCGTTGCTAATCTGTGAGTGCGCTCTGTACAAGATGCTTAATTTTATGCTCCATCTTCTCTTCCTGATTAGCCACGTACTCCGACACCAGCCTTTGAACGCGCCAAATCGTCAATCTACCGGTGGTAACACCTCCACTCTCCTCCAACTTTGCAATACAGTTCTCCACAATACTCGAAGTCATCTGCTGAAACTTCATGTCGATCTGCTTCTGCATTGCATCCCACATTTCTTCCATTTGGCCTTTTACATCTCCGTTAGTGGCGGCCTGTGGTTGCAAAAGCACACCATCTATCCGCTGCGCCAGTGCGCTATGAGCATTTGTGATTGCTACTGTCATTTCTCTCTCGATCTGCTCTACTTTCGCAGCTTGGGCTGCTATCGCACTCTTCATCTCCAATACTTCAAGATGCGCGACCCCCCGCGCAGATTGCAGCTGCTCCTGGATAAATAAACGCGAAGATTCATTACCTACTACCTGGGCATTGGAAATAACTTGCAGTTCTTGTTGTAGAGCCAAGTTAGTGTCTTCCAGGGCCTTTCGTATCTGGCCCTCAATCCACTGTTGGTGTGCTGCCAGCTCAGCCGTACTGCTTCGAGCATCGTGGTGGATGGCAGCCAAGGCGGCGTGGTACTCTTTCGCTTGTTGAACTTGATTGCTCTGCATCATTGTAGTCTCTGCAGCAAGTCTTTGGGTCTCGCTCCAGAAGCTGTCGACGATTCTTGAGACTTGAGACTCTAGGCGAACATTCTGCGCAGGGGCATGTGCAGGGACGACAGCAAGGAGCTCTTCATCGTGTACCTCGGTAACAATCCCTTCCAGTATGCCCGCTTGGTCTTGTGCTGCGGCACGGGCCTGAGATCTTGTTAGAACCATGGCCTTACTGAGACGCCCTGGTTTGCTGAAATCTTGATCTGGATCCTGGATATTCAAATAAGTCACACGCATCTAAATTAACCGGGATCCCGACCATAACAACGGACTCCTTATATTTAACTTATTTAACACAGGATCCCGAGAGCCCGCCTAGTTTAAATTCCGGGCTCCACCCAAGAACCCGGGAGCCCGGCTCTTGCTCGGGCTCGTAGGAGGCTTGGTATAAAGTGAGCCGCAGCAAGGAACACGGGATCTCTTGAGAAAAAGAAATCGCTTGATCGCCTAAGTGACATCCGAGCACGTACCGCCGCAATCTCTGCGTGACGATTAAATTGAATCAGTATTGAGTCAGCGAGCAGATACTGCAGCTACATGTAGCATTTTCCGTGAGTACGCTTTTTATCTTATTGACAATTGCAAGGGCGTATCCTGTCCTGTGCTGTATCCAGACTGAGGTGCATACCGGTAAGTGACACTGGTGAAGTCATGTTGGTTGATATGTACACGAGATGAACTTACAAAATCTGTAAAAACAAAAACTCTGTTCATCTCGTATGCCATTTAATGGCGCTCTAACGTTAATTGAAATTTGAGCGCTGTTAAAGGTACCGAGCAGCTCGTACTTAAGCGAGAGCTAGGGGCAAATGTCTCCAGGCCCGAGTGATGTCCTACAGGTACCGATTACAATTCAGAGCGGTAATATTCGGTATTTTATTGGCAATTGATTTCAAAAATTTCATCGTTTGTAGACATTAGATCGTGTGGCTCTCGTGGATCCAGCCATGCACGTTGCATGAATGTGACTTGTTTTACTGGTGTGTTGCTTGAAGGTACATAAAACTTAGTGTTTCACGGGCAGCATTCATTTACTTGTAGGCGGACTGTCCTTCCATATGCGGGTAATCGCGAAAGGTTGTGTACGTCGATCGAGAGGGGAAGAACATCGAGAACGTTCAGCGAGATGTTAGACGGCCAGAAACCAGCTTCAGCGACTCAAGCGCGAGTTTCACAAGCACAAGAAACGCGTCAACACGGTAGCTCAAGCACTAAGACGGAAAGCCAGGCACTGATTAGCGACGATAACCCCAACGAGACAGTGAAGCATTAATGTGCATGAATTCATTTGGCAAAACTAAATGTAGCTACATCAGACGTTTCAGCATATAGCGGAGCTTAAAAATCGTATGAGCGGTAAAGTTGGTTTGGCTGGCAGTGGAATTTCTCTGAGGAAGCACTCGAAAAACATAAGGACAGCTACACCACAACTTGATCCATCTGGCTGTCGTGAACGTGTTTCTCGCTTGATTGTCAGAAGGGTACATATTTCTCCAAAAATACACTTCGGTTGGGCTTCACAGATATCGTAATTCTTTGACTTCGACGCTTGAAGCGGGTCAAAGAGCGTGATTCTCCGAGTCTCTCTCCGAAAATCGATCACAGCACCGCACCAGTGGTTGTTGTCGATATGCAACGGTATCAGCACTATCTTGTTTGTTTTCGCGAACGGGTTGCCGGCTTTGACAGTCGTAAGCTGCTGCTCTCGGAGCTGGAAACGCAGGAAGAGGGGTTTGACGACGCCAACATCAGGATGTTCACGGTGTAGCAGCGCTATCCCGTATTAGGCTCGGTGACGGAAGGTACTGCAGAGGTACCCAACACTTTCTGCTCTGTAATTGGATGTGTTTGGGTTTCCTTAGGTATTGCTGCACGCTGCGTCGGAGCTTGCTCGTCTAAGGACGCATCACTGTCGTAAGCCGTCAGAGAGTAGGAGGCCCTTGTGGTATCATTGCGTCCAGAACCATTGTTATCGAGCGAAAAAGGCAGCGAAGCAACCTGAGACAGCGGTTCAACGCGATTGTCTACGCGTCCGACAAACGGAGCTACTCCATCCTTGATCACCGCCTCGAATTTCTCCAGTGCTACCATCATCTCTCCAAAAACGTAGTTCCATTTCTGCTCATGATATCGGCAATACTTATTCCACGTTGGAGCGCGTGCTTGTATTTTGTGGATCCGTTCAGCACTTGATGATTCTTTGCTGCCATTGCAGAATCGCAGATTCGAAAAGCCTTGCACGCAATTTTAGTGTCTGGGATATCTTCTTCAGCGGCTGGTTGGTTAAGTTTGCACACCAACTGCCACCGAGACGCGATGTTGCGAATAGGAATAGCAGTCTTGTCGTTCATTAGACGCCAATACATGACATGACGGCATGGTAAAATCATTGTTCGCAGAAACACACACGAGCACTGATATCGCTAAAGGCACCTCAATAAACATATATAATTATATAAGGATTACAGATAAATTTCCACTGGTTCACGTACCGAAGTATCCACGTGATATACACTTGTACAGTTGTCTCCAGTAAGAAGAAACAAACTTGGTTGCAGCTCCTTTATCTCGTAATGGGTCTTTCTATCCTTGGACATCCAGTGCTGCTGCTCAATTAGCCGGTACGCATAGGGACTTACATCACGGGCAAGAATTTAAATTCTTCATCTGCACCTTCGTAGCGCATCTGACCAACATCAGTTTTCTTCTTGGCGTACTCCATCTCGGCAACGGCTTGTAAGAACATCAAGGTATCGATGCATTCATCCAACGCCATGTCTGCCCTTAAAATATCCTTGATGTGACCCACGATGATTCCAGTCTGTGGTAAAACGTAGCAGAGGCCCAAGTTCAGTACTAATTTAGAAGCAGCATTCTGAAAGCCATTGCACCTGTTGTTTGTGTGATTCCCTAGATGGGGTACATCAGAACGCGCATACAGCACCCATCGTTCCTTCATAGAGTCCCAATTTCGCATGAAATATTCCAAGAAAGGGTGCTAAGGCTCTGTAATAGTGTCGCTGTCTCGAAGCTGAACTCTATCCAGCAGGAAGTACATGTACTTCAGATATTTGATGTACGCCTCTGGGGAAGCAGCAAGTCTCATCATGTCGACAGCATCATCCACTTGGTCTTTGTCAAAGCTCGAGGGTCTTCCATACTCACGCTTCACCATTTCAGCACGAATATACTTCTTCAGATGGAAATGGAAGAGAATAATTTTCAAATCCGGAAATTCGTTCTCCAGCAATCCAAGCTCGCCCATATCCTTGGCGATGACTATTACCTTGACCTTCTCCCACGAAGAGTTGTGAAATTTTAAGGATCGAATTGCATCTGTCAGACATTCCGCGCTTTCATTCTCCATAAGACTGTGATGAACGTACTGGCCCTAATATTGCAGAACGTTGAACAAATAAGTTAGTTACAAATAAAGTAGCTCCAGTACCTCATAGAGAGTAACTCCAGTACTCAAGCAAGACACTTGGGTAACTGGAGGTACTTCGAAGCTGCATCGTGTACAATAGTCACTGAGCGAGTAGCGAAAGGTACCTATACTCACATGGCCATATACATCGCTCACCATGAAAGAGAACAGCTTGTAGCGTGACGCATTCGTATTGTGCGTAGCATCGACTAGCATAACTTCAGGGAACGCTTTGAACCAGCGTCGCATCTGCCTTGTTTGTAGCGTGATTGTCTGTGGGATCTTTGCATCGGTAATGAGCACGGACGCACGATTTCCTCGACTCTCACACACACCTCGCAAGACGGTGGCTAACCGCTCCTCAACGGCAGCACCCTCCTTTCGCTTCTCTTTCATCTTCGCCACCATGTTGTGGACATCCCGTAGCATGACGTTTTTGCCTACATCGGTCATCAGGGAAATAGTAGAAAACATGTGAAAACAGTAGCAGAGCTTGTAGGTACACCTGTCTTCTTTCGAAGGTACTGCATGATCAACTTCGGTTTCGATCCGGCAGCCTGGAGCTCGTCGACGAAGGCAAGAAGAGCAGGGTTATCCACGCGTCGATTTGGGGCATGATTCCCGTAAATCGTCTTCGACACCTTGTGGTTATGCTCAACGCTACAGGCAGTGACCCGCACCATAATTTTTTGAGCGTCTTCGGCCCCATTCCATGAAACTGCGGCTTTGATGCTCGCCTTGCATCCCGTACTCTTTTCGAAGTAACTTTTCCGGATTCCTTTCCCTCGACTCTTCCGGTTCCAGCCATGAGTGCACACTAACTTAATCCAGAAGTTACCAAAATTCTCCGGAATTAAGCGTTCAGCTCCGTCGTCAACGTCACCATCGTCGCCATCGTCACCGCCTTGTGGCCCAAGAAGAACCTCACCAGCACGCTCCTTAATCTCGCGGTTACGCTTCGCTACCGACGTTGCTGTGCGGTGACGGAAGATCTGGTGTGTTTGTGTTTGATACTGCGCAATGTACGCATTGAAATCATCCCAATTGTCGTGCCATTCAGCATCGACCGGGGGTGGCGTCCAAGTGGATGACGGAACATGCAACTCGGGTTCACTATCACTCATAACTGCATGGAGAACAGAAACACAAAAGAACAAATTAGTCGGTAATCCATATACATGCCTTCTGGGCTGCACTGACCTTCTGGGCTGCACTGACTTGCGCTAGAAGAGGGCGAGTTTTGAATGATAGGCTGTGAAGTGCCAGGATGGGTGAAAGGGGGGAGAGGGGTTGTCATTTTTTATAAATATGGGATCCCTAATTGGAGTCAGCGGTATTTTACCTGGGAAAATTACGTACGAATACAGTTTGGTTCCGTTTAGATACGATTTTGCTCGGTACCGCTGACCAGTCTCTTGAAATTTTGCATGCGCAGTTCTTTGAATGAACGCGCACGCAATGGGGCCAAATCTGTTAGTGACTTGATTCGAGTGAGATCCAGTTAAGTACGATCCACGTTCGCTTAAGTACGATCTGGGATACCAGGAAATTTGTAAGCGAGTCGTAAAAAACCAGAACAAATTAGTTATTTTTTAGCTTTGCTATCTTACCTACCTTTGGGCAGCCAAATATGTCGTGGTGCGCTATGCTGTTCGTTTTAGAGCTTGTACGACCAACTGATGTTTCGTTTCCGCACTGAAAAGAACTCGTGCGTATTATTCTAC
Organism: Phytophthora infestans T30-4; assembly: GCF_000142945.1. NCBI lineage: Eukaryota > Oomycota > Peronosporomycetes > Peronosporales > Peronosporaceae > Phytophthora > Phytophthora infestans. Next base: position 1,266,060 of record NW_003303742.1, read on the forward strand.
AGCCATGAATCACAGAACAGACATCGAGTTAGAAGTCTCAAACGGATCCGAGATCTGTAATGACAACTACCGCTCTACCCCTGCTGAAAGCGACACTATTCCAAAAACGTATTTGAGTTACTTCCCGAAAATATGAACAAAAACACACCAGACGTACAGGGCGTACGTCGTATCACCGTGAAGGCCCACCACCGATAGTTGACTCGGTGGGTGACGCGCGCTGGACTGTGGAGCGTATCGCTGGCCACGAAGATGCCCACAGCTCGGCTGCTCAGCGTAGCGTCCGTAGTCGTGCTCTTCGCGCGGCCCCGACCGAGCGCCGCTATCTGGTACGTTGGCTCGGTTATCCTCCGAAGCATGATACGTGCGAGCCTCGCGCCAATCTTCTCCGCGACGTTCCAGACGTGGTTCATAAGTATGAGACCATACTGCTTGAGAGGAAAAATTTCGCGGGTCACCCCGCGGAGACCGTGAACGAGATCGAGAACGCCCACGCGAACAGCCCACACGAGGAGGCGACAACGACGCCGCGCTCCGACGCGTGCAACGTCGGCGTGAGCCGCCGTGATTAGCCACCTGATCCATACTGGATAGTGTGTGCTCGTACTTCCCGATCCATCCCGACTCTTCTCCGCTGAGTGGCCGCTCAGCGAGATGTTGCCTCCATTCGCTTTGCGTCGGACGGGTTGAAGTAGCACATGACTCGCATCCCTCTCTCACGTGCACGAAGCAGAGTCGATCCCTATTCCACGCGTTGTTGCAGACCTTCACGCCGTTTGGATCTGCAGTGGCCACATATAATTTAATGTTACTGTTTTCTTACATTATGTGCACTACATGCAGAAAAAGACGAGACGGTGGCCGTAGTCGAGGCGTAGAGGACCGATCATTTATATTTCTGCTGTATTTGTCTCGTTTAGTTGTGCAATTATGCTCTGTCGTGATGCTATGTAGGTGCGTAGTTGTGACGCTGGTCACGACACAAGCGGGAAGGTTAGTTATTACGCATCAGGTGGACCACCAGTGATGGCTGACAGGCAGTTATTTTTTTTCACGGTTTTATCTACAGGTAAGAACGCAAGGTATGAACATGCGTGTGCGTTGATTTCTTAGTTGATCAAGGATCACCCGCACCAGCTCACACTTAGCCACGGCTGCAAAGTATTAATATACCCCCAACTAATAATGTGCATGTATAGTTACATATGTGGGGTAAGGGAAAATCGCACAGTGCCCTCACATCAAGACCCAAAGTTGCAGTAGAACATTACTGAATTTCGTGGAAATTAATGATAACGTTAACAAACCAGATCGTGTAAGACTTATGCTTTTTGTGCTCCTTTTTTAATTAATCTAAAATTAAATAAAAAATCGCAGTGCACATAAGTTCAGTCTTACTTTATTCAAGTAAATCGATTTGTAAAACAAGCATCCAGTATAATTAGCTTTAGAAAATAATTGTTTTACACCTTTGCCAGGTCAAGATAGTGCTACTCCACTTCAAATCGGATTTTTTGAAAAATATAAAAACGAAAACTTGATTACGAAAAAGTAGCACTAAAAAGGAATTTCAAAGTGGCGATTACGCAGAGCAAAGTGGTCTCCGCAGGTTGAGCTGCAGCTAGGTGCCGTACTGCATGTCTTCCATGCGCTCCGCGGCAGCAACGGCATGCTGGCAATGCAGTGTCATCCTGTTAGCAAGGCGTAAGTTGATACATCCGATGCGGCGCCTCGCCGCGCGCCCCAGAATCTCCATCCGAGCAGCCGCAACCGTCCCGCGAGGATGCTCCACAACCAGCCCTTCACGGGACAAGGCAAGGTTGGCCTTGATCTTGGCCTTGAGAATACTGAAACACCCTGCAGCACCAGCTCAAAAGTCGGTTAGTATGCCATTTAAACAATATTGTAATACAGTATACTGTGTGCCTTGAATGGGGTTACATATTGGAGAGTACGAAGCCAGCCGTACAAGTACCAAATCGGCTCGTTCAGCGACGCGTGCTTCCGCTTGCTTCCACAATTCGACGTGCTGTGGTGGCGGGGATGCCGTTGTGGGCGGCCACAAGCATCCAGTCACCGCCAGCACGGTGGCTGTCGAGGACACGAGCTCTGGCAAATGCGGGGTGCGAGGCTCTGGGCATCTTGGGGTAGGTAGAGGCTTGGCTTGGTTGGGGGCTTGGGAAAAGATTGATAAGAGAGAGCGAGGAATGGCAATGATGTGCTCGCGCGCACGCTCATGGGGGTTGATCCGCTTTGAGCTGCGAATAAACAACTTTGAAGTACGGAGTGCGTTTACTCGACATATTTGTGAAGTGACATAAATTCTAATGTAAAAACTGAGAATAATTTTCAAAAAGGTTTAGTTACTTCACCACTTTGAAGTAGAGTAGCACCATCTTGACCTGGCAAAGGTGTAGTATAAATGAATGTTGTAAATCAACCCTTTTTCAATAAAATTAATCGGTGAAATTAAAAAACCATTTTTTAGATAACAAGGTACTTACCCTGCTTCATGTCAATATTTAGTTAAATGATGTATTAGTTTCATTAAAGAGACTTGCGTGAGTGTTACCTCGGATAACATTCGCACGACATTCGAGATACACATATAGTACAGTGCATCAATATTCGTACGTTCGGTTCCACAGTAAAAGTACTGCCAGTACAGATACAAGTATACAGTACTTTAAATACTGAACCTTAAGTATTAAAAACCGTTTTTCCTCAACAAATAGTCGCTTCGGTTCACGTACTAGTATATTTCACTTCCATTTGCACAGAGCGTCGCTGTGGCTAGATCAGTGCGTCAATTTGCAGCTCTCATTCTTTAGCGGGGTAAGAGTTACCGTCACTAGCTTGCACTATAGTGTGGAGGAAGCTCGCGATAATAAAACCAAGTCTTAGGTTTGTGTCAAATCCAACTCTCATTTATTTGGGACCAGGGCGGCTATCCGTGGCCTCGTGTGAACCACTAAAAATACATGTCTACACCTGATTAGTCAATAAGTGAGTCTGCTTCTCACTATCAACCAATCAGATGGTGACACCTTGGCACACGGGTAGCGTGTGCCACTTTGGCTACTTAGGTAATAACTCAACAAATATCTACCTACTTATGTAATTGGAGCTGGGCCCGTTACAATACTCTCCTCTCTAAGTTGCGCTTACGCAACATAAGCGCACGGAGCACATTTGAAGAAAAACTCAAAAACCAACGTAGCGAAGATGACCGAGGACAGCACGACGCAGTCAACGGGCGTCAGCAGCAGACGTCGACGCACTAGCGGCGGCTGTAGCCCAGACAGCCGAGACACCGGCAGAGCCGACAGTCACGAGGATCAGCACCGGAACACGCGGTCGCGCATGATAGATGACGATTTGGTTCCCTGGGACCTGTACGATTGACAGGAGCGGAGAATCCGGATACACTCGACACTATGAAGAACCACTTCTGTCGCTTTCGCGCGACGCGGAAGAAGTACATCGAAGGCGCTGATCGTGGGGGACTTCGTCGCTCCTGGTGTGCCTTCATCCGACGATGGAGCCGGATGTCGCATGCTGGAGAAAGCTGCATCGACTGGTTAGCGAATCGCAAGGAGACCCTCGCGGATCCTCCGATTGGAGGGCTGAGCGTACATGTACAGAACTGGTATGGGTGGTTCTTGTCCGTGTATGCGCCGATTGCCTTGTGATACCGCCACAACAAACCTTTATATAAAGCGACACAATGTTTCGATTAGTGCGTTTTGGCCAGTGTTCCATCAGATCTCAGTACCCACACCACAATACTTACGCTAGGTGTGGTCAATGCAAAGAAGGCGAACCAGGGCTTCCAATAAAAAAAATTGGTCAGAAAATCTACGAAAATATTTGTACGGATTACTTCATATCTCGTCTTGAATTAATAATTGGAAAAACTTACGGCTCCCTTTTACAATGTATTACAGCACTTTTCTCAGTAAAGTACGTCTTTTCGCATAATTACTTTTTGTGTACCCCAATTACTGCTACATTTCAAAGCACTAGTAGTGGAGCCTCGAAGCTGACAGCAACCTAGCACCGACAGTTTGGTTCTTCATTCTCTTAGCCTCATTTCCGAATCACGATAGCGACGCACAGCTTGTTCGCCCCGAGACAAGTCTGCAAAAGGTCATCATACACGACCAAGACGAGGCGGTGGCAAGCTTCCGGTGCCAGGCTCTGTCGTGTGGAAGCAAGCGCATAGCACAAGCTACAACAATCTGCTCGATTAAGTTCTGAAGCGGCACCCGGATTACGTGGCCACTATGGTGACAATCGGCACCAACACCGCTACGCTTATCAGCTTCATTGACCAAAATTACCAGACTGTTTTCTCCTGGTTTGACTATACTACCGCGTGCAACCTCCCATTTTCGTGGTACGAGAGCACTACTGTGATCAAGTACACCTATTTAGAGAAGGTTTCATCGGAACCTTCCCTAAAATGGTGTCCTTCTTAAGTACGCCGGTTTGGTCTTGCTTCAGGTCGAAATTGACACTGATTTGACACTTTCTGTCCAACTCCGTATCACGTTTGACGCGTGGATGCTTATATCCTAGCACTATCTGGCAGTGCTCGCCGTCTTCGAGCACGATGGCCGGGCTGACGAAGTGCTTGTTTCATTTGGCCCACTGATTCGTGATGAAGTCACTGATATTCTCCAATTTGCTGGCAATACCTCTCACGGTTAGCGTGTCCCACAGCCTCAATCTCGCCGTGCTGAGATTTATGGCCGACCACGACGTTTTGCTGAACAAGCTTCAGGACTTGATGCGTAAATTACACCTTCTCAATTAATCGGCAGAGCTTCGGTAAATTATTGTGTTTTGATTATTTAATTGTTTTTTTCTATATCTTCCATTTTAATTGTAGAAGAGCTTTTCTTAAAGACCTGTGTTGCGCCAAGCTACCGCGGTGACTCGACATACAAAATGCCAAAAAGCTTTTTTGCAATTAAGGAGTTTGTCGACATGTCGGACGACGAGTTGGCGGAGCTCATGTCGACACGTCACGAAGAGAACATGCTGCACCTACTTCAGGACAGCTTGCGCGAGCTCAAGGCGACGTCGAAGAAGCTGCAGAACGACGAAAAGATAACGCTGCTTGACGTGCGTGACCTTTTTGACGTTCTCATCGAGCAACACCCCTACGCCGCGGAGTACATGGCCCCGGACGCTTCCATAGTGCATAATCCAGCGTTTGAATACGCTTGCGTGAAGGTCCTGTTGGGAAGGAAACGGAACTTACGGCTGCGGAGCGTGAGTTGGTGGCTACGCTTGCGAAGCAGGTGGCGGAAATCCCAAGCGTCCGCAAGAACGACAATGGCGACCGTGATGACTTTGCTGACCGCACGCTGTGTGCATGCAAGAAACAGCGCGCTGAAGATCGAGAGTACAGTGGCGTCCAATTCATTCCGCCCACCTCGAACACAGTTGAGCGGCTGTTTAGCAAGGGTCGTCCTGTGCTATCGTCACTCCACCGCAACAGCATTCTCCCCATTCGATTGGAGATGCTGTTGTTTCTCGAGGTCAACCGCCGCTTTTGGGAAGCCTTCCCAAAAGCGACGGTGTCAAAGTTGGTTAGCACGTAGGCATATCGTTTTGATTTAAAAACACCAAATATACAGGCTTCGAATATTTGTAGTAGATTGAATAATTCGTTTTTGGGTTCCAAAAGTACAGTGAAATAAATTGTTTCTTGTGATGGCTGGAATTTGATTTCCACGCCAATTTCGGTGGCTCTGAGGAACTAAGCACCAGCACTTCCTCTTGTTGGTAAGCTCACGAAGAATGTGAATTCTCTTTTGTTTAGTACACCAAGTTTGCATAAGTTTATATCCATGCGAAGACTTTTTCCCGGAGTGAAACCTGTGAATTTAATGCAAATTGGTAGGAAATTAAGACCCGCTCATTTGAAATGTGTAGTAATTGGTACCTACTATTGGCGTGTGCACATGATCTCCCTATAGGGCTGTACGTACTACTACTCGTAGCACTAGGATAAGCTTATTTATCACCCCAGCACCTAACAGCAATTTCTAGGACGCCTCAGTATCTTGTCTGACTACAAGAATGAGCTCAGCTACTGACTTTAGCATAATTTGATTCGATGGAGCTAGTCTCCACACCGTTGTATGATCTTTAGCCTTGTCTTACAACGCTGCATTGCTTGGCCGTGTCAAACAACTGTTAAGACTGATATATAGATCGAATGGGGCGATATTTGCCAAAGAACGATTCCTGGTCCACAATGAGTCTGTTTGACAGTGGCATGGTAGCTGGTGTGCGTGGTTGCGTGGCGTTAGATGGCTACATATACCTGACCCGCTGGCAAGTTTCACATGTGCGGACCCACTTGCGTACCCACTCGTACATGTGGAGCCAATAGAAGTCTCCTGACAGTGCCGCGTACGTCTTCTCGCGACCGAGATGCCCTCCAGTCGGGGCGTCAGGGTACTCGTGGATTATACGCGCACGTAGATCAGCGTCGTTTGGGACGACGACTCGGGGTCCATCGAACCTGTCGATGCTGTACTTCATCAGATTGCCGTCATGTCTATATCGATCGATCTGATTACGCGTGAACCTTGACAGAGCACTAGACGTGTCGCTACTAGGAGCGCGTAGGTGTTTCAATATGGCACCGTATATAGGGTCATCAGTGTACGCTGTTGCGATCTCGTCGCCCAGCGGGAGCGTGGGCGTGGTCAGCGTCAGGTTGATGCCTGACGTCTCGCAGACCGCACATTCGTCCTCATCCTCATCAGCCACCTAATCTCCTAGCGCTTCACGGGAATCGTAGTCCGGACGCCAAGACAGCGCGTCGGCGAGAATGTTATTCTTGCCCGCTTGTAGTGAGCAGCGAAGTTGTACTCGGAGAAGAAAGACAGCCAACGGGACATCCGTTGCGACAAGTGAGGACTCTTCATCGCTGTCCACAGCGATGCGTGATCAGTGTAAACCGCAAACGAATGTTCACCGAGCAAGTGCACTCTATATTTGGTCAGAGCATACCGCATTGACAGGAGATCCTTGCCGTGGACTGGGTAGCTCCTCTCGGCTGGATTTAGCTGTCGCGACTGATAGCTGATAACGCGTTCATGTTCGTCATCATCGAACTGCATCAGCGCACAGCCGATGGCAAAATCGCTCGCTGGACAGACGCCGTGAAATGGATTCGAGTCATCAGCAAGCTTCAAGATCGGCGCAGACGCCAAGCTCCTTTTCATCGAGTCGAATGCAGCTTGGTGGTCCGATTTCCACTTGCAGATCACGTCCTTCTTCAGTAGCGAGGACAGCGGTTGGATCAACTCAGCGTAATTCTTCGTGTACTTGTGCAAGTAATTGGCCATGCCAAGCCACAGACGCAACTCAGGGGGGCTTGTCGGCGATGGCAAGCACAGATAGCCGAGACCTTCTCAGGATCCGAGCGCACACCGCTCTTGCTCACGTAGCATCCCAACACCGGAATCTCCGGTACACAGAAGACACATTTCTTCAGATTTGCGTAGAGGTTGTTCCCTCGCATCACCTGGAAGACTTGCCTCAGGTATTTCAGATGTACTTCGGCGGCACTGAGGTTGCCCTCAGCGCGGCTGTGCACGAGACTGTCGTCGAGGTAACTCGGCGCAAATCTCGGAGCGGACGAAGCACATGGGAGACCATGCGATTTAAGGTGGCAGACGCGCTCTTCAGACCCTGTGACATCACGCGCCACTTCCACAGCAACCCGCTCGGTGTACTTACGGCGGTGAGAAGCACATCACATGCTCTCATCAGGATCTGATAGAAGTCATTGGTCCGGTCGATGGCGCTGTAGATAACGCTGCCAGCCATGGAGTCCACTACCATGAGCAGGGGGGGGGGCGAAGGATGGGCTGCCACCGGAGGGTTAGGTCCTTCGTTACAGACAATAGAGCGCCCCGCACCTACCGGTCCTGGTCGTTTTTTTAATGAGCGAGTGTTCCGCATCGGCGTGCGCGACGACGGGAGCTGGCGCGCGGTGACCTTTTTTCCCATAGCGAGCGCAAATGGGGGAGCGATTGCTTCGCCCACCGCTTCCGCGGTAGGCCCCGCGACGTCGATCGGTCGACGCGTTGATGGCGTCGATCTCCATGGGATCGGGGGTAGACTCTCGGGCTTCCGCAGGTATGGCTGCGGCGTACGACGCAGCGACCATTTAATCCTCGCGAATCGCGAGTGCGAATGCCTCCTCGAGAGAGGACGGTTCAGCTCTGGTAAGACAATAACGGATCATACCCTCGCGCATGCCGAACACGAATACGTGGACTTGCGAGGTCATGCCGATTGGCTTGGTCAAGATGCATGAGGCCAGATGTATCGTTTTCTGAACGTAATCACGCATGAACATATTCCCTTGGCGAAGAACTCTGCACGAACGCGAGGCGCAAGTTGCTCTGGAAAGTTTCCAGAGTTGGGAAAGCCTCGTGTCGACAACGAGCTTGCCAAGGGCCCATTCTTTGACCTTCCCGGCTAACCGGGAGAGGAGGAAATTGACCTTGGGGGATGACGCCTCGATGAGTCGCGAGGCGCTAGCGATGTCGATCTTACGGAACAACCGGTTTAGCGGGAGTCGGTTTTCGCCAGCGCCAGAATACGTAGACGTCTCCAACTTGACGACGTCATTCTGGGATGGACGCGAAGGAGTTGACACCCGCCGATTCGCATCGGTGAGCTCGCGTTTTATGACCTCTTGTGCTGCAAGACGTTGCTGGTCCGGCGTTGCTGAGCTCAGCAGCGATGCAACAACGGCATTTTCGGACACCGCTACGAGGCGGTGAAGCGCTTTCCACTCCACGCGAGTGAGATGAGGGAAAGCAGCGTGCTCCAGGGTCGTCCCGGAGATCTGGACATGGCTCATCGTAGATTTGGTCGTTGGAAGGACTACGATGTGCTACCTGGTGTAACGGGGTAGGCGTTACTGTCACTAGCTTACACTATAGTGTGGAGGAAGCTCGCGATAATAAAACCAAGTCTTAGGTTTATGTCAAGTTCATCTCTGATTTATTTAGGACCAGGGCGGCTACCCGTGGCCTCGTGTGAACCACTCAAATTCATGTATACACCTCATTGGTCAATAAATGAGTCTGACTTCTCACTATCAGCCAATCAGATGATGACACCTTTGCACACGGGTAGCGTGTGTCACTTTACCTACTTATGTAATAACTCAATTAATATCTACCTACTTATGTAATTGGAGCTGGGCCCATTACACAATCGTGCTCACATACACACGTTGGTGCTCAGTGTTTGTGCATGATGGATCAATGATGTAAGGACACATGGCATCGACTTCATATCTAGCATCACGACGCTTGTTCGGGTTCGCGGGCGGACCCAGAGACGCGGTGACCTGGCTACAACAAATCATCGTCGTAGGGCCAGGCGGATGTTTGACTGACCAATTTCGACTGCAAATTGCGAGATGTTGCAGTCTGCAATACCTCGGCGTCGTGGATGAGACCACCGCTAGGGAAGTCTTGAGTTGGGGCCATTTCTTGACAAATCACGAAGTAAAGTTTTTATCAAAGAAATATATCGCGGGGGCAGATGAGGGAGTACAGTGTGTTTGCGATGCCTCCAGAGACTCGAGGGGGTTTGGGGGTTCACACCGGCGGGTATATCGCGTGATCGGCGAGCTCAGTTGGCCGCGCAACGAGGTACGCGTTCGACACCAATAATACTCTGCCAGCTGACTACGCTCAAATCGAATTATCTTGCTGCAACACTCATTCATTAAGACTACATCTTAATGCATCGGTAAATTTTTGTTTGTGTGTCGAAGTGTGTACGATTTTTTCTACTGTAACTATCATATCTAAGGCCAAGCCTAATCATTTTTGCTGTTAAGGTAAATCGTCAATTTAGCAGCTTTGCCAGTTAAGTAGCCGCTTTATTATCACCCACCCAAATTCCTCAACTAGAACCGCCCATCTACTGGTATTTGTGACTCACTGCTTGCTTCCATCTTATGCTTTTTTCTTAAAGCGGGCGAAACACATTCTTGAAAATGATTGTCACGGTCGTTTAAACTGCTTTATAGCGAGACGTAATGATTTTGTGCGCTTGTCCGTGATGAGAGCGTGCTAGTGCCATAGTAAAGCAATATCAAGTTTGAAAAAGCGTAAAAATAAATTAACTGCCTAAAAAACAATAAATACAATCTGATACAAACTGTATTGAAATGCCACAACGTGGTACAAATTGCCACAATTCGTATACAATCTACAAAAACCTGATACATTCTACCACTAAATTGAAGATCGCCGCTTCACATTCAGAGCACGGCATGCATTGAGTCCCCCCGACAGCTTACCTGGATGTGCTGTCCCCATCCAAAACTGTCGTAGACCATGACCACTACTCGCCATACAATTTTCAAAACAAAAACAGCCACACGCGTGAAAGGAAAAAACTTGTATCGCTCGGAGTGTCACGGTGTACAGTTAGACGGTGGATTAACGATGCTGGCTGACTGCCTGCAGAAGGTCTACTCACTCCAGACTCCCCGGACCACGTCCAAGCAAGCGGGACCTGCGGCCAAGACAGTGACGTTCCAAGTGTGAAGTCGTGGAGCAGCTGGTCGTGGCGGGAATTGGAGCTGGACCGCCACGCACGAGGGATCTGACAAAAGGTAAGAAGCTCTAAAAACTCTTAGCGAGGTGAAACGAGGAAGTCAGTCGTGGATTTCCTTCTAACAAGAAACACAAGAATATATCAACTTTTACATTACTATCACAGTAGTGTCGCTAATACTACTACCTCCTACGTCGGCTCAAGATACTCACGACCCCGATTAGAGGAAGACCGCGACAATTTGGTGGAGAAGCAGGGTATCTTCTAGCCGAATTTCGTAGGAGTACAAGCGTAAGAAGAAGCCTTGGCAACGGAGTGCCAAGGAGGAAGGAGAGAGAAGTGGGAAAAGGATGAGTGCTGAAGGATGGTCCAGCGAGGGACTTGGAGCCGGTGAAGAGGTAGGGGGATGGGCTCCTCCGTTGGAAACGGAGCCCGTGGAGATCCTCGAGGAGAAAGAGGAAGCGCGCGCTGAGAGAGCTGCTGACGGCGGCACGCCGCAGAGACTTCAAGGAAGGGAACGCCAGGGAGATGGCAGGGAACGTGGCACGCCGCAGCGAGCTGATCAAGAGACGGGAGGACTCGAGACACGAGTGGTCCACGTGGAAGGCGAGGACATGTTCGACGTGGCGTCTTCGTCTCCGGGAACGAGAAGGACGGTTGAGTCTGTGTCTGGAACGCCTCAGGGTGGACAGATGTCCAACACAGTCCTTGAGCAGTGGGCACGTCAACCGGCGCCGAGCGAAGGAACGACGCCTGCAAGGACGACGACGGGTACGCTCTTGGACGCTTCGGTGATGGACTCGGGAGGTCGCCGCGAAGTGGGGTTCGCCTTGGATCGGACTCGTCCCTCCTTGCAACCGATGGACGACTCTAGAAGGGACGTGCCCATGGTCACGTCAGTGTACGGACAACCCAACAACAACGTACCGGGCCAACAAGGAAGCCGACGTGCCCCAGGGGCTACACATGCTGTTGCTGGAACACCTACGCGAGCGTACGTACCTGGTGGAAGTCGAGGAGCGACGCCTGTTCAATCGATGAGAACGCCGACGAGAGGAAGTGGGACGCCGACGACGGACCCAGCCTTATAGGCTCTCATCATGGACGGTCTCGCCCAACTGCTACAGAGGGCTGGAGTGACGGATGGAACGCCGGTGCCGTCTCCAAGACCTCAAGCTACAGGACACGTGCCTCGTACCGTGCCGACACCGACCCGACCAATGACGTCTTCAGTGATGGGGTATCAAGGACCTATGACCCGGGGATGAGGAATCAAACGCCGGTTTCGACACCTAGCCGAATGCCGATGGCTGCTATTCCTTCGTATGGTGGCGTGTCAATTCCAATGGCTGGTTCCACGTGGAGCGGTGGAGGTGGTGGAACGCCCCAACGGAGTGCGTTCTACCCTCCCTTCCAACCGCCAATGACGTCGACACCTGGGTGGGCTGCTGCTGGAACGATACCCGCGTGGTCTGCTGCGTCTGCACGGCAGACACCTGCCAGCCCCAGAAGCGGAACGTACGGATTGCCGTTCCAGAGAACGTCTCCTATGAATGTTGCGACGTTCCAGGGACGAGCAGGAGCGCTAGGACAAGAAGGGAACGTGGGTGCTCAAGGAGGAAGGTACGCACATAACGCAGTACCTCCGCAAGGGCAAGTGACGAGTCCGTACTACGACCAAGGAGTCCGCAATGGCTCGCACGGGTCAGGGAGAGGTGCTCAGCAGGACGTTCCGATTGTTGGTATCCCGACGGAATTGCGGAACGCAGTGAAAGTTATCGTTCCATTCTACTCCGAGACGGCCACGTACGAAAGGGCGGCCGCGTTCTGGCGTTCCTTCGAGAAGTGTACGCTCGGTATGGACGACCAAATGCGGTTGACTGCCTTTGAGCAGTGTCTGAAGGGCAAGTTGGGTCAGGAGTGGTGGAACAATGCGAGGATCAACGATTTTGAGACCCTGCGCGTGAGATTCCACAACCGCTTCATCTTTCAGACGCCAGCTCAGTTGTGGAGCCGACTCAAGGCCGCAAAGAGGAACTACGGCGAATCTGCGGAAGAGTGGGGCGACCGGATCATCACGATGTGCGAGTACCTAAACTATCACGAACCTCGTATGCAGTACGAGTTCTTCCTCGATGGGTTAAGGAACAAGCAGATGCGTGCCGTTTTGAACGCGAACCTAGCTGCGTCGATCCAGGAAGCGTGCGCTTTATTGCTGTACAAGAATCTGCACCTCCCTGTGGAAGAAGAGGACGAGTTTGCTAATAGTGGAACGACGGTGAGGAACGTGAACGCGGTGACGTCCACGCAGTCGCAGATGCTCCAGCAGCTTCAACAAATGAACCAGTTAATGCTGAAACAGCAGCAGAATCCTGGAACGTCACAAGGGTTCGTTGGCGCCGTGGCTCCTACGAACGTTCCAAGTACTGGCATTCCAGCTCCGAATGGGAACGTGGCTGGCGCACCGCTCGGACCTCTTCGCATCCGACTAGGGCCTGACACGCGTACCACGGAAGGCAAAATGGTTTGCGGACGCTGTGGTCGTGTTGGATGTGGACGTGAGACGTGTCCCCGTGGACAAGGCCGTTGCAATCGGTGTTACGAACTTGGACACTACTCGATGGAGTGCAACTGGCCAAGACCCCAAGGGAATTACCGGAACGGAGAGCGACGCCAAGCGGAATGTCTGCTGTGTGGTAAGGCGGGTCACCTGGTGGCGAGATGCCCGAGCCTCGATACTTTGCGAGATTTGATGCAGAGCGTGGCCGCTGGGAACGTGACTGCACCCGCTGGTACGTCCCAACAATGAAGGGGGCAGGAGGAAGGGGAAGGAAGTGTCGCTCCTTCCTCTTGCCTGGTTGGCGACACGAAGAGAGATGAGGGTTCACCGCGACAGGACTTGGCGGATGGACATCAGAGGGCTCTCGGGAGAAGTGTGATGAGCGATGAAGGCGCACGTGACGTTCCTGGCACAAGCGTAACGACGGAAATTGTGGAAACTATGAGTGGAACGAGCGGAGAGAGCAGTCCGACGGAACGGACTGGGCTAGAACGAGACGAGAAGATTGAGGGCTCTACGGAGAGGCCCGCACGAGACGGAGTGGTCGCTGAGGTAACAACGGAACGTTCCTCTGCGACGCTGAACTGGGAAAGCGAAAAGAGGGCACGTTCTGAGTTGGTACAGGACGTCAGTAAGGGAGCAACGGAACGCCCCGAGACTGCGTCAGATGCCAAGAACGAGTGTCTAGAGATAAAGGGCTCTATCGAGAAGCCCGTACGAGAGAGAGTGGTCGCTGAGGAAACAACGGAACGTTCCTCGGCGAAGCTAAACTGGGAAAACGGAACAACGGAACGTTCCAAGTCGGTGGAAGACGTCAGTAAGGGAGCAACGGAACGCCCCGAGACTACGTTGGACGCCGAAGAGAAGTGCCAAGAGAGTGAGGGGGTGGAGACGCTGTCCACCCGCTCAAAGCAGTACGAAGGAGCACTCGAAACGATCACAGAGGACGCATCTGGCGCCAGGTCAAGTCAGTTCTCGGCAGTCATTGGACAAGTGAGTACAGGTCAAGAAAGGACAGAAGCTCAGAAGGCCGAGGAGGACGAGGAACGTACTAAGGGGAAGGATTCGACGCAGCACTACGAACGCCTGTTTACCGACGAGGAGCTGGATATGCTCGAGCACGGTGGCAGCCAGGTAGTGAAGAATGAACCCGAGGTGTACGGGAAGGAACTGGAAGAACGATTGTTCCCGATGAACGAAGAAGAGGTGCTGCTACGTGCCAAGCGGAACGCGGATGAACAAAAAAAGGGAGCAACGGAACGCCCCGAGACTACGTTGTTGTACGCCGAAGAGAAGTGCCAAGAGAGTGAGGGGGTGGAGACGCTGTCCACCCGCTCAAAGCAGTACGAAGGAGCACTCGAAACGATCACAGAGGACGCATCTGGCGCCAGGTCAAGTCAGTTCTCGGCAGTCATTGGACAAGTGAGTACAGGTCAAGAAAGGACAGAAGCTCAGAAGGCCGAGGAGGACGAGGAACGTACTAAGGGGAAGGATTCGACGCAGCACTACGAACGCCTGTTTACCGACGAGGAGCTGGATATGCTCGAGCACGGTGGCAGCCAGGTAGTGAAGAATGAACCCGAGGTGTACGGGAAGGAACTGGAAGAACGATTGTTCCCGATGAACGAAGAAGAGGTGCTGCTACGTGCCAAGCGGAACGCGGATGAACAAAAAAAGGGAGCAACGGAACGCCCCGAGACTACGTTGGACGCCGAAGAGAAGTGCCAAGAGAGTGAGGGGGTGGAGACGCTGTCCACCCGCTCAAAGCAGTACGAAGGAGCACTCGAAACGATCACAGAGGACGCATCTGGCGCCAGGTCAAGTCAGTTCTCGGCAGTCATTGGACAAGTGAGTACCGGTCAAGAAAGGACAGAAGCTCAGAAGGCCGAGGAGGACGAGGAACGTACTAAGGGGAAGGATTCGACGCAGCACTACGAACGCCTGTTTACCGACGAGGAGCTGGATATGCTCGAGCACGGTGGCAGCCAGGTAGTGAAGAATGAACCCGAGGAGTACGAGAAGGAACTGGAAGAACGATTGTTCCCGATGAGCGAAGAAGAGGTGCTGCTACGTGCCAAGCGGAACGCAGATGAACAAGGGAAGCCGACACTCGCGGAAATGAGTGCCGAGCTTGGGATACCGGAAGACGTGTTGAAACGTACCCGGGAGGTCTCATCTGGAGATCTCGGAACGCCAGAGTATTGGCTGGACTGGTACGCTCACACGCTAGAGACGTCGACTGAAGCGAAACGTGCCAATCGGGACTTCAAGGATGTCGGAGGAACGGGAGAGAAGTCGACGACGGTCGTTGGTTCCGTTACGACGGACGAGGACGAGCGTAAGGGTTGTACGGAGATGTCGGAGGACGCACTGGAGAACGAGTTCGTGCAGAACGTTTGTGTCGGACTCGAAGAGGACGTCGTACCAATCTCGGAGCTCCCTGCAGAGGAGAAGGGAACGTTACCATTTCGGTGGCGTTCCATAATTCGTAAACAAGTATACGAACTCCTCAAACAAGAGCAGAACGCTACGAAGGACCGTCAATCCGACGTTCCTGAGAGCGGGGAAAACGGTGATGCTGAAGACGACATCCCACCCTTGCGCGACAAAGAGAACAGAGTTTTCTTGGACGAGGACTCATTCCGAGGATACCTCGTCGAAGTGGGTGGAGCGCTGGCTGAGACGTTCCAAAATCGAGCGTTGGCCTGGGCACGTGACTATTTCGAGACAGAAGCTTCCGTTATTCGCGACAAGCTATGCGACAGACGGGACGAGACGTCAAAAATAGTGGCTGCGACCGTTGCGACAAGTTCCAGAAAGAGGGTGACTTTCGGTGCGACTATCAAGGACGGAGATCCCAAAATAGGAGAAGAGGAGCCCGAGGTTTATTCCTTAAACGTGAGAAGAGCTCCCAAGCCGCGGAGAAGCCCTGGGCTGCGCGAAGTGAGCGGCGATGACGTCTTCGACGACGGTGAAAGTGTCGTGCCGGATGGCAAGCGTGTCATCTGCAGCGTCGGTGGCGTGCAAGCGCTGTCGGACGGCTTTATCGATTGCTGCCCGTCCGAAATGCTAGCCGATACAGGTGCGGTCGCCAGTCTCGTCGATAAACGCGTGCTGAAGCGTCTCGGACGAGCCTCCGAACCTCTACGACCTTATACTGGGGGCTTGGATAGTGTCTCGGGGCACAAGATTCGCGTTAGTGGGGTTATCGACTTGCCCGTCACGCTTGGAACGCTGGAGAAGACGCTTCCTTTCGTCGTGACCGATCACTTGTTTGTGGACGCAATTCTCGGAACGGACTCGCTAAGGGCGTTCCGCGCGGTGATCGACCTCGAGGAGCAGTCGATGACACTGAAGGAGACGGGGGACGTGGTCCCGTTGGGTGCGACAAGGGTAGAAGAAACCTACGCGGCTACGATATCGTCGACGGTGCGTTTAGAACCCGGACGTCAGGCCTTAGTGAGATCGAGCGTTCGCGGAACGATGAAGGACCACTCAGTTGTGTTGGTCGAGGGCGTTCCCGGAACGGACGAGGCTTTGAGAGTCGCAAGGACGTTGTGTACCGTGACGGATGGAACGGTGTTGGTCGAAGTGTGTAATGCTTCCGCGGAAGAGGTAGAGATCAAGTCTGGCGCGTACGTCGCTGCTGTAACCATCGTTCCCAAGTCGGCGTTCGCAACTAGAGTCTCTAAGTCAGATGAAACGACGAGGAACGTAAGCGCAGTGCTGAGTACGGTGAAGGGGAACGTGCCGGCTGAAGCTGGAACGATCGAGGCTGAGATGAGTGCCGCCATGGACGACAGCGAGGAAGACGACTTCGAAGTGGACTTCGAAGACTCGTCACTCGGAGCAGAACAGAGGGGTCTCTTCGCTGAAGGGCCTGAGAGACTTATTCGTCGAAACTTCAAAGAAGCCTGGAAGGACGGACCTGCTACGTTTCAGCATCGACACCGGAGATCACGCGCCTATTAAACAGCCTCCGTACAGAGTGTCGAAGGCTGAAGGAGATGTCATGGAAGCAGAGATTCAAGAGTACCTAGATTTCGGACTTATCAGACCGTCGACTAGCCCGTGGGCCTGTCCTGTGCTGATGATACGGAAGCCTGATGGTGGCGTAAGATTCTGCATCGATTATCGGAAACTAAACGCTGTGACCGTGAAGGACAGTTACCCAATGCCTTTGATCGACGACATCCTGGACGTTCTGGGGAACGCGAAGCTTTTCTCCACTATGGACATCGCTTCGGAATATTGGAACGTTCCAATGGATCTCGACAGCGTGGAGAAGACGGCTTCCACGAGCAAATTCGGCCTCTACGAGTGGTTGGTTATGCCGTTTGGCTTGTGTAACGCCGTGCCTGCATTCGAGCGTCTGATGGAGAACGTTCTCGTTGATCTCAAGTGGAGGACGTGCCTCGTCTACTTGGACGACTGTGTTGTCTTCAGTGACGACTTCCCGACACATTTGATTCGAGTACGACAGGTTCTGGAACGTTTCCGAGCGGCAGGGTTCAAGTTGAAAATGAAGAAGTGCCATTGAAGACGTGACCAAGTGGCGTTTCTAGGGCATATCGTGACTCCGACTGGAATCCTACCGAACCCTGAGAAGGCAAAAGCGGTGATGAACATCGAGAGTCCGCATGACTTGCACACGGTTAGAGCATTTCTGGGTCTGACAAGCTACTTTCGACGTTACATACCGGGATTCGCTGCGATCTCTGCGCCGCTGGAACGCTTGAAGCAGAAGGACGTCGATTTCAGGTGGAACGACGACTGTGAGGGCGCGTTCCGACAACTACAACGAGCGTTAGTGAAACCACCGATACTGGTGTATCCAGACTTCAAGAAGAGGTTTAAGCTCTATGTAGATTCGTCACACTTAGCGGTGGGAGCTTGTCTGATGCAAGAGGTCGACAAGAGAGACAGGGCGATCGCGTACGCGAGTAAGATGCTGGTTGGATCGCAACGGAGCTGGGTTAACAAGACAAGTGGAACGACAGAAATTAAGTGCTGGGGAATCGTGTGGTCGACGCGCAAGTTCCGGTGTTATCTGAGTCACGCGGAATTTGATCTGTACACGGACCATCAAGCTCTCACGTGGATCTTTGGCGAGACAACACGAACGTCAAACGCCAAGTTGGCACGATGGGCCATGGAGCTGTCGCAGCTACGGTTTAAGATATACCACAAGCCTGGAACGTCGATGGGACACGCGGATGGTTTGTCGAGACTGTATCACCGACCGGATGCTGGTATTGTTAGCGCCATCCGAATGGCGGACCTTCTCAACGACAGTGAGGAAGAGACTCCTGGAGTGCAAGTGCCGATTTCGGACGAAGTGCAGACTCAATCGGGAACGCAAGCCTTAAACGGAGCGCTGGGTCGGAACGTCACCGACGTTCCAATCCCAGTCGGGAAGCCTGCCGAGACTACGGATCCTAACGGAGAGACTGAAAGAAGTAACCAACAGACAGAGGATGCGTCCGTAGTTGTCGAGCCTCTCACGCAAGCGGAGCAGGAAGAAGACTCGCAAGGGAGAGCTCTACAGGCGAACTCATCACCGATTGACGTGTTTGGATTGGACTATGACAAGTTCGTGGCTGAACAAGAACGTGTGCCCTGGATGCGAGCGCTGAAGGCGTTCCTGAAAGATGGAGCCTTGGCTCTTGATCCACAACTAAGAGTGAGTGTGCTGAAGATGTCTACGCACTACTTGATTCGAAACGGAGTTCTGGCACGTCTCGTACATCTAGGAGCACGTGCCGGTCCAGCCAGAACTGTGTGCGTTCCAACTGTCCCGTTACCGTTCATTGAGACGGTCCTGCACTATTGTCACGCCGACATCTTCTCTGCTCACTTAGGGAGAACGAAGACGACGGACAAGGTGAGACGCCACGCGTATTGGCATGGGTGGAGGAAGGACGTGATAGAGTACGTGCGTGAATGTTCTATCTGCAGTGGAGGAAAGGGACATAGACCGTGGAGAGCGGGACTGATGCAACGGATGCCAGTTCAGGACTTGTCTGGCCCGTTCTCGCTACTAGTAGTCGACGCAATTGGACCATTGGTCGTCACTCCTCGTGGCAACAAGTACATCCTGGTGTTTGTGGACTACTTCACAAGATGGGTCGAGGCATTTGCGGTCGCTTCGTTGGACACGATCGCGTTTGTGAACGCAATGATAGAGGGTGTTATCTGCCGTCATGGAGTACCGGAACGTCTACTAAGCGATCGTGGTTCCAACTTCACGTCTAATCTGGCCAAGTCACTGTATCAGACGTTGGGGATTAAGAAGTTGTTCGGAGCGGCGTACCACCCGCAGACACAAGGTCTGGTGGAACGTTTCAACGGAACGTTGATGGGCATGCTACGTATGTTTGTGAGCGAGACGCAGACGGATTGGGACGTGTACCTACCAAGGGTCCTATTTGCGTACCGAACGGCATATCACGAAGGCCTCGGTGACACGCCGTTCTTTAGTCTGTATGGACGTGACCCGGTACTACCTATCGACATAGCGTTCCTGAACACAGGAAGGGACTGGAAGAGTAACGAAGTTGCGACGTACCGCCGGAAATTGTATCGCTCGTTGCGTGACTCGCGTCGTCTTGTGGAACGACAACTACTCAAGGCTCAGGATCGACACGAGCAGAGGTTGGACAACCAAGTGAAGGTGACATATGCAGAAGGAGACGCTGTCTGGGTGTACCAGTACTTTAGAGCCCGAGTGGGGGAACGCAGGACGAAGAAGCTGGCGTTCTCCTGGCACGGTCCCTACCGTGTTGTTGGCCAAGTCGGGGAGAACGCCTACAGGATCGCGATTCCGACGCACCCGAACAAGGTCGTCACGGTAAACGTCAACCGTCTGAAGCGCTTTCAAGGACGCTGGAGTCGACCCTACGCAGACGAGAAGCCTGACAGAGTCGAAGAAGAAGAGGATGAGGACGGTACGGGTCCATTGGACGTCGAGGACCCGCCGTCGACGAGCTTTGTGGAACGTCTCTCAGTTGGCGAAGAAGAAACAGCGTTCTCGGGAGTGTCGTCGCCGATAGTGGACGTGATCGCGAAGAGAGTCGAAAAGCGTGAGTTGCAGTATCTCGTACTCACCGCCACGTATGAGACGTTCTGGTTGTCTCGAGCGGCGTTGGCACCGGAGTTTGGAACGATGATACGTGCCTTTGAGGACGCAGATCGGAAGAAGAGAGGTCTGCCGGAGTTGCGTCGGAACGTCAGATTGGTCGAAGCCAATGCTGATGTCGACGATGCGGAGGTGTTGTTCTAGCTGGCAACGGGAGCCGGTTAGAATGTGTGCAGTTGTGGGACTGCACGAGAGTGTTTGGGACTCGCTGAGTCTCAGAACACTGAGTGACGTGTACATATTTTCTATTTTGGAACGACCACGGGTTGTTCTTTGGGTTTTACGGAGTTGGGTATTTTGGGAACGTCACGAGCATACGAAGACTGAGTGTGTCAGTTTGGAACGCGAAGGAGTTTGTGAAGCATCAGTTTGGAACGTGAAGGAGTTTGTGAAGCATCCGTTTGGGACGTGAAGGAGTTTGTGAACAATCAGTCTGGAAAGTGAGGAAGTTTATGAAGCAGTAGTTTGGAGTCCGAGGGAGTTCGGATGCGTCGGTTGGTAACAAGAAGAAGTGTTCAAGAGAGATTCCTTGACGATAGAAACGGAGAGTTAAGAACAAGGCACGACAACGAGAAACGACGGAACGTTACGGTTAAAGGGAACGAGAGCTCGAACGTCTACCTCGCAAAGACGAGCTACTTGCCGGCCTTCTTCTGGTCGTCCACCCTCTTCGTCCTTGTACTTTCCTCGTCGCCGTCGTCGTCCTCGACGAATTCCTCCTCTTCCTGTTCGTCTTCGTCGTCGTCGGCCTCGGACTCCTCGTCGTCGTTACCTGAAGCGTCTTCGCCGTCGGCCGCAGCTTCCTTCTCTTCGTCCTCGCCTTCATCTTCGAACTCGGACCACTCGTCGCGGCGACGTTCCGTACCGGACGGTGGACGGACAGTTGGAACTTCGTACGTTCCTGCGGTGATCTGGGCCATAATGTCGTCTTGAGCCAGCTTGACGGCGTGGTTGTTTACGAGCGTCTGCCACGGTTCCTCGTTCTTCTCACCAGCCCAAGTCACGTTGGGCTTCGTGCTTGACATAGTGTCGCGGCGAATTCGTGCTAAGGCAGCAAGGGAGAGCCGGCTCTTCTCGTCTGCATCCGGATTCAGGGCTTCCGTAGACTCGAACAAGGAGCGCATGCTGGGGTACCCGTAAGTGTCGATATTCGACGGGTCCAGCGCGTTCTCGAGCGTGGCGTCGTAGCGTTCCTTGTCCTTCTGCTTTAGGGTCGCTAGGTCCTCGGCAATGGGTCCGTTGTAGGGACGGCCATCGCGTGTGGCTCTGCCGGGCTGGCCCCCGAGCCAATACATCTCAGGGCGCTTCTCCAACATCTCGAGGAAGGCATAAAAGCCCCATGTCTCTATGCAAATACTGGTGAAGGCCCAGCGAGCTTGGACGGCGCGCATCTTCAGCTTACGACGCTGAGTCATGGCCGCTGCAGTGGCAAGAGGAGCGTGTAGGGCCCACTCCCAGAAAGCACGACGATGGGTCATCCAGAAACGCCAGTGTGCGCGGTACACTTGACTGAACTTGATTGGATCGTACCACATGGGACGTCCGGTCCAAGGGTACGCAAGGCGCCAAAGCTTCTTACCAAGGGCCTCTGCCTTCGCCAAGATGGCAGCAATCGCCCGACGAACGGGAACAGGAGCAGAGCGACTCACGTCGAGAAGATGGCCGAACTCGTTGGATGGAACGTGCGCCTTCTTGGGTTTGCTGGCGACGCGAGCCTTCTTAGTGGACGACTTGGAAGTAGAGTCGTCACCGCTGGACTTACGCTTGCCTCGCGCGGGCAACTTAGGCGACTTGGGTGTCTTCTTGGAGGGCGACTTCGACTGCTTGCTCGACGACGTCGTCGACGCCGTAGCAGATCCTGAAGAGGGAGCAGAATCTACCGGCGCGGGGAGGGCCACGACGGTTCCTTGGAGCGAAGCGTCGGTCTGACCGTTCATGATGTCCTCGGCGAGCTGGTCCAAGAACTGGAGACCCGACGACATGCTGTTGGCGCCCAGGCGCGCGCAGCTCGGTCCAGAACTGCTGCTGGAAGGCCCGCGCAGTGTACCCAGGGGTGCCCTGCTCCTCATGGTCAAGGGCGGCGTTGAAGAACGCCCGGAAGCGCCTCAGCTCGGCGGCGGTAAGTCGTGTGGACATGGTGAAGAGCGGATTGTGAAATGAGAGAAATCCGAAAACAGGAAGTTTTCACTTGATGGCTGCCAAGGGGCACGCGAGAAGGTTCGACAGTTGGGACGTGGCGTCGACTGAGGGACGCAATGATGCTTGGTGACTTGGGCGGACAAGGTTTCGGGTGAAGAGCCTTCCTAACGGCTAACGGTCTGGAGGATCTGCTGTTGTGACGATGTCACTTGGAAATTGATGACGATGTGGGGAGCGTTAGCGGAATGGGCGGAACAGGCGAACTGGACGATGGACTTCGAAGTGGCGGACGAGATGAGGGTCGTCGGCAGCGCTGTGATGGGGATAGTGATCTGGATTGCAACGACGCCTCTGCGGAACGTGTCGTGGGCGTTCCTCGACGGAACGATCGAGAACGTACGTGCCATCTACTTCTTCTGGTACACTTGCTGCGATCGCTACTTGGTGGCGGCTCGAAACGCCCATGCCGCAGCTGTGCCACCTCCAGAGTACGCGTGCGCGCTAGTAAAGCTACTGTTCTTGGTTCCTATCGCGGTGCTACAGGACTACGAATCCCGCTTTGGGATTACCGGTCGAATGTGCCTTAAGTGGTGTGAGGCGTTCCACCATTCGTGCTGCCTGTACGTTCCAGAGGCGAGTCTTTTGCTATGGGGAACGTCCTGCCGGTACGCTCGTGCCACCAGCGAAGCTGTGGTAGCCGTTGTGGATCGAGTTGGAGATTTTATCGTGGGAAGCTACTTGCTGACATCATTACTACTGTCTATCCTAATCTACCTGCCCCGCCTGGTGTACGAGAGCATCGAGGGAATACTGTGTGGCTGGATGGGAGTGACGTTGGTTGTGTTGATCGTGGACGTCTACCTGGAGTTTGAAATTGGCTGTTGCTACTGGAACTTGGCTGTGTTAGTTGTCGGTTGCTACAGTTACGTGGTGCGGTATTACGAAGGGCTCCGGCCGAGCGCTATGGACCAGAATGATAAGGCGGCGAGACGCAAGTGGGAAGGACTGGCTGGTCGTATAGAGCGTCGTGAGGAAAGAGAGCGAGCTAGCGTGGAACGACTGCGAGGCATGCAGGCCGAAGGAACGTCGTCTGGAGTAAGGAACGAGAGTCCTAATGCAAGTGGAACGTCACGTGGGAACGTTCCAGATCTGACTGTGGGAGACACCGTGCGACAGGCTCCGGGCGATGTGGCTCGGCGAGGTCACCGAGCGTCAGTCGGGGAGAATTGTCACGGTGTACAGTTAGACGGTGGATTAACGATGCTGGCTGACTGCCTGCAGAAGGTCTACTCACTCCAGACTCTCCGGACCACGTCCAAGCAAGCGGGACCTGCGGCCAAGACAGTGACGTTCCAAGTGTGAAGTCGTGGAGCAGCTGGTCGTGGCGGGAATTGGAGCTGGACCGCCACGCACGAGGGATCTGACAAAAGGTAAGAAGCTCTAAAAACTCTTAGCGAGGTGAAACGAGGAAGTCAGTCGTGGATTTCCTTCTAACAAGAAACACAAGAATATATCAACTTTTACATTACTATCACAGTAGTGTCGCTAATACTACTACCTCCTACGTCGGCTCAAGATACTCACGACCCCGATTAGAGGAAGACCGCGACAGGAGCTGGTACCATGAGTTGCATCGACAAGCAGAACCTCGTGGAGACTGGAGAATCATTATTCTCTCAGATGTACCTAAGGATTTTCTTTCTCGGAGCTCCGATTTTGCGTAGCTTGTTTACTTCGTACAGGCCCCCCGTGTTGAGGCGCATTCGAATTACTCGGAATTTGCTCGTATTCTGCTTTACCAACCCTGTGGTTGTGCGACGCAGTGTGTAGAGAAACTACGAGGTAATAGCGATCTCGGTCGAGCTTCTGGAGGAAACGACAGCTTTTATTACGAAACAATATAAACCTCTGCACGCAAAATACTAAAACCAATTCGACAGAATTAAATTACATTTGTTTTGCAGCAAAGAGGCCTGGCATGTTGCCTAGGCCTCTTCACTGCGTTTCTTTTACTTGGATTCCCGGCGTGAGTGCACAGGTAGTAGATTGCATAGTGAGGAAATCTTAAGGTTTGAAGCAGCTCCGGATCACGCGCAAGCTTCCCTTGCTGAGCGTATTGTTCCTGAATTGTTTTATTTCTTCTGTTTAGAGTTGTGGATGCTCGTTTGTAATAGTTCCAACAGAAGCAGAAACAGTCGATTCATGTGCTCTCTGCTGCCTACGTTTACCAGGTTTGTACCTGAAACGACCTTTCGCAATACGTGGCGAAATATGAATCAAATTCGGTGACCGATGCAAAGGTTTTACCCAGAAGACTAAGGCACGTGACATGAAGTGCACGCGACGAAGATGGAGACTGATGTGCGCTTGTGTTTGATTCAGCAACGACAGTGTCATCGTCGTCCACGTCGTTTTACGCGGATTCCTCAGATACGTCGCTGGCCCCGCGCTCTGTCTGACTGTACTAAGTTCCATCTTGCGTACATGCAAAAAGGGGGGGGGGATTTCGAACTGATTCACAGCCACAGAAAAGCTACTGGAACTAAACGCTCGTTTCGACCGCGTTATTTAACGTTGTATCCACGCCCCTTCCTGAATAGGGACATAAACTAAGGTTAGCTTTCTTCGTAGTACAGTACTGTAATAGTCACTCTCATATATGCATTGACTTAACGACAGATTTAGGCGGCATCCCTGACTGTCACTCCCTATAATAAATTGTGCGGCGGAAAAGACAATAAAAATCAAGAACTTGATTGGTCGAAAAAAATGAGTTCAAACAAAAAACTGACTAAAAACCGAATATTCTGAAAAAAAGAGCGTTTATTTAAGTGCTAATCTCAGAATATTGATGAATAGTCTTCTTTAAGCTACGAATTACTGTCTTCGCCGGTATGTCGTTCCAGGCGTCAATTGTCTCCCGAATCGCGCTTGTTTAGCCGTACTGCCCGTTATGCCAGGTCAATTATTGAACTCCGCATATTTCACAATACCAAACTTTAGCACACAATCGAAGGGTCTTATTCTATAAAAACCAATATCGATAGTTAGATAAATAGGTTTTTCTCGTCTTCTGAGTCCGAAAATGAAGTCGGTTTTAACTAATTCGCAGTAGGTTTAGCGCTTTGGGCTCTCAAAAAAGGATCTCGGAAGTTCTAAATTGCTCGTAGGCTGATCTGGCCTCATGTATAATCTAAGAGCTATCGCTGGGTGATAATGATATTAGTATGGTTCTCATGAGAAAGACGCAGTACGACTCCAGTGGAGTCGTCAATCGTTGTGTCGCATCGTGATGTGTAAATCAACAGCAAGATAAGACCGCGAATGAAAAGTATATATTTATAAAGGTGCATCTTCAGCAGTTAAATAAGCTTTAGGAATACAGCGCCAAGTATTAAATGTTAAAGGTAATTGATATGTAACTTTTAAATATCAAATGCATAAATTTCTACCTCAAAGTCGGTCTTCTGACTCGCGTTGTACACTGCAATTACGCGTGCTACCGTGTCCGTTGAACAGCCAAGGCATTCAGGAACAAGTTCTCTCGTGCACTTTCCGCTAAATAATCCTTGCTCTTTCTGTAGGGCGAAAAAAGTGTAGCTCCTCACCATCATTTTCTTCTCAGCATTAGTGTACTCATGCCGCTCAACTGGCATTTTTGCGAAATGAGCGCAAGATAAGGACAACGAGAGGTTGTAGTCGATCAAGGAGACTCCGGACCATCCATTGCTGGTCCCCATGTTTGTAAGCGATTAGTATTCGCTGCATAGCAACATTAAACCTGACCGGTTAAAATAACCGGTATCATGAATTATGCGGAGTACAATAGTCTAGCGGCCCCATGACCCCGACATCCAGTCGCTGGCACGCTGCTGTGCAGTTTGGAGGCAGTGGAACAACGGTGCCATTAGCTTCTTCAGCTACAACCCGCAGTCCGGCTTCTGAAACGTGACACTCAAAGTTGTCAAGAAGCAGGACAGTGGGTCCTTCTACCTCATATTTCAGTAGCTTCTTAGCCTAGAATTCCCAAGCTACTGCGTCCATCCAAGCGCTCTCCTAGACAGTGTAGAAATGACCGGGTTGATAATCATGGAGCTGGTTGGCTTCAATTCGACCTCCAAGCTTACCACGCACGAAGAATAGAATGGGTAACGTTTTTCCTGCAAAATAAAAAAAACGAATTAATGATAATAATACAGCATTCGAAAAAAGTAATAACTTACCGTCCGCACGAATTGTAAGTACTACCATCATCCGTCCTGCGTGCTTCTACGTGTGCTTACTATGGAGCGGCTATGAAATGCCGGCTATTGCGTTGCCTTTCGTTGTACCTTGAGAGAGAATCCACTTGAGTACAAAGTCGGACCCATTTAGTACGTTAGGGGCCGTTTGGAAATTTGTATTATATTTGAGTAACTCACTGAACAGGACCAAAACGGCAAATTTGGTTAGATTCACAATATGTACTAGACGAAAATCTCTACTGAAAAAAAAAAATGAACTCCAAATTATAAGAAGTAAATTTGCTTAACTATTAATAAGGTAATCTACACTCAGCTAACACCAGCTGGGACACGCCACACGCAAAGAATATGCTGCAAAAGCACCACACTACCAGCCCAACTCTCTCGTGTTAACCTCGCGCAGGCCAACTTGCTATTTCTAGTCTACCCCGATGCATTTATAAAGGATGCTTTTTCAGAGCTGTAGACACTTTGTCCAAAGCTAAATATTGTCTGACTAAACTTTGGAGAATGACCGATATTAATAGGTACATGTTGAATTCAAGGAGATCCGACTATACCACATCAATTTGCTAAGCTCGCAGCTTAAAAAAATATTTCATGAGCGATATCAACGGAGGTACGCGAATTGACCACCCAAACAAAACATCGCCATCTCAATGTCAAGGCTTGACGCTCGGCAACGAGCGAACATGAGGCCATGCAAGAATTACAATGACGTCGTGCCCTCCAGTACATAATTGGAAAGAATTTACAGTAACAGTATGCAAATACTGGGTAGCTGTTGATATCGCATTGCAGGGCTTCAACAGGTTAACATATTTGCTATTTTCCTAGTCCAGTGGACAGTCCACAGCAGGATACTCGTTTCAACGGCTCCTGGACAGTGGTATTTCAGATGATTGAATGGTTTTATTGTTCGCGACGGTGGCGTCGCGTGGATTATCCACGTCAGCTCGTCATTGGACCAACACGGATTCCGACTTCACATGAAAACAAGTGTATTGCTTGTATCATGTTGGGTCTAGGAGAGATATCCTCCTACTCGTATCATGTTGAGGATATCGGATATCCCCAGTAAGACACTTGTTTTCATGTGAGAAAATATCGGATATTGTCACGGTCTTCGGCTAGAGGAAGGACTCGCTATTCTGGACGACTGTCTACGGCAATTCAGCGAGCGGCGTAAGAAGGGTGTCAGATCCGATCACCCTCGTTCCCCGTCGCTGACTACCTCGTCCCTAGTCTAAGATGGAACGAAGGAGTTCAGACAGTGGTACGCTGACTCCGTTTACGAACGACAACTAGAGGTACTGGTGTTGGTAGGAGGTACTTTGGCAAGTTAGAGAGCCGGTGAGAGAGCCCTCAGTCGTGAATTTCCTTCTTTTACGAGAAGTGCTCAAAAAAAACAAATAAGAAACAAGTATATTTTACACATCTAATACGTCTAAGTTCCTACGTCGGCTTTCACAAGATACACGACCTCGACAAGAGAAGGAGACCGCGACAATTTGGTGGAGAAGCAGGGTATCTTCTAGCCAATTTTCGTAGGAACGTAATAGAGAAGAAGCGGAGAGAGCCACTTGGAATACCTTAGCGTCGAGGTACTCGGGCGAAGGTGCAAGGGAGCCGGGACGAGATGAGCTCCCTAAACTGGAACGATCCAATAGAAGACGAAGAGCAGCGCCTCGCACGGATCCTGGCGGATGCTGACGAGGACCAGATCGCGGACGCCCCAGCTGCGGAAGGCGAAGGCGGCGAAGTGGATCCCTGAACGCATGGTGAATCCGGAGAGACGGCTGAGGTCCGAACGGAACAAGCGGTAGAAGGGCTGAGGGAACGACCGGCCCAGGAGGACGACGAAAGCTTGTTTAGCGCGTCACCACGAGCCGAGGAGAACCGAAGAATGTTCATGACGATGTTGGGGACACCCCAGGGCAGAGCCAGCTTCCAAGCGTTTCTCGGGACTCTAGCAGATCGACCGACCCCCAGAGAGGAGCAGGCACGGTCACGAGAAGCAAGAGAGACCGAGACGTCGAGTTCCGGAACGCGAAGGGGAGTGTCATTCTCGCTGGATCCGTCCCGACCATCGCTAAGTCACGTGGTTGAGACTGAGCGGGAGGCGTCCTTGGTGACGGCAGCTGAGTACTCGCAGGAGGAGGATGTTGGAAGGCTGGATGAGAGCGACGTTCCCGCATCCTGGTCGCGCTTTCGAAGTACGACTGACTTTCAAGCTGAACCTTTGAACGGGGTGGAGCGTCACTGGGCGTCAAGTGCGACTTTGCCAGCTCCTACCACGACGGTACCCCGTGGAACGACTCCTGCTAGTCCAAACGCGACGCCGGCGAGCCACGGAACGACGCCCACGAGTCATGGAACGATCCCTGCGAGGGACGGAACGACGCCTACGAGGGAAGGGACGGCGAAGGTGGACCCTGCGCTTCAAGCCCTTATCGTCAATACTATCGGCCAGGCAATGCAACAGATTGCTATGTCCAGTGGATCTGTAGGTGTGCAACGCTCCCAGTCTAGGGACAAGGGGTCAAGAACGGTGGAGGCCTCGCCTCGATACTCAATGAACGAGTTGGATCGGCTGATGGAGTCCCCGAGGAGTGGAACCCGTAGTCACGGGAGAAGAGATACCATGTCTCGATCAACCCCTGAAGTTCGAACAGGCGGACCATCGTCCCTTACCCCTTTATACGGGGAGGTGTCCGACCGGGCACCCCGAACGTACGAAGGAAGTGGAGCGTATGGCTCGCCGAGACAATATTCGTCCTCGAATCCGTTTGGTCCGATGTTACCGCCGGGTTGGAATCCGATTGAGATGCCTCCTACTTACCCATCCACGCCTATGACTACGCCTTCAATGCAGGCCGGGACGAGACCGGAGAGAACGCTGAATTGGGGAACGAAGCCGACCGACGAAAGATCGTTCCAAAGTCACGAAGGAGACCCGAGACTCAGTGGAAACGTGGGGTTGACCAAGCGCGATACCCGAGATATGCGACGCTCACCCAACTGCTCCCATGGCCCAATATGCGGGACGTGAGCCGCATGTCTATGGCCGAGGGCTCGCTCCGATGGTGGGAATCCCAACGAATTGAGGAACGCAGTCAAAGTGATCGTTCCATTTTATTTGGACACGGCCTCGAGTGAACGAGCTGCGGCGTTTTGGCGTTCGTTCGAGAAGTCTACGATGGGCATGGACGATCAGCTGCGCTTGACGGCTTTCGAACAGTGCCTGAAAGGAAAAAGGGACAAGAATGGTGGTACAACTCGAGAATCCATAACTTTGAGTCGCTTCGTTCCAGATTTCACAACCGGTTCGTTTGCCTGACTCCGGCCCAAACCTGGACCCGCCTTAAGACGGCTGCAAGAAAACGAGGCGAGTCGGCCGAAGAATGGGGTGATCGACTCGAGACAATATGCGACGCGCTGAACTTACCCGAACCCCGCATGAGGTAGGAGTTCTTCCTTGAGGGAATAAGGAACAAACAGATGCGAGCGGTGCTGAACGGTAATATGATTGGGTCTATTGAGCAAGCCTGTCGTATTCTGTTGTTCAAGAATCTTCACCTGCTGATCGAAGAAGACGATGAATGGAATGAAACCTCTAGGCACGAAGAATGTGCCCTCGATGGAGCTACAAGTACTTCAAGAATTACAACTGCTAAATTGGAACGTGCAAAAACATTCTGGAACGAGCGATGGATACATAAGCGCAGTGACTTTGAACGATCCGAAACCGACTAGTCCTTCTAACGGCGGAGTGAGTGCTGAACTGGGGTCTCCCAACATTCGTATGGGTCCCGACACTCGTACAGCAGAAGGAGAAGTAGTGTGCGGACGCTGCGAGCGAAAAGGGTGTGGTCGAGAGACGTGTCCTCGTGCGAGAGGCCTGTGTAATCGCTGTCATCAATTTGGTCACTACTCCATGGAGTGTAGCTTGCCGAGAAGAACGAGTGGGACTCGATTTGGAGATCGTCGGACTGCGGAGTGTTTCTTCTGTCGACAGCCGGGTCATGGCGTGACCAACCGTCCCGAGATCGAGAAACTACGTAGTCTCTCGAGGAATGCCGTAGCAAGTGGAACGATGGCTGCTCAAGGTTCGGCTACACGGACTGAAATGTCCCGACAATGAAGGGGGCAAGAGAGGGGAAAAAAGTGTCGCTCTTTCCTCTTGCCAGGTTGGCGACACAAAAGGAGATGAAGGTTCACAGCTAAGTGGATTTAGTGGACCTGAGAGGGCTCCCGGGATTGGTGTGAATACTGGAGCAAACGCTCGGAACGTTCCTGTTGCGAGCGTGATGACTGAAAATGCGGATGTTGTAATTGGAACGAGCCGTCAAACGAAACGGACTGGCTCTAGGTTCAAAGGAGAAGAGGAAGTCTCTACGAGGGGACCGGAAGTAGAGAAAGAACGAGAGAAAGGAGCAACGGAAAGCTCCTTGATAACAATGAAGAGTAAAGGTGGAACGAAGGATCGTTCCAATTGGGCACAGGACGTCGATCAAGGGACAACGGAACGTCCCGAGGATGCGTTGAAGACCCAGGAAGGAGCAACGGAAAGCTCCTTAATAACATTGGAGAGTGAAGGTGGAACGAATGATCGTTCCAATTGGGCACAGAACGTCGATCAAGGGACAACGGAACGTCACGAGGATGCGTTGAAGACCCAGGAAGAGTGCAACGGAAGCGCGGAGGCGGACGAGTTGTCCGACAAGTCTACACGGGATGAACAGGCACTCGAGACAAAGACGGAAGACTTGGTAGGCGTCCGAACTAACCTCTTTGCGGCCGTGATTGGAGTAGTGGATGCTCCTGAGGAGGGCGTTAAAGTTCCCGAAGCTGAACTGAATACGGAACGTACCAAGGCGACGGACTCATCAAACGACTATGATCGTCTGTTTACCGACGAGGAGCTGGACATGCTCGAGTGTGGTGACGATCTGATAGTGCAGAGTGAACCCGAGGAGTACGACAAGGAGCTGGAAGAGCGGCTGTTTCCGTTGGATGACGAGAAGATACAGTCACGAGTAACACAGAACGCTAGCAAGCAGGAGAAGCCGTCACTTGCAGAGCTGAGTGAGCAACTGGGAATACCGGAAGAAGTGCTAGAGCGCACAAGGGAAGTCTCTACGGGAGAGATGAGGAAGCCAGAGTACTGGCTAGGTTGGTACGAGAGGACACTGGAGAACTCTGCAGCGGCCAGGCGTGCTAATCGAAACTTTAAGGACGAAACGGGAACGATGGAGACTGCGTCGCCCGTCGGCGCTATCAACCAAGAAGAAAACGAGGACAGTGCTTCGGAGGACGACTCCGCTGAAAGTGAGTTTATACGGAACGTCTGCGTCGGATTCGACGAGTCCCCTACTGTGATAGACGGAGACGAAGACGGTGCCGTTACCTTTTAGGTGGCGTTCCGAAATCCAAAAAAGAGTGTATGAAATGCTCAAGCAGGAAAGGGACGAATACGACAAAAGTTGGAGGTGTGGTGTAGTGATTTCTCCGTGGTTGCGGATTATCACCCGTCGACAAAGACGTGACACCGCCCAAGTTGTTCAAGCGACGAACCCTCGGTCGGCTGATGTACGGAGACGCCAAGGTGCAAGGGACTCGACGGCGTCACCTCCGAGTTTTCAACAAGTATCGGATACGGCCCTATGTCACTGAATCCAGGCTGTCCTTATTATTAATAATGGACTGGCCGGATTCGCATTCAGCGGACCATCTACGGTACGAACCCTCAGTGGCGGTTGGGATGAGTTCGCGGAATACTCAGCGACCTTTGGAAGACACGTTCACCGTCTGGGACAGGGCGCGGACCGTTAAAGATGCTCATGCGACAGTGCAGACGACGCTTGGCATGCAAGAAGATCCATAACGGATCATTGTTCACTTGATATTTGTATACTTGATTAGGACTTCTTATTAGGAATAGACCCGAAAGGGTAAGCTTAAATACAGAACAGAATTTCCACTCAAGCACACCGAGCGACGTCCGGCTTCAAGGTAAGCGTCAGGTCAAGCTTGTTTGAGTGTGTTATGCCTGTCGGTGAACTCGAAGCTCTGTAGCGAGGGTTCATCCGGCAAGGCCAAGAGACTTTGTGTATTGGCCGATTATTATCGGGAGGTTTTACGTGACGGCTTATTGTTGCCTATTTGCACGACTGGGAGTGCTTGAA
This sequence comes from Phytophthora infestans T30-4, assembly GCF_000142945.1. Lineage (NCBI taxonomy): Eukaryota > Oomycota > Peronosporomycetes > Peronosporales > Peronosporaceae > Phytophthora > Phytophthora infestans. The sequence goes on from NW_003303742.1 coordinate 1,298,949, forward strand.
TTGCCTCCCTTTTATTTCTTCCAGCCGAGTGTTGAACACTCGGTGATCTCGTAAAAGGCTTACCCGTGCCTGGTACCCTTCCGCTGTTGGGACCACGAGGATTCAAAACACCTGCTAGCTTTGCTCGTGCTAGTAGCGTGTTCTTATTTTACTGGTTGGCCTATATAAGTAGTTTACAAGGTCCAGTTTGTCCCGGTGCAAGGGCAGAACTGGGGTCCTCAGGTCCGCCCGAACGATCGTTTACTATCCTAGTAGACGTATTGTTGTGGGAACATCCTAACTACATCTGTAGCTAGAGTTCACGTGGGATTTCCAACACCACAACTGGTGCCGCGACCCGGGAACAGATTGTGACCATTGTGAACTGTTTGTATGGCCTTCCAGTTTACGAGCTACCAAGAGAAGAAGAACAAGAAAAAGACAAGAAACATGGCGAAAGGACAACCGACGGTACCAGTTACGCCTGCCAAGTCTGGCGGGGCTCGCAACGAGAGTTCAAGCCCGGCTGCGCGCTTTGCAGCCGCCACCGAGCTTTCAGTGAGCTTCGACGACGAAGCGGACATCGGTCCTGACGCCCACGATTATGAAGATTACGAAGATAAGACGCCGGCTCCAGAGCCAGGCGCAGCGACGCCGGAGACGGCCACGCTATCATCGGGGCTGAGCGGGGCGACCAAGTCCCTTTCAAGGAGCCTCGCCGACGAGCTCGATGATGTTGCGGGACCGGAACCGGCCTATGATGATTATGACGATGAGACCGAAGGTTTTAAGCCTTCGGTGGCGAGTGCAAAGCATTCAGCACTGCTGAAGGCACCTCGCCCACCTATCAACGGTGATACACCAGCCGCCAAGCGCGTTTTCGACCGCGTACAAGCGCTGATGCAGAATGATGAGTGGATGCAGCTGTTCAAGCCCATCCCCAAGAAAAAGGCCGACTGGCCTGCGCTTGCGCAGGAACTTCAATACCCAGTCAACTCGGTTTCGACTAGTCAAGTTGCCGAGGATTCAGTTTCGCTACTGTTGTCGCTGGGGTTCGAGAACGAGACGTACCCATCGACGATGTCGCTCCAGGATTGGAGTCCGCATGAAGCCGGAGCTGCTCTCCAGAAATGGAAGAAGAAGCTTCGGAAGGCGTTTGGCGCTGTTGGCATCAATGCCGGAAAGCAACCTGTGAGTCGACCGATGATTCAAGATGAAGATCCGTCCAAGATTCCATTGCCGCCGACGCCCCAACGACTCGTTCGTACTCCTCCGACCAAGCGTGGAGCTGAGCGTGGTGCCTTTGGCACTACCGAAGCTTCACCGTACTTTCAAGACTCGCACATGGTTACGCCACGTTCGAAGAGCCGTATGCAACGTATTTACGCAAGTAACGAGGGTTCGTTCGGTCGCCGAGGCGGTGCGCGAGCTCCCAAAGGTGGTGCCGGACGTCGTCAAGTCGACAGCGATGGTTCGTCTAGTGACGATGACATTTTGGTGCGTACATTCGACGAGGAAGATCCTCAACTCGAGTTGATGCGTCAGATGAATGAGCTAATGACGCTGAACGACGTGGACCCAACACCGAGGATTGAAATGGCTTCGCACCGACTGCTGGATCGCATCACGCTGTTCTCAGGCTCTCGCAACAAAAGCGAGAGCTGTATGCAGTGGCTCCGTGGGTTCGTCTATGAAATGACTGGAACCCACACAGAAGCCGATAAATGGTGCATTCCATTTGAGCTAAGTCTCCGAGACGGAGCCATTCATTGGTTCCGTCAACTTCCGAAGAAGGCGAAGCGCAAGTGGAAGCTGCTGAGCGATGCGTTCATCCGCTACTACTGCTCGCAGTTCACGCAGACGGCACTGTCGCGTTACTACTCCGCCAAGCGGGAACGAAATGAAAATCTGTGCGACTACATAAACAGGCTGAACGGCTACGCTCGGACCGCCCGTCTACACTTTGAGAAGAGTGGTCGCGACGCGAAAGAACACGTACAGCAGTTCCTGGCAACATGCGACGATGACAAGCTAGCGGAGAGTCTCTACCACGCTCGAGTCGCCGACATTCACGAGCTCGAAGGGATCATCGAAGATGTTCTTAAGGGCAAGGAGAGAATGGCCAAGCGTGACAGTGAGTACCGATACTCTAAGAGTCGTGATACGCGACGCGACGATGGGTACGCCCGCAACAACCGGCGTGATGACCGTCGCCGCGATGACAACCGCAACAAACCAAGAGTGACACTCATTGAAGCTACGGTGGACGACCTACTAGCTGAATTAGAAGGTCGTGAAGCTGCTCAAGGAGGCAACGAGTATTCAAACGAAGATCCGAACGCTTCCGACAATGTCCAAGATGAGTACAACGACTTTCAGCCCGATAAGACGGATGGTGATTTCACATTGGATGAAAACGACCGATACCTCGCCGCTGCTAACGAAAACGAGCGCCGTGCAGCTGCTGAAGGCACCTACGCACGTTCGGACAACCGTCAACCGCGTGGAAACACGCCTGATCGCGAGAATGGCTTCAATCAAGATCGCCGAAGTAGTGACCGTGGGTTCAATCAGGACCAACGCGGTCGACGTGACTTCAACCACGACAACCGACGCCCACAGTACGGACCATGCGCGGTGTGCGGTGGCATGAGTCACTCCGACCACTACTGTAACAAGCGATGCAAGTTCTGCAAGCAGCTCCACGATGCTGGACAATGCGAACTTTTCCGCAACTTTCAAGACCTTGCCAAATTCGTGCGCACTAAAGGCACGAAGGAGGAACTCCCGCCAGAGCTCAAGGCCGTCGTTCAAGAACGTCATTTAAACTAGGCAGCCCGCCAACTACAACTGGGCTGGTCCCTATCGGGCTGCCACAGTTAACCGAGCCTTCAATGGAAGCAGAGTGTATCTTTGCTTTCATGAGACAGAGTGAATGGCCTGATAATTACGTAACAAGTGTGAACGCGACGGAAAATGAAAAGGAGAGGAGTAGAATCCTCGGTGGAGGTGTTGGAGAGAGAGTGGAGTGTGCTGATGCTGATGAGGGCACCAGCGAGGGTTCGTTCGGCTTGGTTTCGAGTGCAGCGCGAGACGAGACCAAGGGTCACTCCAGGATGATGAAGTTGAACCCTGGCGAGAGACAGGGGTGGTGGTCGGCCAAGAAATTCGACCGACGGATCAGAATGAGAGCTCTGGTGCAAGGCGCTGTGAGCGACCAGCGAACGAGGATCCTCCTCGACACAGGAGCGAACGTTAGTGTGATCACTGACGCCTTTGCCAAGAAGTTGCGACTCCGAGATGTACCTGATCACGGACGCCGCATTGACATTCAAGGAATCAACGAAGGCAAGGTGTCTACGACGCGACGAGCGTGCGTCAAGATTACGCTCGGATGGGAGATGGTGTACGAGTTTGAGATGTGGGTAATGGCGCATAGTGCAGGCGTCGACGTGGTACTCGGGACCGACTTTATGATCCCAGCTGGGATCCGGTTGGACCTGCTCCACGGCGCGGCGCAATTACCGCACGAAGTCCAAATCCCGCTGATAAAGACCAAGAACATGATCGACAGCGAAGAATACGGCTCCCATGTTAACGCCGGGCCACCCGAACGGTTGGACATTCAAGCGCACGAGTGGCGAGAATATCGACTAGCGAAGCGTCAAGTCGGGCTGGAAGAACACGTACTGTGGGTTCGTCGAACGAACAAGCTAATCCCGTCAGTGACGAGGTTTCGACGTGGACGGCCTCAGAGCATTCGATTGACCAACGTGTCTGATCGAACTGTGTACCTACCAGCACACGACTCGATCGCGATGTGGATTCCAGATGGGGATTTGCCACGAGGTGACGGCTATGTGCGTCTGGAGTCCAAGAAGTACCAAGACTGGCAAGTGTTGGCCTACGAAGGTTGAAGAGACCGCGAGCTCTTTCAGCGTGAATGCGAAATCTACAAACAATGGCTTGCAACTCAGCCTTCAGCAGTTGATCGACCATACTACCCAGAACCCGGTGGGGTGCTAGCACGACCTCTAGAAGACTCGCTAGTGGATTCTAGTGATCGTCTGACATGTGCAGAGCGCTGGGCACTGATCCTAGAAGAACGTGAACGAGTGGAAGCCTGTCTGGCGTCTGGGGTGACAGCCGGGGATTCGGCCGACGGTCAGCCTTCCGCAGAACCTTTGGACACGTACACGACAACCTATGGCGGAGGCAAAATCGCGAACGAAGCCTCGGTAGTGCGTACACACGAACTACTGAGACCGGTGAACGTGGTACATACGCCAACGAGTGTTAGTGTCCAGTCAGGGGTGACCACGGAAGCGACAAGCAACGGCACTGGATTGAATGGAGTCACCCGTTTTGACGAAGCTGTCCCGGCCTTGTGTGTCACCAAATCTGCGAATGAGCCACCGGTGGTTGATCCAGAGGATACAGGCATCGCGCAGAAGGTGTTGAGTACGGCACCGAGTATTCATTGCAAGATTGGTGCGAATTCCGAAATGTCAAGACAGCGGCAGAACGAGGAGCGGAACAAAAGTCAACAACCCAATATGTCGGCGGCCCACGCATTCAATATTGCGAACGACGACTCGGCAGATGGCCCAGAGATGGGAAACCAGGATGGGAAGGAGATGGACCAAGTACCGACTGTTGAAATCAAAGCGGATGCCAATGTTGAGTCAAGGGAAGAATCCGTAGCGACGTTGGACGGAACATACATCTCGGTTGCTCGAGTGTTAACAACCGAGGGAAATGAAGCAACGGAGGATACGAGAAATGATTTCTACGAGCACCCAGCTAACAACATTGGCTTGGACGACTACGCGAAGGAGCTGGCATTCCTGCCGGACCTGACCGAAGAGATCAACACGACAATTGACTACACTGCGCCTAATGTTGCTGATCCTGAGCTGTCAACTGAACGCCGAGAACGTCTAGTCGCGCCGCTAAAGAACCACGAGCACATCCTGATTGCTAGTGGTAACGCACTGCCGCCGCCAGCCTACGGAGCGGTATGCGATATCGACACACAAGGGCACGCCCCAATTAAACAGCGTGCCCGGCGCGTGCCGCTGCGATTTCTCGGCAAGCTGTACGAGCTGCTGCACGCTTTATTGCGTGCAGGACTGATCGCCTTTTCAGACAGTCCATGGGCATCGCCGATCGTGATTGTGATGAAAAAGAACGGGCTGGACATCCGGCTCTGCATTGATTACAAGATGGTGAATGCTATCACCGCGATCATGGAGTAGGCAATGCCGCTAGTCGACGACCTGTTAACAGATCTCGAGCGCTACCTATGGTTCTGCTCGCTGGATGCAGCAAGCGGCTTCTGGGCGGTCATGATGACCTTGCGAGCGCGTAAAGTGTCAGCGTTCGTCTGCGCACTAGGACATTTTGAGTGGTTACGCATGCCCTTTGGGTTAATGAACGCGCCGATGATCTACCAGCGTATGATTGACAACGCACTCTGGGGGTTCGTTTAACCTAAAGGAGGTTGGTTTGAATACTCGGAGAGGATGCGTTTAGCTGAAGAACAGGCCAAGGAACGTCGTGGACCAAGCGCCGAGGGTTCGTTTCAAACGAAGTTCGCGGCAGACCGCGAAGCACCGGTAGAGACCGACCCTGTACTACAACTCGTCAACAGCCCCGTCGCTGACATGTTTACGAACGGGGAATCAGACGAATCATCGCTGGTACCTGTATTTGGTCGACGGTCGTTTGTGGATGACATTTGCTTCGGTGGCGAGGATTTCGACAGCTGCCTGGCGACGCTGGACCGATTGCTGGCAAGATTTGCACAGTGTCGGATCAGCATTAGCTTCACCAAGAGCATCTTCTGCCAACCCAAGGTGGACTTTCTGTCGCATAAAATTTCGCCAGAAGGTATCAGAGCTGACCTCAAGAAGCTTGCGGCTATCACCGAGCTTTCGTTTCCAACGAGTAAGAAGGGCATGCAGTCGTTTCTTGGAGCGGTTAATTACTACAGCCGCTTCATTCAAGACTTCGCGGTCTACGGTGCGGCGCTGTACCACCTCAAGGATGAAGACTTTATCGTTGAAGGTGGCCTTTCTGTGGCACGTCATTCCTTCGAAAGATTGAAGACGAGTGTTTCACATTCACCCATCCTCAGGCACTTCGATCGGTCGAAAGAAGTTCACGTCATGCTCTTTGCGAATGAATGGGCGTTGAGCACTACGCTAATGCAAGAACATGAAGGCAAGTTACACCCCGTACGGTTCCTCGGTCGGGTGCTTAAGGAAGCCGAGATGAACTACCATCCAGCTGAGAAGGAAGTTTTGGCGTTACTTCTGCTGTTGAAGATCTGTTACGTCCAGCTGGCAGGAAAGACGCTACATGTCTATACACGATTCTCGACGTTAGAGTGGGTGCATAAGTCGAAGTCTCTCTTCGGACGCGCGGTCCAGTTCGCAGTGCTGCTATCGCAGTGGCACCTTAAGGTGCAGCGCGTGAAGGAGAAGGATGTCGCCTTTGCGCAGCTACTGCAGTCAAGCATCACGAGCTTCGTTGACCTGGAGGACTCGCTCGCGCCGGTGGCACCTCCAAACAAGGGTTCCCCGACTGTTCGAATGGACCCCGCGTTGCTGTACGCCAGGCTTTCCCGTAATTACAGCGGATTCGTCATGTCTTTTGACGGATCAGCGAAGACAGAGAAGTACGGTGGCCACGGGAGTTGTTCATGGGTGCTGTGGAGCCTTCCTGAGTGGAAGGTAGTGATTGCTGCAAACGCTTACCTCTCGGCCACCACGGTGAATGAGGCAGAGTACACAGGTATGATAAACGGTGTCAAGGCTGCTATTGCGCACGGTGCCGAGGATTTAGTCATCTTTGGGGACTCAAGGCTCGCGATTCAACAATCACTAGGGGTGATCGCATGCAGGAAGGAAACTTTGCTAGCGCTGCTGAATACTCACAAGGAACTCACGGCCAAGCTTCGATCAGTTAAATATCTTCACGTTGTACGAGAATACAACGCGGCCGCGGATTCGTTAGCCACTGAAGCGCTGGAATCAAAGGTCAGTCGGGTAATCTTGGCTGAAACTCGCAAGTCGGAATTGGCATCGCTGAACCGCATTCAGGAAATGATCAACGAGCCGGATGAAGACTCGGTAGATGTTTCATCACAAGGAGCAGAGCGTCAAGTACATGTACTGTCAGGCAGCGAGTCTTCAAAGTGGAAAACTTTCGAAAATTTCGTGGTTGATTACAGCTCACCAAAGTGCGATTATGGTAATATAGCAGTGATGACTCATCGACAGACGAAAGCCAAAAAACGCGTCAGGTTTGCAGATGAACACTCGGAGGATGTCTCAAAAGCTCAAGAAGAGCATGTAGAACGACGAGAGACGTCCACCGAAGATTCAATCGGCCAGGATTTGCCAGACCATCCTCACAAGACTGTACCAGCGGCATTTCCCGATGCGGAAGATGTTGACCCGGTAGCGATACAGCGGAGCGACGCAGACGGATACTAGTGGCACAAGACGAGGAACAGAAGTGGTTTAACATCAAGAAGGTGCTTCAGGGCCAAGCACAAGAGCTGAGTTACAAAGAAGCTCGAGATGCCTGGAAGTATGCTGACCGGTTCGTGTTTTCAGAAGACGGCGTGCTTCACTCTCTTATATTGAATCGTCGGTACGACCACGGTTGGCAAGAGGAGACCAAGCTTCGGCTTGTGGTACCAACAACGATGATTCAAGAGGTCCTGCAAAACTGTCACGACTCGCTGGAAGGAGGACATCAAGGTGTGGTGAGAACGTTCCACCGCGTTAAGTCCGATTATTATTGTATCGGCTTGTACGCAGACGTGGAGAAGCACGTGAAGTCCTGTCCAGATTGCAGCTCGAGTAAAAGCCGTCCACAGTTTCGTGGATACTCACCTGGCAACGTACTAGCCGAACGACCTTTCCAGATCGTCTCGATGGATTTTGTGATCCCACTACCGAAATCTCGCAGGGGCAACACGGCGTTGCTCCTATTTCAGTGCTCGTTCACGGGATTCGTTATTGCCAAGGCTATGTCAGATACGACTGCACTGAGTGTTGCCCAAGTGTTCGAAGAATGTTTGTACCGACGATTCGGAGCCCCATCATTAATAAGGCACGACCGCGACCCACGCTTCATGAGCGAGGTTTTCCAAGCATTTGCAGAGATGATGCAGTCAAGATCAGGAGCGACTTTGAGCTATCGGCCACAGGCTAATGGACAGCAGGAACGCTCGGTGAAGTCGGTGATGGGATCCGTACGGGTGTACGCGGAAGACCCTCTACAGCAAGATTGGGACGAAATCGCGGAGAAGCTAGTATTTGCTATTAATACTTCTCAAGACACTACGAGGAAGGAAACGCCGTTCTACCTCGTTCATGGTTGGGATGCGCAGTCGACGTTGCGGGCAATGTCGTCATCACTCAAACGAGGACTCGGCAAGCCGTCTGACGCACTGGCGTGGCGGCGCGAGATCAATCGACAACATGAGGTCGCCCTCACTATGGCCAAAGATTATCAGGCTGTAGAAAAGGAGCGAAGGGCTAAAAAGCATAATGAGGCCCTGAGTCGACTGGAAAAAGCTGCTGTACCTCAACCAAGTGGAAACGAACACTCGGCGAACCCTCCAGAAGCTTCGGAAGAGATGGAAGATCCTGCAAGAGCTCCACCGAGATCTCTTTTTGAGATTGGGAGCCGGGCGTGGCTGTACATGGATCGCGTCAAACCGGGCTTGACGAAGAAATTAACTCACCGATGGCATGGACCTTTTCGGATCAAGCGTAAGGTGGAAGAGTTTGCGTACGAGCTGGAACTGCCTGGTCGAAGTGGGTATCGCTTTTACCCAGTAGTGCATGTGTCAAGACTCAAGGCTGTCAACGAATTCAACAGTCGACCGAACACTCGGTTGGTACTTGACGCGACTAATGAAGCAAGACTCGACTTCGATGAGGAACTACTGCCTGAGGACAGCTGGGAACCAGACCAAGTTGCCGGTGAATATGAAGTCGAGGCCATCCTCGACGACAGAACACCACTAACGACGAGCACGGAGCGTGCTGTACGCGAGTTCAAAGTCAAGTGGGTTAATTATGAAGATACAACTTGGGAACCATCATCAAACTTGTCATGTGGAGGTCTGCTGTACGACTATTTGCGAGCCAAGAAGAGCGAGAATCGGCTGCAGATGGCGCAAGTGGCGGACGAAGACTAGCGTGACTGGATCACGTATGAACTGTCCACAGGGCGATGCAGCCTGTGGTAACAGACGAAGAACGTTACTGCAACAACAAATTGTATGTGCATTTGAAGAACAACATGAACATGATTACGCTGTGGAAGTGGATTAAGAATAAGAAAACATGAATGCCGACCGCGGAGCGATCACTGAAAACGAAGTCACGCGGGACACCTCAACAGTTAGCTGAGATGCTGGAGAACGTCGTAGAACGTGCAGCGAGGATTCAAATCGATTCCAAGTGTCTGGCCGCGGTGGCCAAGAGTGTCAACGAAGCCGAGTCACCACTCTCCTTCTCCTCTTCATCAAGAACCTGAGCCTCGGCAGCTGGAGCTGAAGCCGGACCCTGCGAATCCTCGGTACCAGCTTCAACAGGAGCAGCAGCCAGAGCAGGACGTGGAGTAACCGGTGGCGAGTCAAACAACGAACGCCAGGTCGGAATAAGCTCGGTTGAATCGAGAGACGGGTCAGCGATCGCGCTTCGGTGCACATCCACGAAACGCGTACCACGAGGATTGAAGAACTCCGGATTACGCTGGCACGGGAAGTACGTGGTGTTGTACGGGTGCTGATGCGGCGCATTCATCCATCCAGTACGCCATGGCTGACGAGCGTCGAGAGCCGGAACTTCGGAAAGCCAGTCAGATGTCCGAGGTGCGAATGACAAGTTTTCAATGGGGTCCCACGGCTTAGACGGCTCCAAAAGCAACTCGGGACGAATGAATGACACGCCGGAAGCACTAGATGAAACCGAGTCACGTCTCCACGCCATGTACTGCTCACGGTACTTGTTACGAAGACGATCGGCACGACGGTCGCGCTCACTGAAGAGCTTCTTTAACATAGCTCTCAGTTCCTTCAAGCGTTCCTTGTCGTGGCCAACCTTTTTAGCTTCTTCAGCGAGACCTCGTTCAATACCAGCTAACGGAAGCCAGTGGAGACGCTCCCACAACGCGAACCCGAGGTCACCTTGCTTACCGCCGTCACCCCGAAGGTTCGCCCAGATCATCTTGAGACGGGTCTCAATCGGAGCACGCTTGGAGATGGGGACGCTTGGTTTGAAGTCGACAGTGTCAAAGAGGCAAGCTTGAAGAGGATAAAGCTGCCGAAGTTGTTGGTACGGGTGATCAGGATGCGAATAATCAAAGAACGCTTGGAGACCCTCCAACGTTGTACGCACGGTTACCTCACCAGCTGGTTCAGGAAGCGTTAAGCTCAAGAGTCGCTCGAAACACTTCTTGGCGCCTGCATCGGTAAACTCCATGTCCACATACGGAAGAACCCACGGTGGCAGGGTGGCCGAAGCCGGCACCGTAGGGCGAGTACCAGATAACACTCGGTGAGGCAACGGCTCAACCGACGGTGCACCACCACGACGCGGCACCGAAGTATAGGTTGCCGTAATCATGCGTCCAGGTCCAGCATCGAGAGTCTAAATAGACGGACGAGGAGACACTGGAACAGGAAGAGAAGATGCTGGTGCCGGAGGACTTGCTGGTGGCGAAGGAGGCGGGCCGGCAACGATGATTGGGAAAGTCATCATCGGCGAAGGATTTGGCCGAGGTGGAGTCGGAGGACGAGCTGGGCCAAGATTACTCCAGTTCCTGTTTGAATCTTCAACATCTTCGTCATCGAGTATGCTTGAATGATCGGTGGGGGGAGGAACATCACCGCTACCACTGGGAGCATCAGGAGAGTCATCCACCGAAGGTTCATTGTTATCCACGTCATCTCCATGGTCGTCATCAGCATTCCCATCGTCATCAATATCCATCGAAAGGCCAGGCGAAGACACGCTTGATACATCAGTCGTGGAAACAGTCGGAGCCGACTTCGAAGACGCGGAAGCTAGTGGAGCAGCCTCAACAGGGGCAGACCCTGCTGTAGAAACCACTCCCGAGACTTCAACTGCCTTGGATGTCGCGGCAGACGCCGAAGCAGACTTGCCTTGTGGGACAGTCTGGTCTAACTCTTCACCTTTGTCACTCGAGCCAAACATGAGCCGCATTTCCTCGGCCTCGCGCAGAGCCTCTTCAGCAGCACGTATGTCGGCTGGAGAAGGTGAAATCGTTGAAGCTGGTGACTTGGCCACATCGTGTGGACCCTGAGGCGGGGGCGAAGGCGCGTCAGGAGAGACAGGAACATCGTCGTGATCCTCAGGGTTCACGTCCTTACCCGAAGGCTCTGTAGCAGTTTCTTGAACCGAAGGGACGCTGCCTGGATCAGCAGTCCCCATGTCCACGTCACTCTGGTCGCCGCTGAGGTCGACCACTGCGGGAGTCGAGGAAGACGCTGGTGTAGGAGGTGGCGACCATGAACTTGGAGGAGACGGTACAGACTTGGACCGAGTCTTCATATGACGTCGTGGCGACTTAGCAGGAGAATGAGGACGGGATTTCTTGCGCTTCTTCTGGGCCGCCTTCTTCCACGCCTTCGGACCGAACAGCGATCTACGAGCCGACTTGGGAGTTGAAGTATCGGCAGGTGGCGCATCACCGAGACCGGCAGCTGCCATCGAAGCACTGGCCTTGTCCGTTGGGATTGGAGCCTTGTCTTCGTCAGAGTCGTCCGGATCGTCGTCTGAATCCTCGCCACCTGGTCTAAGACGCTTATGGGACTTCCCATGGGCCACTTGGTGAGCTGCTTTGGCCAAAGCTGCCGGAAAGGCTTGAGGATTGTCCGAAGAAGCGCTGGCAGACTGAATACGCCGCAGAGCGACTAACGTCTCCTGATCCAAGTCCAGCGCATCCAGGTCCAGCTCACCCGCAGTCAGACCTATCACGAAGGATTGTGAACGAACGTTAGTTGCTGAACACACGGTGGAAGGAGCAACACTAAGAGCGTACCTTCGACAGCCAGACGAAGTACCTCGGGATCCATCCCTGCCAGACTCACGTGTGCACGGAGGGTACGATTCGCTTGGAGGAGGTGGGTGTTACGGTCTTGCTGGTTCTCGAGGACCTTGAGCGTGTCGTTATCGACATACTTGCCCTGGGCAAGCTTTACCAGAAGGAGGTGGAGCTTCCGGGTCTGCTCAGTATTCGCGCCAATAGAAGACTTGTACACTTCGCGTTCGCGAGCCAGCTTCTTCTGCAGCGTGCTGATAAAAACGTCCCAAGCTTGGACCTCGCAGTGCAGACGATTCAAGTCTTCTGCGTGTCGTTCCATAGTGGCTTGAACAGTGGCGAGCATGGCGTCGTTCTTGGCGTTCGACTCGCGGAGAATCTTGACGTGGTGGTGTAAGGCTTCAATCTCAGCGTCAGCCTTGAGGAACGTCTCCGCGTTCTCACGAGCCATGATGTGGGGTGCCACCGAACGCACGGCGGCAGCAGCCTCGGACTGAGCAAACCGCAACTGACGCTCTAAGTCGGCAACGCGTTGGGGTAATGCCGACAGCGCGTCAGGAACAGGTTGTATCGCAGCGAGGACCTCATCGAAACCAACAGCAGTCTCGAGACGACGCTGAGTGTGTATATCGCCGTGGAGAGGAGGCACAACGCTGATCTGCACTTGGTGACGAGCCATTGCAGTCAAGTACGGGATTATCGAGGTCATCATGTGATCGACCGATGCCTCCGTACTTTCAGCCAGCATGGCGCGCAGCGAATCTTCGGTGAGTGGTGGTGGACCACCAGCTGGGGCAGGAGGAGCGGCAGGAGCCATCTCCGCGGATTCAGCGACGACGGGGAGTGCTGCAGGAGCTACCGCAGGGAGTGAAGAGTCTGGGGCAGGAAGCGCCGAAGGACCAGTTGATGACGCCGCTGTCGGAGGAAGTGTAGCAGACTGAGGAACGTTCGAACCCTCGGCCTTGCCCTCCTGAGAAACAAATCGAGTAATGCGAGATGATGAGCAAGGTGCCGATGATTCAAGAGAAGGATGAGCTGACGTACCTCCAGCTGTTCACGTTCGCGACGTCTACGAGGATTGAGACGCTGAAAAGCGTCGGACACGGATCGATTCAGACGCTTGGACATACGGTGGCGAGATGGTGAATTGAAGAATGAAGAAATGTCACAGCGGGCACCAGTACCGTGGCTTCCATTGCGACAGGGGCAGTTGTGGTGTAGTGATTTCTCCGTGGTTGCGGATTATCACCCGTCGACAAATACGTGACACCGCCCAAGTTGTTCAAGAGACGAACCCTCGGTCGGGTGATGTACGGAGACGCCAAGGTGCAAGGGACTCGACGGCGTCACCTCCGAGTTTTCAACAAGTATCGGATACGGCCCTATGTCACTGAATCCAGGCTGTCCTTATTATTAATAATGGACTGGCCGGATTCGCATTCAGCGGACCATCTACGGTACGAACCCTCAGTGGCGGTTGGGATGAGTTCGCGGAATACTCAGCGACCTTTGGAAGACACGTTCACCGTCTGGGACAGGGCGCGGACCGTTAAAGATGCTCATGCGACGGTGCAGACGACGCTTGGCATGCAAGAAGATCCATAACGGATCATTGTTCACTTGATATTTGTATACTTGATTAGGACTTCTTGTTAGGAATAGACCCAAAAGGGTAAGCTTAAATACAGAACAGAATTTCCACTCAAGCACACAGAGCGACGTCCGGCTTCAAGGTAAGCGTCAGGTCAAGCTTGTTTGAGTGTGTTATGCCTGTCGGTGAACTCGAAGCTCTGTAGCGAGGGTTCATCCGGCAAGGCCAAGAGACTTTGTGTATTGGCCGATTATTATCGGGAGGTTTTACGTGACGGCTTATTGTTGCCTATTTGCACGACTGGGAGTGCTTGAACTGCCTCCCTTTTATTTCTTCCAGCCGAGTGTTGAACACTCGGTGATCTCGTAAAAGGCTTACCCGTGCCTGGTACCCTTCCGCTGTTGGGACCACGAGGATTCAAAACACCTGCTAGCTTTGCTCGTGCTAGTAGCGTGTTCTTTTTTTACTGGTTGGCCTATATAAGAAGTTTACAAGGTCCCGTTTGTCCCGGTGCAAGGGCAGAACTGGGGTCTTCAGGTTCGCCCGAACGATCGTTTACTATCCTAGTAGACGTATTGTTGTGGGAACATCCTAACTACATCTGTAGCTAGAGTTCACGTGGGATTTCCAGCACCACAGAGGAGAGAGACTGATCCGGAGGAAGGAAGCGGAACGAGGGCTGATGTTCCCCCGCTGCGAGACAGGACCGAAGAACACGTTTTGGACGAGGAGTATCTTTAAGTCCACCTAGCGAAAGTAGGTCCATGTATTCGTATTTGACATGCGTGAAGGCATGGCACGGTACTGCCTGTGGTTTCTGGGTGGTGACTATGACGGATCGAGCTCGCGCAATATCCGCATTCATCACACCGTTTAGACTGTTCAAATGGAGCCGGATGCCGTTTGGATTGAAGAATGCGCCCCAGATCTATCAACACCTGATCGATAATACCCTCTACGGATTCACCCGAAGCAGGAAAGGGATGAATACGACAAAAGCTGGAGGAGAGAGACTGATCCGGAGGAAGGAAGCGGAACGAGGGCTGATGTTCCCCCGCTGCGAGACAAGACCGAAGAGAACGTTTTGGACGAGGAGTCTCTTCGAGACCACCTAGCGAAAGTAGGTGGAACGACGACTCTTTCGTTCCTAAATCGAGCGGTGACATGGGCTCGTTCCTATTTCCGGACCGAGGCTTCTACCATCCGAGACAAATTGCGCGACAAACCAAAAGCTTCTAAAATAGACGGACCCGTCCCAGATGTCGTTGCCCTAAATCGGTTGAAGAAGGTGACGTTTGGACTTCCAATCCAATCGCTGGACCAGGAGAAACTGAAAATAGCCGATGAACACTCTGACATCTATGCCATCCACGCGCGGAGGGCTCCGCGGCCGCGAAGGTCGTCGGGTTTGCGAGCCGTGAGCGAGGACGATGCCTCTCAGGATGAGGCCGGAGTTGTGCCGGAAGGAAAGCGCGTCATTTGTAGCGTGGGAGGGCTGAAGGCAGTGACCGGTGGCTTCATCGACTGTTGCCCATCTGAGATGTTGGCAGACACGGGTGCTGTGGCGAGTCTCGTGAACAGGCGAGTGCTGAAACGGCTTGGTCGCGCGTCAGAGCCCCTCAAGCCCTACACTGGAAGCCTAGACAGCGTTTCGGGACATGAAATTCGTGTACGTGGCGTGGTTGAACTTCCAATAACACTTGGAACGATCGATATGACTCTTCCGTTTGTGGTAGTTGACCATTTGTTCGTGGATGCCATTTTGGGAACGGACTCGTTGCGCTCGTTCCGAGCAGTAATGGATCTCGAAGACCAAACGATGGCACTGAAAGGGACGGGAGATGTGACCCCGTTGGGCATCTCGAGAGTGGAGGAGACTTACGCAGTCACGACGAGTTCTGCAGTCCGCTTGAAGCCTGGGTACTTGGCGCTGGTCAAGTCTAAAATTCGTGGAACGATGAAAGATCGTTCCACAGTTCTGGTAGAAGGCGTTCCCGGGACCGATGAGAACTTGCGAGTGGCCCGAACATTGTGCACCGTGAGGAATGGGATGGCCCTAGTTAAGGTCTGTAACGCGTCCACAGAAGAAGTTGAAATTCGGTCAGGTGCATACGTAGCGGCTGTAACTCTCGTTCCCAAATCAGCTTTTGGAACGAAGGCCCGAAGTGGAACGACGAATGAAGTAAGCGCTGCGATAAGTGCCGCTGACAACAGCGAAGGAACGAAAGTCGGACCCGTTGACGTTGAAATAGCCGCAGCAATGCAGAACGAAGAAGACGACGATTTTGTAGTGGATTTCCAAGATTCGTCACTGGGAGCGGAACAAAGAAGACTATTTGCCGAGATGCTAGGAGGTCTGAAGGATTTTTTCGTAGAGACGTCCAAGAAACCGGGGCGTACTGACCTTTTGAAGTTCAGCATCGATAC
Source organism: Phytophthora infestans T30-4 (assembly GCF_000142945.1). Lineage (NCBI taxonomy): Eukaryota > Oomycota > Peronosporomycetes > Peronosporales > Peronosporaceae > Phytophthora > Phytophthora infestans. Next base: position 1,315,039 of record NW_003303742.1, read on the forward strand.
GGGAACGAGCGTGCCGATCAAGCAGCCGCCTTATCGATTCTCGAAGGCTGAAGGGAACGTAATGGATGCCGAGATCCAAGCATATCTCGAGCTTGGCCTGATCAGACCCTCAAACAGTCCCTGGGCTAGCCCCGTACTAATGATTCGAAAACCCGACGGCGGGATTCGATTCTGTATTGATTATCGGAAGCTCAACGCGGTCACGGTCAAGGACAGCTACCCGATGCCGTTGATCGACGACATTTTGGACGTCCTTGGAGACGCCAAGCTGTTTTCCACTATGGATATTGCTTCTGGATACTGGAACGTCCCGATGGAACCGAGCAGTATGGAGAAGACGGCTTTTACGAGCAAATTTGGCCTTTATGAATGGCTTGTTATGCCCTTTGGGTTATGCAACACCGTTCCTGCGTTTGAGCGACTAATGGAGAGCGTCCTAATCGACCTGAAGTGGAGAACGTGCCTCATCTATCTGGACGACTGTGTGGTGTTTAGTGACGATGTTCCTACTCACCTAATCCGAGTAAGACAAGTGTTGGAACGATTCCGCTCGGCGGGCTTTAAGCTGAAAATGAAGAAGTGCCACTGGGGACGTGACCAAGTAGCGTTCCTGGGACACATCGTGACGCCTACGAGTATACTACCGAACCCCGAGAAAGCGAAGGCAGTGATGGATATTGAGAGGCCGCACGAACTTCACACCGTTCGTGCTTTCCTAGGACTAACAAGCTACTTCCGACGCTATATACCAGGGTTTGCTGCTATTGTTGCCCCTTTGGAACGACTAAAGCAGAAAGAAGTGGAGTTCAAGTGGAACGAAAATTGTGAAGTGGCGTTCCGACAACTACAACGGGCTTTGGTGAAACCTCCTATTCTGATATATCCGAACTTTAGCAAGAGGTTCAAGCTCTATGTGGATTCGTCCCATTTGGCGGTAGGGGCCTGTCTGATGCAGGAAGTCGACAAACGTGACCGAGCGGTTGCCTACGCGAGTAAGATGTTGGTAGGAATTCAAGGAATTAAATCAACAAGACCTGTGGCACCACCGAAATTGAGTTCTGGGTAACCGTCTGGGCGACACGAAAGTTCAAGTGCTATCTCGACCACGGTAAGTTTGACCTGTATACGGATCATCAAGCCCTTACGTAGATTTTTAGTGACAACACAAGGACGTCAAACGCGAAGCTGGCACGATGGGCAGCCGGGTTGTCTCAACTGAGGTTTAAAGTGTATCATAAGCCAGGAACGTCCATGGGGCACGCCGACGGCTTGTCGAGGCTGTACCATCGCGCTAGGAAGGGAACGATAGGGGCCATCACGATGAAAGATCTCTTGAACGAGGAAAAGAACGATCCGCCTGACAAACTTGGAACGATCGTTTCGGATGGGAACGAGGGCTCAAACGCGACCGACGGTTCAGTTCCTGTCGGGGTGCAGACCGAAGGGGCGGTCCCTGCCAACGAGCTCACCCAGGAAGAACAAGAGGAAGAACTACAAGCTGGCGCTCCACCTTCCCTGCCCTCCACGATCGACGTGTTCGGGTTAGACTACGACAAGTTCGTGAAAGAACAAGAGCGGGTGCCGTGGATGCGTGCCATGATAGCATTTCTGAAGGACGGTGCGCTGGCCTAGGATCCTCAACTAAGGGTGACGGTGCTAAAGATGTCCCCGCACCACTTGATGAAGAACGAGGTGATTATGCGTCTCGTGCTCTTAGGGGCTCGTGCCGGTCCTGCGCGGACAGTGACAGTTCCTGTCGTTCCTTTACCGTTTATCGAGACAGCTCTACATTATTGTCACGCTGACATATTCTCTGCTCATTTGAGAAAGACGAAGACATTGGACAAAGTAAGACGCCATGCCTACTGGCACGGATGGCGAAAAGACGTGGTCGAGTACGTGAAAGAATGTGCCATTTGTAGTGGTGGTAAAGGTCGGAGACCCTGGAGAGCTGGTCTAATGCAGAAGATGCCGATCCAGGAGTTATCAGGACCGTTCTCGTTGTTGGTGGTTGACGCCGTCGGTCCTATAGTGGTCACTCCACGAGGGAACAAGTATATTTTGGTGTTCGTGGATTACTTCACGAGGTGAGCAGAAGCTTTCGCGGTGGCGTCGTTGGACACGATCTCCTTTGTAGACGCTATGCTCGAAGGTGTCATTTGCCGTCACGGCGTTTCGGAACGACTGCTTAGTGACCGAGGAACGAACTTCACATCAGATTTGGCACGATCATTATACCAGACGCTAGGGATAAAGAAGTTGTTTGGAGCCGCCTACCACCCCCAAACTCAGGGACTGGTAGAGCGATTCAATGGGACGCTGTTGGGAATGCTCAAGATGTTCGCAAAAGAAACTCAGACCGATTGGGATATCTATTTGCCCCGAGTCTTATTCGCTTATCGGACTGCCTATCATGAAGGTCTTGGAGATACTCCCCTTTTCAGTTTGTATGGTCGTGACCCAGTCCTACCGATCGACTGGGCCTTCCTTAACACCGGAAAGGACTGGAAAAGCAACGAGATTGCCTCGTACCGAAGAAAGTTGTAACTATCGCTACGTGACTCAAGGCGCCTGGTGGAACGACAGCAATTAAAGGCCCAAGATCGTCACGAGCAGCGATTGAACAAACAAGTCAAGGTCACGTATGAAGTAGGCGATCCAGTCTGGGTCTATCCGTTCTTTAGGACAAAAGTTGGCGAAAACAAGACGAAGAAGTTGGCGTTCTCTTGGCACGGTCCGTACCGTATTGTCGGCCAAGTCGGGGAGAACGCGTACAAGATCGCAATCCCTAAACACCCCGATAAGGTCGTCGCGGTGAACGTGAATCGGTTGAAACGCTTCTGTGGTCGCTGGAGTCGACCATTTGCGGACGAAGTACCTAGGGGAATAGCCGAGAATGTGGCTAGTGGGAGTGCTACCGGCGAGAATGTGGCAGCTGGGAACGAGACAAGTAATGATGCGACCATCGAGGATGAGGCCGAGAGCGAATTGCTATTAGAGGCGGGACCACTACAAGAAGAAGATCTGCCTCAGTCGAGTTTTGTAGAGCGAGTATCTATCGGGGGTGAGGAGACAGCTTTCACCGGCGTCTCGTCGCCCATCGTGGACGTCGTTGCTAAGAGAGTGGATAAGGGCGAGCTACAGTACCTAGTGCTGACGGCTACGTACGAGACCTTTTGGCTACCTCGAACTGCTCTGTTCCCCGAGTTCGGAACCATGATAAGCGTCTTTGAGGAAGCAGACCGCAAGAAGAAGGGTCTCCCGGAGATACGTCGGAGCGTCAGGCTGGTCGAGGCCAACGCTGATGTGGACGACGCGGAAGTGTTGTTCTAACTGGTCCTCTGACTGGTTGGAACGAGTGGAGCTGGACCGCTTCACTCTTGTTGGTGTTTGGGGACGAGTGAGTCTCGAAACACTGGACTGTATTTTGCATTTACATATTAGAACGCTACGAAAAGGGATACTGGGAAAGTGACATGGGGTATCGACGGAGCACAAGACCCTTTGGCGAGATGGTTATGCCCGGGACTGACAAAGTTGGAACGAGGAAAAGTTGTCACGAGAGACGATGTCGACTAGCTGGACATCGAGGAACGGTAAAGATCTGTAACGCGGAGATTAAACGGATATATTCGAGACGAAGAAACAAGAAACGGAACGAGGGATGAAAACGAATCTGAATAAGAGGCTACTTCTTGGTGGTCTTCCCCTTGTCGGCTGAAACCTTCTTGGGAACGACCTTCTCACCGTCTTCCACGTCGTCGGCCTCAGCCTTATCCTCCTCGTCATCGTCTTCGTCGTCTTTCTCCGGTTTGTACTCGTCTTCGTCGTCGTCTTCGTCGTCGTTCCCAGCTTCCTCGTCGTCGTCCTCTCCGTCGTCAGCGTCGTCGTTGGCACTCAAAGAGTCGGCTGTAGCAGCGGTCACGACCGTGGCAGTTGGAACGGCAGCTTTGGCCTCGTCTTCTTCGTCCTCTTCGAGATCGGACCATTCGGCACGTCGGCGTTCCGTCTTGGTCGGTCCCCTAACTTCAAGGAGCTGGTACGAGCCACTCTCCAACTCGGTTGCGACAGTCAGCTGGGTTTGCTTCACCAGGGCGTTGTCCATAAGGGCCTTCCAAGGCTCGTCACTAGTGGACCCCACCAGGTGTCACGAGGCGTCG